>NC_135900.1:76792135-77251366 GCF_964194155.1 Cetorhinus maximus | reverse complement strand
AAATAAATTTTAACTCTAAATATAAATTGTGTGAAGATCTAAATTTGGAAGCAGAGACTCAGTCACTTGTCGTGTTTCCCTGTCACAGACGATCATGGGCCCACACTTCAAACTGAAAACACAAGTTAACAAAACTAAACAAATACTGTCATGTGTGCTCTGCCTGAAGGCCGGTTCTTAGCTCTTTGTCTGCTGATACTTCACCCTGAGCCCTGTTCCTGGCTGGTTTTTGTCAGTGATGGTTTGCCATTGCCTTCCACCCTCAGAAGCAGACAAGGCAGGACCCAAGTCTACCTCAGTTGGAACAGGAATTGAATCTGCGCTGTTGCTGGTATTCTGAACCACACACTATCTATCAACATAAATACTACACACGAAACAAAGAGGGGTGAATTCAGGGTGACAGTGTGTGACTGGATCCAGAATGGACTCCCACACTGCACCTGGGAAACTATACACAACTACTCCCAACTCCTGGGTTATAAAGGAATTTGTGCTCAGGCCCAGTAACAACATACCAGGATCTTATCCAGATAAGCCATCTTCTCCAGCAGCTCCGGCGAGTTCACATTGGGAAACGGCATTCCGACCATTACCACACACCTGTAACACAACACATCGGTAAGGTCATAGATGAAGATTGGTTCAAGGCAGATACAGTTCAGAGAAAGTTCCAGGGAACTGAGAGGTTGGTTGTTCCTCATCGATGTGAATGACCTGAAACCTTGTCAGCTTTCTAGATTGGTAGAGGGGACTAAGGTAAGGTCAGCAATTGTGACATAGGATGCACTTCACAATCTTAGGACATTTACACACCAAGTCTCATCCACCCATGCCCCTCATGTTCACTGTGCTATACTGGCAAAGACTCAAAGTAAAAACTCTCATCCTCATTTTCAAATCCCTCCTTGGTCTTGCCCCTATCTCTGTAACCTCCTTCAGCCCTATAACCCTCTGAGGTCTCTGTGTTTCTATTGTCAGTCCCAATATCTCTCCCAATATGACACGGTGCCAAACTTGGTCCAATAAAGCTTCTGTGAAGCACCTACACTAAAGGTGCTATATAAATGCAAGTTATTGCTATAATGCAAATGAACAATCAGCAATGATATTTCCCAGTTACAAATGTGAAGAATTGTCCTCTGGCAGTGAACTGTGCGATTGCTTGGTAAAAAGTTTCTGGAGTTGTGCCTGGGTTTGACGAGGCATTAATTAGATTGCTCTCCATCAATGGATTTTGATCACGCCACATTGTAACAAGGCTGAATATGCTGGGAAAAGAGCAACAAGAATTTTTCCAAACGTAAAGGGGATTTGCGAGGCGTCAGTTAGTCTGGGGCAAAGACACACAACAAGGGATCTTGTGAAGGTGAAGAAATGGCTCCATGAACTACTGTTCAAGTAAACCCAGAATTTTACTTCAGGGCCAGTCAGATCAGGGGGACCAAGGGTCATTCATTTAAGCCGGTAAAAGTCAATTTAAAGCAGATTTGCTCAGTGAGAAGTTTCATGAAAAATCTGCTGGGCAGGGGAGGGAAGACACAGACACTAGACAGACAGTTGGGTGCTAAGGGCAGGGAACATGGTAGGAGGCTGTTCAGCACCTCGATTTTATTCCACCATTCAAGTAGACCATGGCCGATCTGTATCTTAACGCCATCTACTTGCCTTTGCTTCACATCCGTTAATACCCTTGTCTATCACGGATTTATCAATCCCAGTTTGAAATTTACAAATGACCCCTAGCGTTTTGACAGAGAGAATTCCAGATTTCTACCATCTTTTGTATGAAGAAGTGTTTCCTGACACTCCCCTGAATGGGCTAAATCTAATTTAAGTTATCCATCCATGTTCTGAATTTGCCCACCAAATAGTTGCTATCAATCCTATCAAGTTATTTAATCATTTTAAATACCTCAAGTAGATCAGCCCTTAATCTCCTATATTCAAGGGAACATAAACCTAGCCTATGCAACCTGTTCTCATAATTTAATCCTTTTAGCCCTGGTATTGTGCTGATGAATCTGCACTGCACCCCCTCCAAGACTAATACATCCTTTCTATGGTGTCCAGTACTGACTGCACTGCTTTTAAATAGGAGACTAGCCAGAGCTTTATATAACCACCATAACTTTCAACCTTTCTTCTTGAGACAAAGGTTAACTCTCCATTAGACGTTTTCATTATTTTTGTAACTTTCCACTGAATTATGGTGATTTGGGTACCCTGACTTCTAAACCTCTCTGCTCCTCCTTCTTTGACTTCTCACCATTTAGAAAATACTCTCATCTGGTTTTCTTAGCTCCAAAGTGGTACACTTCACACATCCCCACAAGTAAACTCTCATCCGCCTCGGCTTTACCCACTGACTTAACCTGTTAGCACCTCATTACAACTCTCTGCTCCCCTCTACACTTTTTACTGATAATGCTCAGGTTTCACAAGAAGAGTTGGGGGCTAGAGAGGAGCATCAATAGGAGAGTTGGGGGTTTGGAGGGTCAGATTTCAATAGGAGCGAGGAGATGAGAAAGTGAAACTTCAGTAAGAGAGTTTGGGAATTGGAGGGGTGAGCTCTAATGGGTCAAAGAGCTTATTCTCATTATTGATCATGCCTACATTTCCCTTTGGAGGTAATGGTGTACACTATGTATAAGAATATCGCAGTATTAAACCTTTAGAGTAAAACCAACCTTATATTACAATGCTTTTAAAAATTATTTCACAGGGTGTGGGCATCGCCAGCATTTGTTGCCCATCCCTAATTGCCCTGAACCACCTTCATGAACCGCTGCAGTCCATGTGGTGTAGGTACACCCACAGTGCTGTTAGGGAGGGAGTTCCAGGATTTTGACCCAGTGACAGTGAAGGAACGACGATATATTTCCAAGACAGGATGGTGAGTGCCTTGGAGGGGAACTTGCAGGTGGTGGCGTTCCCATCTATCTGCTGCCCCTGTCCTTCTAGGTGTTAGAGGTCATGGGTTTGGAAGGTGCTGTCGAAGGAGCCTTGGTGAGTTGCTGCAATGCATCGTGTAGATGGCAAATAGCGGGGGCAAGGGATTAAATTTGGGAAGATGTGGTGAATCAAAGGGTAGAGACAACGCAAGAGAGGAAAGTATTAACAGACTATGACAGGAAGGGATAGAGAGCACAAATTGAAGAGTAAACAAGAGGTTACAAAAATAGAAGGACAAAACTAAAGGCTCTGTATCTGAATGCATGTAGCATTTAAAACAAAACAGATGAACTGATAGTGCAAATAGAAATAAATAAATACGATTTGATAGTCATTACATAGACATGGCTGCAGGATTGGGACCTGAATATTGAAGGGTACTTGACATTTAGGAAAGACAGGAAGCTAGGATAAAGTGGAGGGGTGGCTCTGTTAATTAAAGATGGTATCAGCACAATAGGGAGAGATGACCCAAGTTCAGAAAACCACGATGTAGAAGCGGTTTGGGTAGAGATGAGAAATGATAAAGGTAAGAAGTCATTTGTGGGAGTGGTGTACAGGCCCCCTAACAGTAACTACATGGTGGGAGAGTATAAAGGAAGAGATAATAGGAGCTTGTCAGAAAGGTATAGCAATAATCATTGGGGATTTTAATCTACATATGGACTGGAAAAATCAGAAGGGCAAATGTAGCCTAGATGAGGAGTTCATAGAATGTTTTCCGGATAACTGCTAGAACAGCAAGTTCTGGAGCCAAGCAGAAAAAGGGTATACTAGTATTGGGAACTAGTATTGTGACACGAGATAGGATTAATTGATGACCTCAAATTTTACATTTAGTTTGAGGGAGAGAAGAGTGGGTCCAAGACTAGTATTTTAAACTTAAATAAGGGCAATTATAAGGGCATGAAAGCAGAGCTAGCTAAAGTGAACTGGCAAATTAGGTTAAGGGATAGATCAATAGAGATGCAGTGGCAGACAGTTAAGGAGATATTTCAGAATGCACAGAATAGATACATCCTAACAAGAATGAACAATTCCAAGGGAAGGACCCACCATCCGTGGTTAACTTAAAATGCTAAAGATAGTATCAAACTTAAAGAAAAAGCATATCATTGAGCAAAGGTGGGTGGCAGGTCAGAAGATTGGACAGAATATAAAAAACAGCAAAGAATGACTATAAGATTGATAAGGAGGAAAAAATCAGAGTACGAGAGAAAGCTAGCTAGAAATATAAAAACAAATATTAAGAGTTTCTATTGTTATCAAAAAAGAAAAGAATTAACAAAATGAGCATTGGTCCTATAGTGAGTGAGCCTGGGGAATGAATAAGGGAAAATGAAGAGATGGCAGATGAATTGAACAGGTATTTTGCATCAGTCTTCACTATAGAGGATGCAAGTAATATCCCAGAAACAGCTGTAAATCAGGAATTGGAAGAGAGGAACTTAGGAAAATTACAACCACCAGGGAAGTGGTACTGAGTAAATTGTTGGAGCTGCGGGCTGACAAGTCCTGATGGATTCCAGCCTAGGTCTTAGGCCTAGTGACTAGTGAGACAGTTGATGCATTTAATTTTCCAAAATTCCCTATATTCAACGAAAGTTCCATTAGATTGGAAAATAGTGAATTTAACTCCATTATTCAAAAAGGGAGGGAGACAGAAAGCAGGAAACTATAGGCCAGTTAGCCTAACATGTCTCAGGAAAAATATTAGCAGCTATTATTAAAGATGTTATAGCAGGGCACTTGGTAATTCAAGGTAATCAGGCAGAGTCAACATGGTTTTGGTGACAGGGAAATTGTGTTTAACCAATTTACTGGCGTCCTTCGAAGAAGTAACGTGCTGTGGATAAAGGGGAACCAGTGGATGTACTGTACTTAGATTCCAAGAAAGTATTTGATAAAGTGCCACATCAAAGGTTATAGCAGAAAATAAAAGCTCGTGGTGTAGGGGGTAATATATTGGCATGGATAGAAGATTGTCTAGCTAACAGGGAACAGAGAATAGACATAATGGCTCATGTTCTGGAAGAGAAATTTGCTGAGAGACAGCAGGGCAAGACATGGGAAGCTTAGTTTTGAACAACTTAGATTTCTGAAAGATGGAGGGCCAACAAGGATGATGTTGTGGGAAACCTGAATATGGGTATTGCTGACACTGCTGTGGAGGCAAATGATCCGATAAGTAACAGATCGTGGGTGATGGATATGGTCGAGATATTTGCAGTATAGGTTTGGTTTGAACAGGCCTGCAAGGTTTTGCACTAGACATACAGGGCAGGCAAGAACTTGTGGCCCAAGGAACTGAAGTTTCCGCTAATGGCTGAAAACAATAGTTTTGGGCATTTTAATGATTCGAAGACCGAGTTCAAGGGAAATGGTCAACAGGCAGAACCAGAAGATGGCAGCATACTTCTGAAAGATATTATTTATGTGGACGATGTCACCTGAAGGACAGCATGCAGATAGGAAGAGGAGGTAACTAGCTTCCCAGGAGGGAAAAGTAAATTGTTGCTGGAGATGTGTTGATTATATTGAGCAATGGAGTAGAACAATTCTGTGAAGCTGGACAATCAGGGGGTCAGTGGAATGTGAAGTTGAGGCCACAATCAGATCAGCCATGATCTTATTGAATGGCGGGGCAGGCATAATGGGCTGAATGGCCTACTTCTGCTCCTAATTCGTATGTTTGTAGTTTTTTTACACGTAATTTCTGATTGGCAAGATGAAATGAGTAATGCACCACAGGGATCAGTGCTGGGGCCTGGACTTTTTACAATTTACACAAATGACTTGGATGAAGGGACCGACGGTATGATTGCTAAATTTGTTGATGACACAAAGAGAGGTAGGAAAGTAAGCTGTGAAGAGGACAAAAGGAGGCTACAAAAGGACATAGATGGGTTAAGTGAGTGGGCAAAGATCTGGCAAATGGAGTATAAAGTGGAAAAATGTGAAAAATTGTCCATTTTGGCAGGAAGAATAAAAAAAATGTTATCTAAATGGTGAGAGATTGCAGAGCTCTGAGATGCAGAGGGATCTGGGTGTCCTCGTGCATGAATCGCAAACGGTTAATATGCAGGTACAGCAAATAATTAGGAAAGCTAATAGAATATTATTGTTTATTGCAAAGGGAATTGAATACAAAGTAGGGAGGTTATGCCTCAGTTATAAAGGGCATTGGTGAGACCACATCTGGAATACTGTGTATATTATTGGTCTCCTTATTTAAGGGAGGATATAAATACATTGGAAGCAGTTCAGAGAAGGTTTACTAGGCTAATACCTAGACAGGGCAGGTTATCTTATGAGGAAAGGTTAGACAGGTTAGGCTTGTATCCACTGGAATTTAGAGCAGTAAAAGGTGACTTGATTGAAGCATATAAGAACCTGAGAGGTCTTGATAGGGTGGATCTGGAAAGGGTGTTTCCTCTTGTGGGAGAATCGAGAAATAGGGGTCACTATTTAAAAATAAGGGGTTGCCCATTAAAGACAGATGAGAATATTTTTCTCAGAGGGTCGTGAGTCTTTGGAACTGTCGTCCTCAGAAGGCGGTGAAAGTAGAGTCTTTAAATATCTTTAATAGATTCTCGATAAGCAAGGGGGTGAAAAGTTATCATGGGTAGGCGGGAATGTTGGGTTGAGGTTACAATCAGATCAGCCATGATCTTATTGAATGGCAGAGCAGGCTCAAGGGGCTGAGTGGCCTACTCCTGCACCTAGTTCATATGTTGGTACACACGGCTGCCACTGTGCGTCAGTGGTGGGAGTGCATGTTGAAGGTGGTGGAATGAGTGCCAGTCAAGCGGGATGCTTTGCCCTGAATGAGGTCGAGCTTCTGGACTCTGTTGTTGGAGCTACACACATGCAGGCAAGCGGAGAGTACTCTATCGCTCTCTTGACTTGTGTCCTATAGATGGTGGATAGACTATGGGGAGTCAGGAGGCGAGTTACTCTCCACAGAATTCCCAGCCGCTGACCTGCCCTTGCAGCCACAGTATTTTGTATGGCTTGTCCAGTTCAGTTTCTAGTCAATGGTAACCCCCAGGATGTTGATAGTGAGGTTTCAGCAATGGTAATGCCATTGAATGTCACGGGGAGAGGTTTGGAGATGGTCATTGCCTGGTATTTGTGTGGCACAAATGTTACTTGCCTATCAGTCCAAGCCTGAATGTCATCCAGGTCTTGCTGCATATGGCCATGGACTGCTTCAGTATCTGAGGAGTGGTGAGAATGGTGCTGAACATTGTGCAATCATCAGCAAACATCCCCGTTTCTGACCTTATGATGGAGGGAAGGTCATTGATGTATCTGAAGATGGTTGAGCCGAGGACACTCCCCTGAGGAACTCCTGCAGGGATGTCCTGGAGCTGGGATGATTGACCTCCAACAACCACAAAAATCTTCCCTTGTGCTAGGTAGGACTCCAGGCAGTGGAGAGCTTCCCCGCCCGCCGATTCCCATTGACTCCAATTTTGCTAAGGCTCCTTGACACACTAGGTCAAATGCTGCCTTGATCTCAAAGGCAGTTATTTTCACCTCACCCCTTTTGTCCATGTTGGTCCAAGGCTGTAGAGGCCAGTAATGAAGAAAACAATGGCACTAGAGAGACAAGTGTCAGGACCATTTGTTTTTCTGATCTCTGAAGTATGGTTTTAAAGGAAGTAGGTGAGAACATTGCAGATGCCCAAAGTTCTCTCCATTTGGCAACTGTTCCTTTAGATTGGAAAACTGCATGTCACTCTACTATTTAAGAAAGGTGACAGAGGAAAGCCAAGGAATTGTATCTGACATCTATTGATGAGAATTACAAGAGTCTTGATTAAGGATGGAATGACTGAAAATTTTTAGCTGATCAGAGAGGCAGGATGGATTTGTAAAGGGTAGGTCATGCCTGATGAACCTGATTGAATTTTTTAAAGAGGTGACTGAAGTAGTGGACAGGAAAATATCAATGAACATTATTTATATGATCTTCCAGGAGGTATTTAATTAAGTCCCTCGTAAGGGACTGTTTGCTAATGTTGAAGCTCGTGGAATTGAAATGATTGACCTGGTGAGGAAATTAGTCGAGTGACAGGAGGCAGAGAGTAGGGGTAATAGGCGGTTACTCTAATTGGCAGGCCTTGACTGTTAATGGCATGTTAATTATAACGTTAACATACACAGGTGAAGGACATTGTTTAACTGAGTACTTAGGACACGTATAAATAGAGACTTCATATGGTGTCCACTGGTACGCTTGTGGCCGCCTATGACTGGTGGGCATCTCGGGGGCTGCAGTGCTTCATCAGCCCCCAAAACATCATTTTGATTTAGCTTGTTAAGTTTCCTTTAAATCTTTATCCTTTTGCTAAAGTGCCCTTTAAGGGCTATCACTTTAATTTAAATTGTTAATTAGTTTCACCTTTGGTTAATTGGTCTCATATTCCAAAACAGTATAAATAGAGACTTTTGAGAGGGTTGCTCCTCAAGTTCTGGTTGCACTTAAGCTCCATACTCCTGATCTTTGGCTGGGGAGGGAGGAGGACATCCTTGTTAGCCTGCTCCTGGGCCTGGCCAAGGTGGCCATTAACAGGTCCAGGCAGTGGGCGGTCAAAGGGGTTGCCCGGTCCAACTGTTTGCCCCTCTTCCGTGCTACGTTTGTGCCCGGGTGTCCACTGGTACGCTCGGGGCCTTCTGCAGGGGCTGGGGTGCTTCATCAGCCCCCAAAATGACATCTTAATTTGTCGATAAGGTTCCTTTAAAATTCTATGTTTTGGTTACAGTGCCCTTTAGGGGCTATCAATTTGTCTAATTGGTTAATTTGTTCATTGTTAATTCTTTTATTTTGTTATACTCAAAAAAAGTATAAATAGAGACTGCTGGCACACTGGGGGTGGTAGGTGGAAGGCAGACAAATGCAGTGCTGCATTTTGTAAATAAACCTATTAACAAATAAAGGATTTGAGTCTAGTTTCACACTTCACCATCTGGCTTGGGATCCAATTGTGAGTGACTAAGTTGGGGCCTCAATGATTCATCATATTTATTCATGACTTAAACAATTGGATAGAAAGACACATATTCAAGCTGGCTGATGATACAAATATAGGAGGTATTGTGAGGGCAGGAGCATAAAATTATGAACAGATATTAAAAGTTATGAACAGATATTAATAAAGTAAGTGCATGGGAAAAACTGGCAAATGGATTTCAACATAGGCAAGTATGAGGTCATCCACTTTGGACCTGAAAAGGATGGAAGAGATTACTTCCTGGCTGGCAACAATTTGCCTCAAGCTCTGGGTTGGGGAGACATTTCTTGGGTTTCTGCTCATCATTCCTAAGCAGAGGATCCCGCTACAGGTGTATGCTGTATGGTTATCGGGCAAACATAAGACTGGACTTGGCAACAACAAGCTCCTTGATCAAATAGCTTCTTCACAGTCACCAAAGCTCACACGTGTTTGGTGGCTGTGTATGCATGGGGCGTGGCAGGGTGGTAAGGCTGTGGGCAAGGGGAGAGAGCAGGGTGAGCGCATTTTGTTTGTTAAATCATAGAGTGGGATTATGAGAGCTTGAAACTGTGGTCCTCACCAGAGGTCAGGGATCTTAGCCCGTCATAAGGTAAATGTACCCTGCTAGTCACACAGCAAGGGACTGCTCCTTGTTAACAGCATGTTAAATGAATGCAGCTGCTCAATATACTGTTTGGGATTAAAATGCAAATACAGCAGGGTAACAGGCCCTTCTTTAGCAGACCATGGATGTGTTGATCCTGACATAAACAGTAGTCAATCCCTTGACCAGTTCTGTAGGTCTTTCCCCCATGCTCAAATGTTGGAACGGCCTGAGTCTCATTCACAAATTCCAAGGCCACACAGGCTGCAAAGGAGGATCTGCTGTAAATCAGTGTGTGAAAAGCACAGTCTATCAGTCCAGTATTGCCCTGGTTAGTTGGATTTGTGCAAGTATTGTAGAATACTTCAAAGATACAGGTCCTGACTGACAATTCACATTCAGACTCTGGAGATTGATAGCAATTCTAATCTATTGTTTCGTAAACCAGCATTTTTATTGGATCCCACAATGGTTAATCCACAAGAGCCAATCCTGGTGCACTGTCTTAATTGGGGGAGGGAGAAGCAAAATCCAACATTGTATCAGTAACACTTCTGTCTGTTTGGAGAAAAATCAAACCAGAGGAATTGTGGAGCATTCAGATTATTAATTCCTACCTGCCTAGGTCATCTGAGAAGTTGATGCCTTCGCTCATCTTTCCCCCAACCACAGAGAAGAGCAGAGCCCCAGTGACCAGGCCTGGCAATTGGCTCGAATGCTGTAGGTCACCAGAAAATAAATTAAACTACTGCGGCCAGAGTTCCAAAAATCAACCTCGAGATTCGCTTTCCTCTCTCTAACATGGATCAATAAGCTTCTTTTCAATCTCTGTTCCTATCCAATCATATCAAAGACTTGAGATCCTATCACCTCAGGCACCTCTTAACTATGACTGAGCCTTTTTTTTGAAGGTGTTGACTCTCTCTGGGATACAGATCAGCTCACTGGTACCTTGCCCAGGCTGTTCAGTCGTGAGGGCAGTACTCACAGCCCAGCCTTGTCCCCTACCTGTTGCTGCTGCCAACAGGAATTGTGGATACAAGTCAGGAATGGGGCTCTAGGGCACCTCCCCGCTTTCTTGCAGAGGCCTTTTTAAAAAAATGTATTAATTCATGGGGCGAGGGCGTTGCTGGCTCAGCCAGCATTTATTGCCCATCCCTAAAGGCTGGAAATACAGAAGCAATATTCCCACACATGCAGCCTATGCCTGGTCTCTGTCACCATGACCCCCACCCAGGTCAACCATACAACATTCAACTTGCAAAGTACAAGTGGATGCCTTGTGCTGGTGGCCTAGCCCAGCTTCCACTTTGTTCTGAACTACACAAAGTCTTCTGTGTGCAATAAATCTTACTCAAGAGGTGATTTTTAAACTCCGTATCCTCCTCAGGCTGTTTTACTCCACTCTCTGACAGCATATTACAAAAAACATCCACATTGAAGAGTGCTTGACTCAAGCCTGAATAAGTAAACAATGAGGGTTTGGATGCATTCCACCCTACATACCTGGATACACCTGGAGTACTCAGAGAGCACCTGCTCCACTTGACTGGCCTTTTTAGGCTCCTGGAAAACCTATGACACCAAATCAAAGAAAGCAATTTATCACACCCTGGAAGTCAAGAGTTCATCCAGCTATTTGCTAGCATTAAAGAAAAGAAACTCACACAGCAACAAGTTTCTAATGCAGGTAGTGTGGGGTAACAAGCTAAACAACAGGGTTGAAATTCAGATTAGGTGCAGGCGTGGAATGGGTGGGAGCAGATCAGTTACACTCACACTCCTCCCAACATCACATTTCCACAATCCTCCCCGCCCCATCGTCACATTCCCACCTACTCCCACACTCCTCCCCGTCCCATTGTCACATTCCCATCTCCACTCCCACACTCCTCCCCGCCCCATCGTCACATTCCCACCTACTCCCACACTCCTCCCCGTCCCATTGTCACATTCCCATCTCCACTCCCACACTCCTCCCCGCCCCATCGTCACATTCCCACCTACTCCCACACTCCTCCCCGTCCCATTGTCACATTCCCATCTCCACTCCCACACTCCTCCCCGCCCCATCGTCACATTCCCACCTACTCCCACACTCCTCCCCGTCCCATCGTCACATTCCCATCTCCACTCCCACACTCCTCCCCGCCCCGTCACATTCCCATCTCCACTCCCACACTCCTCCCAGTCCCATCGTCACATTCCCACCTACTCCCTGCCCCATCGTCACATTCCCATCTCCACTCCCACACTCCTCCCCGCCCCATCGTCACATTCCCATCTCCACTCCCTCACTCCTCCCCATCCCATTGTCACATTCCCATCTCCACTCCCACACTCCTCCCCGCCCCATCGTCACATTCCCATCTCCACTCCCACACTCCTCCCCGTCCCATTGTCACATTCCCATCACCACTCCCACACTCCTCCCCGCCCCATCGTCACATTCCCACCTACTCCCTGCCCCATCGTCACATTCCCATCACCACTCCCACACTCCTCCCCGCCCCATCGTCACATTCCCACCTACTCCCTGCCCCATCGTCACATTCCCATCACCACTCCCACACTCCTCCCCGCCCCATCGTCACATTCCCACCTACTCCCTGCCCCATCGTCACATTCTCATCTCCATTCCCACACTCCTCCCTGCCCCATCGTCACATTCCCATGGATAGGAAGCATGGACAGGGTCTGCTACTCTACCCATTTGGCACCCACTTTCTTTCAAAGAGATGTCCTTTTCTTTATTATTCATTCATGGGATGCGGGCATCGCTATTGCCCATCCATAATTGCCCTTGTTCAGAGGGCATTTAAGAGTCAACCACGTTGCTGTGTATCTGGAGTCACATGTAGGTCAGACCAGGTAAGGACAGCAGATTTCCTTCCCTAAAGGACATTAGTGAACCAGATGGGTTTTTAGAACAATTGGCAATGGTTTCATAGTCACCATCAGACTTTTCCTTTAATTCCAGATGTTTACTGAATTCAATTTCAATATTGGGATTTGAACCCGGGTCCCCAGGGCCTTATCCTGGGCCTCTGGATTACCAGTCCAGTGACAACACCACTGCGCCACCATCTCCCCCTTGCCTCTTAAACAAATTTCAACCTTCAATTCAGAGATAGTCTTCATCCAATAAGCAGCCGTCAACAGGAGAAATAGGAAAAAGGACTGCATTTCCAGCCACTGGAGAGAGGAGACTGAAAGCTTGCTTCAAAACCTGGGCTTTAAGGCAGTTTCTAAAGATAGAGGGAGAATGAGAGAGTTGGGGTCCAGGGAGAGAACTCCAGGGGTGACTGAAGTTTCTGCCATCAAGGCAGGGGAGGGGGCTCAGGCGGCCGAGGCGGGGGTGCAAGGCCGGGGGATGCGTAAAAAATCAGAGTTAAAGGATGAAAGGATGAAGGACGTAAGGGTGGAGAAGATAGTTTAGGATGAGGCCACGGAGAGAAATGAATATGAGGATTTTAAGTTCAGTTTTTTGCTGGGGGCAGGAAGCCAGTGTAGATCAGCGAGGATAAGGGTGTTGGGCAAGTGGGACATGATACAAACAACAGTGATAAGGGCAGGTTGGAGATTATGGAGCCTCCAGTATTGAGACCAGCCACGAGAGCATGTAGAGAATTGAGTCTGGGAAGACAACACATGGATCAGCATTTCAGCAGAGGCAAGACCAAGATGGGTAACGCTTAGGAGTTGAATCAACCTTTGCTGGCGGTGGATAGATGTTGGGTGTGTTGTCCAGTTATGGATCAAACAAGGGCAATAGGCTTTAGCCCAACTGGCTCAGCCCAAATGAGCATCTGGGAGGGAATGCAGTCAGTGGGAAAAGTACAGAGGGGGAACTCAGTGACGGGTTTGTCTTCAAACCGTTCAATTGGAATAAGCTGTGATTCATCCATGAATTAGTGTCGGCTGGGAAGAGTAGGGGTCATGGGGTTGAGAGAAGTGAATGCTTCCTTGTCAAATTACTCCTTCCAATCACCTCACCTCACACTTTTCAGGGTTAAATTCCATCTGCTACTTATCTGCCCATTTGACCATCCCGTCTATATCTTCCTGTTGCCCAAGGCACTCAACCTCACTGTTAACCACCCGGCCAATCTGTGTCATCCTCAAACTTACTAATCCTAACCCCCACGTAGTCATCTATGTCGTTTATATAAATGACAAATAATAAGGGACCCAGCACAGGTCCCTGTGGTACGCCACTGGACACTGACGTCCAGTCACTAAAGCATCCTTCTGTCATCACCCTCTGTCTCCTACAACTAAACCAACTTTGAATCCATCTTATCAAATTACCCTGTATCCCATGTGCAGGGTACATGTGTTCAGACAGGTTGGAATGGAGCCCCATGAACTGGGCAACAAGGGAAAGGCAGTGGAGGACAATGGTATGGTCAACTGTGCCAAACACATTCGAAAAGCTGTATATATCACCATGATCACAGCAACTCTGGTCAATGCCTTGGTGCTGAGGTGGGGGATGGAAGCAGGACTGGAGGGACTAAGGTCGGGAGATGAGCACAAACTGGGATGCAGTGACTCAACTGAGGAATTCAGGCAGACAGTATGTAAGTGTGGTGGGGGGAAACAAAGCCTTATACAAGGGCACGATTGACTGAAGAGAGGAGGGCAATGGAAAGGGATTGTGCCGTAGGACAATGGAGGCACTTGTAACTGTACAACTTTCTTCATCTTGCAGAAAATCTCAACGTGGCTTGCTCACAATGAGACAGTGAAGGGGAATCTTATGCAAGTAAAGATGCAAGGGGAGGAAGGGACTTGTGTTTGGAAAGAGGGCTTTCAAAAATTCTACTGCAAAACTCTGATCGAAAGAGGAGGAAACAGGTTCCAAAAATATCTTCTCAGGTGCTAAAAAGCTGAAGGAGCCACAGGTATAAGACAAGCAAGTTACCTTTTTCTTGGCTTCCAGCTGTGCCAGGAGACCAGTCTTTTCCCAGTGTGTGTACACCTGTTTTTCATAGTCGTATGATGGAAAGAAGCACACAATGCCACCAGGGACCACCTTACACAGATTGACCAGCACTCGGCCACATTCATCCAGCTGCAAAGATAAGATTTGGTATTAAAAACAAGGTAGGATATGGGGTCTCCTTCGTTGATCAGCATCATACAGGACTAGCAGATAATGAAGCAATTACAGGCTATGGGCAGGATTTTCCAGCCCCGCTCACTGCTGGATTATCCGGTGCCACCGAAAGTCAATTAACTTTTGGCTGAGCCACTGCATTCCCTGTGGCGGGTCCCGCCATGGCGAGGCCAGAAAATCCCAGCCCTCGTTTCTTACACCAAGTGAGCCGCATAGATCATAGCTAATCCGGCTTGGTAAATATCTATTTTAGCCAGAAACTTAAAGAAAATGCTGGGAGGTGAGAGCAGCCAAATTCACCAAAGCCGCCATCTACCACAATGTCCCAATGCCATGACAAGCCCCGGCACCACGCACACACCCACGCCCCGGCGCCACAATATCCTGATTACTATCCAGCAATTCTAGTTAGAGGATATTATGTGAAATTAGATTGGGGCTCAACTGTGACCCTCTTCAGAACCAATGCATGCAGAATGCACACCCTGTTTTTACTAGCTCTGCAGGTAACCAATCAGAAACATCTGAAAGAAAATGTTTCGGATTTCAGATACCCCAACAAGTCAAGGGGTGCAGGTTCAGCAGTTCACTTCTGAGTTCCAAGGTTTAGTTGGGCAGAAGGAATCATTAACTTGAATTATTTCTCAAGCTCAGTCTACACCAAAGCTGAAAGTGACCAAAAGGCAACAGACGCTATTTTCCAAAAAAACTGCCTGAATCATAGAATCCTGTTGCACAGAAAGAGGCCATTCAGCCCATCGTGCTGCACCAGAGCTTTACAATTCGCCCCACTCCCGTACTCTTTCCTCATAGCCCTGCAAATATTTCTTTTAGACCACATACTGTTGTCTTTTGAAAGTTACTATTGCATCTTCTTTTCATCTTACTTTCAATCCTAGATCACAGCAAATTGCTGCGTAAGAAAAAGTCTCCTCTCGGTCCCTGTTAAATCAGTGTACTCTGGTTACCAGCTCTCCTGCCAGTGGAAACAATTTCCTCAACAAAAACAGACTGTGCTCCCAAACCTCCCTGTGATTCCTCATAGATTTTCCATGATTCCCAACATGTTTGTGTTAACAGGTTTTCCCACCTAGCTTTAAGCACACAAACAATACGTTTGGCAAAGATGTGCAACCACTAGCTCCAGCAGATAGCAGAGGCTTAAGCAGAAACACCAAGGGCTGCATCTTCTGGTTGGCAAGCGGGGGGGCCCACTCGCCGACACGTAAAATGACGCGGAGAGTGACGGCGTCGTCCCGAAGTCACCTCCTGTCATTTAGATTTTCAGTTCCGTTGCGCGCCCGAACTGTCAAAGGCCTATTAAGGCCATTAAAAAAGTAATTTAAATGATTAATGGACCTGCCCGTCCAACCTTAAGGTTGGCGGCAGGCGAAGAGCCCAGGCGGCCTTCAGAAAAAACATAAAACCTCATCCACGGGCGGGATGAGCTTTCATGAGGGTATTAAAATTTTTATAAAATGTTTAAATAAAAGTTGTTGACATGTCCCAGCCCATGTGACAGTGTCCAATGAGAGGACATGTCAGGGAAATTATTTCTACCCTTCAAAAAATTTTCATAATTTCCACCAATCTCCCCAAGGCGGCACTTAGCCTCAGGGGTATCTGTGTGCATTCCCAGCTCAGGGAATCCGCACCCCCCTCCCCGATCCGCACATACTACCCCCCCCCACCCCCGACCTGCACATACCTCCCCCCCCGCGCGATCCGCACATTTTCACTAAGGAGTTAAATTTTCAGATTTGTTTTATTCCACATTTACTGAATTAGCTAACAAAGCGCCACATAGTCAGCAATTTTGTGAAGTTCAGCAAAACTACATGTACCCTGCCAGAATTACAATGTATAACAAATAAAATTATGTGCTCCAGGAACCACAGCAATGTATTTGGATGCCAGCCGAAAAGCAGATGATTAAATAAGTGTAAGCCTCAGTCATATACATACAGAAAGAAAGAATTGACAAGCAGTAGTTTTATCAAAGGCTGACTTTAAATTCACATAGTCCTAAAAGCCTTCTTATATACTTACAGCTAAGATTATCGACTTTAAAACCTTAACACAAAATGGCAGCAGGAAATCTGACACAAAGACATTTGTGATCAGATAAATGAACAGTGACTGACCTTCCTAGATTTGATTAGAAGAAGCTAGGAACTAAAGTTTATACAAAATTACACAAAATATAAAAGTCATGTGTACAAATCAGATTAAGGGGGTAAATGCTGAACAGTCTATTGTTCTATCGTCAGAAACATTTACACAAATGTCTGCAGATCTAATTGATAATTTCTGAGAATGAATTTGGCCAATCATGGAATTACAGCAGACCTAGCCCTGCATGGGTGAGGGCTGCTGAGTTCGATAACTATCCATGACGGAGGAAGGCTTGTCACTAACCATTTACTGGAGGACCCTCAAGACAAGACTCTCAGGATTATTGAGGGGTACAAGAAGGTTATGTTTTCTTCTATCTGATCACCTGTCAAAGATAGTAGAAGTCTTTCTATGCTTTGTTTTCTCTTACTTTGTACTGTTAAGGACTTTTAACTTCTTTTTAAATAAATTACTTCTTTGATTTTATAACTTGAGGAGTTCTTGTCTCACCCAGTAAGACTAATAGTCTAAAAAGAAACAAGATTATATTTAATTGGGTTATTTTCAAACATTCATGAACTGGAGCAATTTAATAATTGAACAAGCACAAACTGAGTATATGTAAAACTTATAACACTTTGCTTTTTAGAGATTTCCTGATTTATTTCAGATTTTGGAGACAGTAGCAGGAATGCTACATGGACTGAAATGCTTACCAGTTGTGGCTTATCCCTCTTCTGGTAGGTGAATTCAAGCTGTTGCCCGGAGGGACCACTACAGACGATTATGGGCAAAATATTCTCTGGTGGAATCACATGGCCTAACAGGTTTGAGGAGAAGAACAGTCAATCAAGCCGATAGTTTCACACTTAATTCTGGAACAACCAATTTGTATAAAGAAACTGGTTATCCATTTCCCTAGTTTCTTTTCAAGAGTCTTTGTTGGAGCGTTTGCAGCAATTAGCACTGCTGGCAGGTCAACTCCAAACTTTTAGTTAAGGCAACCTAAACAAGGAAGTGGACCCCAGGTTCTTGGCAACATCTGTAAACAAAATTTCAAAGCACATTTTTTCAGTGTTGCTAGCATCCAAAAATCAATATAGCACTATAAAGACATCCAAAAAATCCATATAGCACTATAAAGACATCCAAAAAATCCATATAGCACTATAAAGACATCCATTTTTAGGCCTCACTTCACTGATCCAAAGGCTTAGAGATTTATTCAGAACTGTGAGAACCCTGAACAAGAGATTTGGAGTTACTTGATTCTATACACCATCTGCCTAACAGGGCACATCATTCACCAACCCAGCTCCCAGGTCAGTCACTATTACACAGCTCAGAGAGAGTGACACAGATCAATCACAGGCTTCAGATAGAATGGCATAGATCAGCTTGGACTCACCACATGAAAACTCAGCCAGTCTGTCTGCAGAGACCCCCGATGCTAACAGCAGCTGGTCTTTGAAGTCTTCTACCTAGTAACAAGATCAGAAATGTGAAAAGTAACAGCTAGCTTATCTCCATTAAACTGCAATTATGGCTCACTGTGCTATTGCCTACTCTAGCTCATTCCTTTGCAACACCTCAATACTGTGAAAATCCTCATCTTCCTCAGTTTGTCCTTCCTCCTACACTCCTCAGGAGGCTTCTGAAACTCAACTTTTTGTTACCAAGTTACTACTTTCATTGTATCTTGTTGTCTTTTCTATTATTTGCAGTTTTGGTGGTGTTTTGCACTGTGGGTACTGACTCTTCAGAGGTTCAGTAATAGATACTGGGATCACTCCTGTTTCAAATTATTCTATAGCTTTTCAGTTAAGCTGTCATAAGACTGAGGTTGCTGAGATTTCTCAGACTGAGTCCATGGCTGCTGTCTCTGCTCAGATTAATTTTGGCTATGCCCAGAATAATGCAGATTTAAATGATAAGCCTGAGGTAGAAAACAACCCATTGATTATAAGAATAAGGTTAGGCTTCAGTTCATAGGAGGTGCTTAAGCCTTTTCTTTGTTTGGTACAAGTAAACTATCGTCCACCCAAAGTGCTGGCTTGGGCAACCAATCAGTTGCTGCTAGTCTCTGTGAAAAACAATCTTCCCTATAGCTTTCATAGTATTCACAGATAACAAAAGAAATGCCTATAACTCTTTACCGGGAGGTTTCAGTGGGTCAGTGTACTTTGGGTATAGAGGTAGAAGTCCTTGCTTCACTGTCACATGGGTCCTTAATTCAGAACTTTAACTCAGGCCTGGAGCGAGCTATACCATTGCTACGATCAGCTAAATGGTGGCCTGAAACAATGGGGATAGATACCAGAGCGCCCTCAAATCTGAGATCATCTGGCATCTTGGGATTGCCAAGGCCAAAAGCAGAAATGTATAACGTCAAGCAAGCAATGGGGGTGGGGAGTGGTGCAGCACTGAAAGGAACTTGCTGGGATTGCAGATGTTGAGTAGGGGGCAAGGATATGGAGGCATTTGAAGAGGATGAAGATCTTACTGTACTACTTTAGGGGACAGAGAGCCTATACAGATCATCTAGAATAGGACTTAATGCAGGTACATTACAAGTCGTTGAGTTTATAGTGGTGAATGTTCAGATTCCTGCAAAGAGGTTATTGCAGGAATCAAGTCTAATGGCAACAAAAAACACTGAATCATAGAGCCCACCAGGCCTATGAAAGCACTTTGAAGCTTAACTCTGGTTGACAAGGATAGACAGTATAGTTCAGCCTGGGTAAGTGGTTGGGGTAAGGTGTAGAGTGAGTGCCCAAGAGTAAGCGAATGACAAGGGCAGAGAACGAAGGCTTCAGTTTTCCCCAAGGTGCAGTTACAGGAAACTTTACAGCTGTGACCAGATGTCAGACAGGTAGAGAGAGGCAGAGGGGACACTGCAGGGACAGCAGGTGCATAGCTGGCTGCATTCCGATAGATCGGAGTGGAAATATGTGAGTGCAGTCCCACAGAGCTGAAACACCTACCTGTAGACTGAGCACAGCAGACAGTGCCCACCTCACTACTGCAACAACACAAATACCCAAAAGGATTTTGCATGCCGGTTTTAAAGTTTTTGTTTAAGTGATGGGGAGTGAGAAGATTTAGGATTAAGAGAGCAGTATTATATACATTATTATAGCTGTTTTCTCCCTTTCCTTTCTGAAGATGCTAGGATTTAAAAAAAATTCTTTCATGGAATGTGGCCATCACTGACAACGCCAGAATCTGTTGCCCTTGCTAATTGTGCTTGAGAAGGCTCACAGGCAGTTACACTGGTATTTCAGCTGGACAGGCTATGCTTCACATGTGTGCTCAGGGGTGCACTACAGTCAAACTTGATGAAGACCTCACTCGAAGTCCTCACATAGGCACACACAATTTCTAGCAGGACTCACTAGATACTAGTCTCTTTCGAATTCAAAACATTACTCATGTAGCACTAGGAAGCCCTTACTGGCTGCATTGTGCCTCCAGCGATGACCACTGCTCGACACTCCTTCACTACCTCAGCAAAGTGGACTGCTGGATTCAGCAGTAGGAACTTCATGCTGCTCTGGGACACCGTACCTGCAGGATAAGCAGAGCAAAGTTTAAACATAACCCGAGCTCAAAACAATACTCTGTACCAATCAGTTCAAAGCACTGATTTGTTCCCCAAAACCTGTCACTCAGTTCTGTTGAAGAGACCCCACCTAACACATTTACTTGACTTTTTTTCCCCCCCAGATACCGATGGACATGGTGAGCAAGGTGTAAGGAACATATCTTCTTATTTCTGTTGGACTATGGGTTAAAATTACAATGGCTGCAGTTTGAAAGACATGTCCACTGGAACAGGATGAGAGATATATACAATGTTGCAGTCCTGGAAGTGTGCCATGAAAGACAGGACGATGCCGGGAAGGAGTCCTGGACCAAGGGAGCTGCCTGGCAACAACATTTTAATTAGCTCCTGACCAGGTGACCAGGTTTTGTGCGAGAAGCAGTGCAGCTGAATAGCTCCTAGGCTGAAAGGCACAAGACCTAAAATTTCTTTCTCCTGTGTGTGGAAGATTCCAGTAACTCCACAATGATAGCTAGCTGGCTTTTTCTTTTCATGTCTCTATAGCCTGCTCTCTCTCTGAAAACCCCTGTCAAGGGGCAAAGGAGAAAATCACTGTCAGAGACATTGAAAGGCAAGTGCTCAACCAGTGAACTCAATACTGAAAGTGCTAGACGACCACCTCGTGTCATCAACAAGAACTGAAAGGAAATTGGACAAAATCGATCAAAATCAACCCATCGAATCCTGTACTCTGGAACTGGTGCTATTGAACTGATTTATCCCACCCTTAAAATCCATGTTTTTGTGTGTCTTGTATGTGTGTATAGGGATGCAAGAAGGGGTACAGTTTAGGTTATAGAGTTAGAAATTAGCAGTTCATATTTCTTTCTTTTGCCACTGATTAACAACAGTTTGTTCAATAAACAGTTATTTACTTATTAAGTTTACAAACCTGGTGCTCGTATTCGGTTAACCTAAGCTAAAGTTAGGTAGAATTGGGGTGATCTGGTGGTTTGGTCAAACTTTTCACATTTGTTGTGGCTCGGGGAACAGGGCTGCTCGATATTACAGCGCACTATCCTCAGTGAGTGGTGACAATGGCCATCCTTTTCTTGCTCTTGTTTCTCTTAGGGAATGGAGAATTGGGAAGGAAACCTTGGAGAAACGTGGGCAGCATTGCCCTCCAGTCATTAAACAAAACTTGAAAGACATGAATTGAAAAAGAGCCTCAGGATTGTAGCCAAGTGTTTCACGTTCAACGGATTACTTAAGTATGTTGACAACTGTTAGACAGACAAATGTAGAAGACGTCTTCCATGCAGCAAGGTGCCATAGTTTGAGATGAATGACCAGTTGAACTGGCCTTACTGGTTGAGTTAGAATTGCTGGCCAAAACACCAGAGCTGTCTTCTCCAAATCATGTCAGTGAACTAGTGAACAGGCGAAGACCATCTGAATAAAAATGCAACACTCTGTGCTAGAGTGCAAGTCTAGATAATCCTCAAACCCTGGGGTGTGCAGATGGAACGTTCGACCTTTTGGCTCGGAGGCAAGAGCTGCCAACCCAAATGAACCATAGATGGAATCCCCGGTCAGTATTATAGATGGGATACTACAATTAGCCTCAGTACCCTTGGACCAGGAAAAAGTCAGGGGGTGGGGGGTTTGAGGAGGATGATGGCTCCTGATCTCAATCCTCTGACCCCTGTTGGAAAATATACGTCTGGATGAGAACAGGACAAGTGATGGGAGATCCTGCCAACGTTTACCACCTAGCCTCACGTGAGAGTTGACCAAGTTATTGGAAGACAACCAGCATCTCAATCACTATACATGACCCAGCAGGGCCAATGCCTTTAAGGAAGGGATTTATATTTATATAACGCTTTTCATCACCTCACTGTCTTACAGCCAATTATGTACTTTTCAAGTTTAACTACTATTGTAATAAAGGAAATACGACAGCTAATTTATGCACAGCAAGGTCCCACAAACAGCAAAAGGTCATAATGCAAAGAAGGAGGCCATTTGGCCCATTGAGTTCATGTTACTCTCTGTAGAGCAATCCAGTCAGTCCCATTCTTTCAAGAGATAATGACCAGATAATTTGTTTTAGGTGTTGATTGAGAGATAAATATCGGCCAGTACATGGGTTGGGGGTGTAACGCCCCTGCTCTTCTTCAAAATTGTGTGATGATGACTTTCACATCCATTTGAAGGAGCCGGCAGGCCTCGGTTTAACATCTCATCCAAAAGACCGCACTTCCAACAAGAAAACGGGGCAAGAAAACTGCAAGTGTACAACAGAAAGAGCCATTCAGCTCCACAAACCCAGCATTTGCACATATTGGGCAACTTGGGACTTACCTGAGGGAAAGTGCACACAAATCCCCCAATCCCTCCAAGAGTGCATATTAACAGAAACATTTAACCACCATGTCCTTCTGGGACTCACAATAAGCAGCATCATTAAAAACCATGGGG
Source organism: Cetorhinus maximus (assembly GCF_964194155.1). Taxonomy (NCBI): domain Eukaryota; kingdom Metazoa; phylum Chordata; class Chondrichthyes; order Lamniformes; family Cetorhinidae; genus Cetorhinus; species Cetorhinus maximus. Next base: position 77,228,540 of record NC_135900.1, on the reverse strand, counting down.
CCTTTGTGAAGGATACCAGCATGACTAACAACAATAGAAAAGTAGGCCACATAACTCAGAATTTGGAATGTCAAATAGGGCTTTGAAAACCTGTGGATTGTAGGAAGAAGGGAGGTGAGGAGCTGCACATGTTTGAGATACAAGGGGAGAAAAGAAGAAGAAAAAAAGAAAATGTTTCAACAAAGTGGGGTGCAGGCAAGAGAAAGGGGACATGAGGTAGAATGTTTGTAACCAAGAGGTAACAGAAATAGAGAGTTCAGAGAACCAACAATTATAGCAGCATTAATGCAAGTGAGAAAGAGAGAAAAAAATTACAATAGAAAGAAGGACTGGAGTGAGAAAAAGATCCTCCATTGGATGACGGGCTTTTCCCAGAGATCTGGGAAATGTTCAAAGAGCCTCCCTAGGTAAAGTAGAAGTATGGAAATCCGAGAAGGATTTAGGTTTTATACAGCATTAAGAGCTTTTAATGTAGAAAAAGTTTTTGGTGCAAATAGAAAGTTCTTGGAGGCAAATTTAGTAACGGAGATGTGATCACAAGTCAGAGGAGATAGTGAGACTGATAGTATCACCATCAAAGAGAGCATGTGAGAACAGAACAGCAGTTAACATAAAAGGGAACCCAAAAACTCTTCTATCAGCATGTAAGGAGGAGGGTTGGAGACTAGTAGGGACAAGGAAGGTGATTATATGCTCAGAGGCACAGGGCAAGGCTAGGATACATAATGAGTACTTTAGATTGGTGTTTACCCTGTCGGGTGTTCGACCACAGTTTGACTGTTGGTTAACATGAGGTACATGTTAACCCTGAATGTTAAGAGTATAAGATAGATATTGTAAATTGTGTTATCTTTCTGACCTTGTGCAGTAACGTTTATTTTTGTTTGTTCAAAATCCGTGGAATCTTGTGGCTTTATTCACTTAGCAAGTGTCTTAAATCTCCAACTTTGTATACTTTAAACAAATATTATTGGCCCCTAACCAGATCTTATCAACAACTTGGGGGTCTGGTCTAGGATCGTAACACACTTTGTATCCAATGAAGCACTTTTGAAGTGTAGCCAGTTAAATTGTAGGAAATGCAGCTGCCAATCTGAATACAGCAAGCTCCAACAAACAGCAGTGTAATTATGGCCAGATAACCTGGTTTTGCGATGATTGAGGGCAAAATATTGGTCATGACACCCGAGATAACTCCCTGTCTTCAAAATAGTGTCATGGGGTCTTTTACATCCATCTGAAGAGGCCTTGGTTTAACCTCTTATCCGAAAGACTCCAATAGTGCAACATTCCCTCGGTACTGCACTAGAGTGTCAGCCTAGATTTTTTGCTCAGGTCTTGGAGTGAGACTTAAACCCACAAGTCTTTGACTCAAAGCTCAGCCATGGTGGAGACTGGGATGCACCAATTTTATGGAAGGACAGTCAACTCTTCCAAACTGCAGGAGAGACGGAGCGAATTGAGCAGAAGGTAACTGAACAGCAAAGAGCAAGTAATGAGACCATTGCCTCACCTTACCAAAATAAGCCAAACTATAAAAGAGCTGGAATTTTTACATGACACTTGTCCCCACCTTGTCTCTGAATGACCACTCGCCCATCCTTGTTAGTGCTTGTCAGGGCAAAGAGAAACCCCTCAACCTGCATCATGGGTGATGCCATGACCGGCTGCTCCTTCTCCAGGTCCTCCCCATGCTCATGGGGTGTAACTGCAAAATAAACAAAGTCAAAAATTGTTGACAACACAAAACAGGAATTTGAGCATCTTGATCCACCCAGCAGCAACAGGCAGACATGTACTCCAGAAATTTATTGCAATATCTTACATGGTAAATCCGAATTATATCAATTTTGCCTCTCTAATCCCCATTTTATTTTTAGCTTTCACTCAGCCAATCTGTTTTTTCCTCCAGTTTACTCTGCTCCTGCTCCAAAGATGCTGACTGGCACACGGGTCAGGCCCATGGCAATGTCCACAATGTCTGGAGGTATGAACAATGAGGATCACAGACTATCTGACCCTGGAGGAGGCAGGCTGCTCTCACAATAGTCCACACACCTCAGGGCTACTGATACTAACATAGCCCATACAAAGCAACAATAGCAGTTGCATTTATATAGCTCCTTTCACTTAAGAAAATGGCCCAACGTGCCTTACGGAAGCACGATCAGACAACAAGCCAAAAAAGGCAATACTAGGCCAGATGACCGAAAGCTTGGTTAAGAGGTAGGTTTCAGCTAACCTTGGGGCCAGCAGGGCAAGTTAGATGGTCAGCGGTTTGGGAGGAATAAGGTTGAGCAGAAAGGTGGGTCTCATGGACAAGATGAGCTTATAGAGGACACTAGAGAGGAGAGAAACTAGAGAAAGGTGCAAACTTAGGGGTAGGGCAAGGGGGATCTCGGAGGGAGCTTAGATTGGTGGGCAAGGGAGGGACGGAATGGGGTGGAGAGGCAAGCAAGTGATCAAGAATGGCCTTTTATGTAATTGGGAGGGTTGAGCAGATTGGCCATGTGAGATGCCATGGTCAAGGGTGGGGGTTATGAATATGGGTAGAATTTATATGAAGGGAGGCATTAAAAGAGGACAGTAAACTCAGGAATGAAAGGGCATGAGGAGTTGAGATGCAGGTTGAAATCTCAGAGGATGGGAAGTTACTCGGGGCAGAGATTGAAGGAGGAAATCAGTGAGGATATCTAGTGAGAAATGTGGTGTGGGGCTTGGGTGGCCTGTAAAAGTGAGGAATTTAAAGGAGAGGTAAGAAGGGATGAATCAAGGTGAGCTGCTCATAGCAGGAGAAGGTGCTAAAGGAGTAGGGGGACTGACCAAGGTGTGATTTGGTGGCAAGGGTTGCACTCCACAAGGAGGGGCAGGTAGTGGTAGGCACAGCCAGGGGTGAAACTTCAGCAAAGGGCAAGGTGGCATTATTAAAATATCTATCAAGGCCATGCAATCATTGACAGTAAGACCATAGTTGCTAAAAGCCTGGTTTGTTAATGGACAAACTTGATTTAACATCGGTGCTACTCAATCTTAACCTGGCTGAACCAGGATCCACTTTCAATTGACCACAAGTTAAAGCGGCCACTGTTAGTTTATAAATTGTCAATGACAACTAATGAAATTTCATTTGTGAACGGCCAACTTGTTCCTTTCAGCTATTTTAGCTCATGAAGTGTAACAAACTACCCACTCAAGTCTCCTGTGAACTTGAACTCAGTGCATAGTGCAATGCAAATGCAGACCATCCCGAGGAGCAAACTAGCTTCAAGGCTGGAGCCAAGTTACAGGACAGCTCACCAGAAAAAGAAACATCACAACCAGACAGTGAAGTTACACAGACCTTGTCCAGCAGATTTCTCATTCAGCTTCTGAAGAAAATTCTCAAGAGCTGCTGTCTTGGATCCTTTCTGATTCTCTGTGTCATTTGGTTTTGAGGCTAAAACTTGGTACTTCTCCACAAACCCAAAGAGCTGTGGAATGAAGGGAGCCAGTAAAATGTCTGTGGCATAAACAATGGTGCATGCAAAAAAAACAAATTACTGGAAATAAAGAAACAAAATTGTTTTTTAAATGAACCCCATAAATTCTCTCACAACCATCTCAAAGCTTTTCACATACAGAGTAATATTTAGCAATCTTGTACTCAAAGGTTCAGAGAACTGACAGTACCATGCTGTGGTCTGATCTCTACTCTGCACTCTCTCATCAGCAGTTGTGCTGATGTACCCTATAATGATTATGACAAAGTTCAATTTATGTGGGCAAATGTGACAGTGATTTTGTACACAGGTACAGCACAGGACCGATACAGCCTAAAGTTCCCTCTAAATTGCAACAAACACGCCCAGAGCAAGTTAGATACATAGACTTGCCAACTCACACAAATTCATTGCACGATACCTGATTCCTAAGAATTGCTCATGATTCGAGGCAGGATCTTCAGATCTGGCAATTTTGCTTCTTTTCCAAAGATGTGTGCACATGCGCAGATGCACACACACGCGCAGACGCACACACACACACACGCGCGCAGACGCGCACACACACACGCGCAGATGCACACACACACGCACAGACGCACACACACACGCACAGACGCACACGTGTGCACTAAAGGGACCGAGTTTTTTCCCCCCCAACGTTTACAGCGGCTCTGGCAGTCATGGGGCAGACAGCTCCCATTGGGTTGTGGCTGACTATGATGATCATCCCCTGTAAATCATCGGTCTAGAGTGCAGCGGTTCACAAACTGAGATCTGTGGACCTTTGGAAGTCAGGAGAGACTTTCCAGGGGGTTTGTAAAATAATCTCTCCAAAAGGTGAGCGAGAAAAACACGGAGAAAAATAAAAAAAAGAGAAGTGATCTGTTTTATATAACTTAGCAATGGTTGGTGTTTGTCCTGGACAATCCTGGGCTGGGTTTGCACAGGATAGTAAAATATTACCTAGTCTGTCGCATTCAAGTGAGTACTCTGTACTTGGATGTTTATGGGAATTTTTTAACGATCTAAGTAATAATTTGCTTTGAGTCTGCTAAACATCTAACTACGGTGCTGTGAAGCTTCTGACAGGTTTTATTCACCTTCTCTGAACGGTTTCTATTTTACTGTGGAAAGTTAATGAAAGATTTGTAAGGCCCAAAGCAGAAGAAGCTACTGGTGGATTTTCCATTCAGCCGGCTTTCCAGCTCCCACTGGCTTGTTTTATTTTCAGTTCAGTGTAATCTTCACTGGATCACTGAACCAGGAATTTGCTTATATTTCAATTCAAGTTCTGCCTCGATATTCATATTGCATTTTTTTCTAGAGGGAAAATAAGGTAATTAATTGTAATGCCATTATTATTTGACAGGAGATTACACATAAATAAAAATTCCTTTTTGACAATTCTGTATCCATCTTTTAAGTTTTATTTCAACATTGGTTTACATTTTAACAAATAGCAACTTGTCATTTGTATACCAAATCTCCTGCTCTTTTGTTGGCATTACTGAATACAGAGTAAACCTCTCTCTACACTCTCCCATTAGACACTCTCAGGGCAGGTACAAACCTCAGAGTACACTTCCTTATGCTAACCCAAACAACATACTTCTCCCTTAATCTCAACACGTAATCCCCCTGTACCAATTTAATATTTGCTTCCATGTTTATAGCACCTGCACTAATGGTTTGCCGTGTGAGATTTACAGCATTTGCCAGTTGAGGAGCCTTTCAGTACTGTGGCCCTACCCCAGCAGGACTAGGTGATACCGCTCAAACCTGTGAAACATCCAGCCAGCTGAGATGAGCTACTATAGCCCAGGGTGAAAGTGGGATATTCTAAGGCAGGGCGCCACGCAGTTCTGCTCAGACCTTGATGGGACGAGAGAGATGTTTTAAAAAAATGCACTCCAAACTCTAATACAGTGGCAATCAACAGGCACTTACCTTTCGACTGAGCATACTCTTCACATAGTAACGCTGCACCTGGTTAAAAAAGAGAGCAAATTGAATAAACACACAACCACTTCAAATTCACAGCATGTCAGTCATACACAAGCAAGGGGTGGGGAATGATCCAGAGTTACTACTGAGACCTCAGCCCCAGGTACAACTTAGAACAACAACGGACCCTCACCAAGCAAACTATTCGTCTCTTCCTCACCCAAAGAGGCTGACATCTTAGAATAATAGAAACTTACAGCACAGAAGGAACATTTGGCTCATTGTGGCTATGCTGGCTCTTCGAAAGAACCATCCAATTAGTTCAACTCCAGTGTTCTTTCCCCGTATCCCTTCACTTTTCTCCCCTTCAAATCTATGTCCAATTGCCTTTCAAAAGTTATCACTGAATCTGCTTCTACCACCCTGTAAATCTGCATGCTTTGCAACAGTTGCCATTTCATTAAGAGCTCAGATGTGCAGGCAAGTGAAAGCGTGACAGTTGTGAGTCCTTTGGGGTTGGAGTTCTATAGGGAAGAAAGTCCGGCTTTGTAATAGTGAGAGATGAGGTCCATTTACAAACTACAAGTTAAAGGACAATACAAGGCTATCTGGTCCACCCAGCCCATCCCATACACAGGTAGTGCCAGACAATTTTATTGCCGCCTTCTCAGCAGGATGTCATATGGCACCTTTGGAGAATTGGGCAAAAAGGCCTACTGGCACTGTGCACTGAAACCCACAGAGAGGACCAGGATCACAGCCAGTCAGGTTTGGCCAGTCCCAGCCAGATCAGCACTTGGGTTGCAAATGTCAACACCAGGAGTAGTAAATGTGGGGTGGGGGGGCGAAGCAATAAACAGGACCTCCACACTGCACTGCACATAAACACCACTTACTTTGAACAGGTTAATGTTGTCAAACTGTGCACGGAAGAGAAAATCATTGATGGACTGTAACTCAGTTCCTTCAGGAAGTAAAAAGGAGAACAGAATGAGATTTGAAGTCAAGGCATATTCTTTGAAACAAAAATCAGCATAATTATATAGATTACACTAAATCTACAGCTAGAATTAGCACTGCCAAAGGTAAGTTGCCTATTCCAATAACAAAGGGAAGCTCCATTCTGATAATAAAATGAATCTGTACCTCACTTTCATTGCTCCATACCCCTTTATATCCTTACTTAAAAATCGATCAATCTCAGTCCTGAAAGCTCCAACTCTCCTCTGGCATCCACAACATGTTGGGGACATAGTTAAGATTTCCGCTACTCTTTGAATGAACAAACTGCTTCCTTATTTCTCTCCTAATCTTAATATCCCCTGGTTCTGGATTCCTCTAACAGGAAATAGTTTCTCTCTGTTTAGCCTACTGAGTCCTTTAATCATGTTAATCAGTTCAATTAGAGCATCCCTCAACCTTCTAAACTTAAACGAATATAAGTCAAGTTTATGCAACCTGTCCTCATAATTTAACTCCTTTAGCCCAGGTATCATCTTGGTGAATTTGCATGGCACCCACTTCCAAGGCTAACATAACCTTCCTGAGGCACAGTGTTCAGATCTGAACACAGTTACTCCAGATGGGACCTGACCAAGGCTCTGTACAACACCAACGCCACCTCTGAGAAGAGCAACTGACCAGGAGCAGTAACACCTTAAATGAAGGGCTACTCACCCACCCAACAGCATCATGAGTCAGGCAGAGTTCCTCAACCCCCTTCAACAAGACAATGGATTACATCACTCATCCAACACACATCACCCCAATGCATAACTCGCAGTAGCTAGTAAGCTAATGGCAGAACATCCCCCATTCACAAGTACACCAGAGAGCCAAAATTATTATTTTTTTTTTTATTCATTCACGGGATGTGCGCTTTGCTGGCTGGGCGAGCACTTATAGTTGCCCTTGAGAAGGTGGTGGTGAGCTGCCTTCTTGAACCGCTGCAGTCCATGTGGTGTGGGTACACCCACAGTGCTGTTAGGGAGGGTGTTCCAGGATTTTGACCCAGCGACAGTATATGAACGGCGATATATTTCCAAGTCAGGATGATGAGTGGCTTGGAAGGGAACTTCCAGTTGGTGGCGTTCCCATCTATATATTATGGTTTCTCAGAAAATCTCCCAAGAAAGGCTATTCCCACTTATAATCATTCCATTGGCATCCAGTATGGTTTCCACACCTATCAGAACACCAGTGAGGCTCAAGTAACTGGATAACTGAAGGGAGGACAGTCTATATATTCAAAGTAAGCAGTTTAGAATATTCCAAAGTGTGGAAGTGTCTGTTCACCTACCTCCTTGAAAAATCTTCTGTGTGTTAGGATTTTGTCCAACCTTCCCTGGTTAACCATGAAAGAAGAAAGTTAATAAAGAAATCAAGGCCATAAAGAAAGTACAAACAATTGAAAGCAGGCTATAAAGACAGGAACCCAATGATTTAATGGGTGGGACATTGGGTTCAATCCAGACTGATGGGATGAAGGTCTCCTTTCCCTGCTGACTGGAAGGCCCCAAGTGAAGTGAGTTTGGACAGTCTCTATCCACTACCCATAGGTCACAGGACTAAATATTTCAAATTAGGCACTCTCAAAATAGTGCTCAAAACCTATTATATTTCTAACTTTTCTCAGTTCTGATGAAAGATCACAGACCTGAAACGTTAGCTGTTTTTCTACCCCCAGACCAGCTGAGAATTTCCAGATTTTTCTGATTTTATTTTAGGATTTCCAGTATCAGCAGTATTTTGCTTTGGAATTAGCCGTGGATTCCTGGAATGGGAAACATTGAAGGAGGGAGCAGTCTTCTGGGTTGGGGTATGTTCTTGGGACAGTGTAGAGGCAGCTTTACTCTGTTTCTAACCTCATGCAGTACCTATCCTGGGAGTGTTTGATGGAACAGAGTAGAAGGAGCTTTGCACTGTGTCTAAGTGTACTCTAACTGCCCTATGTCTGGAATAATAAGCCTGGGTGACTGAAATGGAAAGTGTTCCATTCCCCCAGTACCAAAATCTCTCACACTGATCAGCACAGGTCTGACAGAAAAGAAACATTTAAACCAAAGGAAAGTACAAAAACAATGCTCACCTCCTAAAACCTGGAGAAGATTAACGAGGATGTAAAGGATCTGTTTGATGTACATCAGGTTTTTGGCTTTCAGTCTGCTTCTGTACATCAAAAGAAAAACATGCCGTCGGGACCATAAGACCATTTTACACCCTGCACAATGCCCATGATGTACAAAGGCTAATGTCAATAGATACCACAGGATCCAGGTTGATAAAACCATACAAATGTGAAAGCGATATGTATCGTGAAATGACTGAAAGGGGTAAATGCTTGTTAGGTTAGTGCTCATGGGGCTTGGGGATAGAATACTGAGCGAAATAGTCCAGCCATCGGTGCTAAGGCTCCTATTGTCCCTAATTAAGGACAACGACAGAAAACCAAAGCAAACCAGACACTGAATTGGGTGGAAGTAGAGGATATAAAGACTTCAAAGCAAATAGAGTTAAACATTTAGGCAAATCCGCATGGAATAATGGGAGGAACACCAAACATTATGGATGGTGTAGCATAGCCAAAAGTGAAGAGCCAAGCAACAAACAGTTATTTTTGTATTTCCAACCTCTTCTCTTGAGGGGCAATGTGAAATGGGGGATGGATTCGCAGGGTCACAACATAAATGCACCTTTCACAACAGCTATCATCTTTACACCAGTTGACAGAGGGTATTACAAGCATCCACTACCCACACGTGATGGGGTATGGGGCTGCACCCACTGGATGCAAGTATTCTGCTGAATGTCAACCCAGAATTCAAAGATGGAACTCTGGTCTCCATTTACCAGGCGTGTCCGGAGTGGGTTTAAACTCTGCCCCTATTAAATCAGAGGCAGGAATGTTACCACTGAGCCAAGGGCTCATTTGACTAGGTGCATAAAAGTCAGTAGATCTCAGGTTAAAACTGCACCTTGTACAAGCACACCCAAGGTTCTTTGAACATCAACACTTACAAGTTCCACACCTTTTAAAAATATTCTGTTCTTCTATTCTTATGATCAAAGTGAATATCACAGTACAGAAGAGGCCCTTCAGCCCATCGAGTCTGCACCGACACGTGAGAAACACCTGACCTACCTACCTAATCCCATTTACCAGCACTTGGCCCATAGCCTTGAATGTTATGACATGCCAAGTGCTCATCCAGGTACTTTTTAAAGGATGTGAGGCAATCTGCCTCCACCACCCTCCCAGGCAGCGCATTCCAGACTGTCACCACCCTCTGGGTAAAAAATGCTTTTCCTCACATCCCCCCTAAACCCCTTGCCTCTCACCTTGAACTTGTGCCCCCTTGTGACTGACCCTTCAACTAAGGGGAACAGCTGCTCCCTATCCACCCTGTCCATGCCCCTCATAATCTTGTACACCTCCATCAGGTCGCCCCTCAATCTTCTCTGCTCCAACAAAAACAACTCAAGTCTATCCAACCTCTCTTCATAACTTAAATGTTTCATCCCAGGCAACATCCTGGTGAATCTCCTTTGCACCCCCTCCAGTGCAATCACATCCTTCCTATAATGTGGCGACCAGAATTGCACACAGTACTCCAACTGTGGCCTCACCAAGGTTCTATATAACTCCAACATGACCTCCCTACTTTTGTAATCTATGCCTCCATTGATAAAGGCAAGTGTCCCATATGCCTTTTTCACCACCCCTCTAACGTGCCCCTCTGCCTTCAGAGATCTATGGACACACACGCCAAGGTCCCTTTGTTCCTCAGAACTTCCTAGTGCCATGCTGTTCATTGAATGCTTCTTTGTCAAATTACTCCTTCCAAAGTGTATCACCTCACACTTTTCAGGGTTAAATTCCACCTGCCACTTATCTGCCCATTTGACCATCCCGTCTATATCTTCCTGTAGTCCAATGCACTCAACCTCACTGTTAACCACCCAGCCAATCTTTGTGTCATCTGCAAACTTACTAATCCTAACCCCACATAGTCATTTATGTCGTTTATATAAATGACAAATAATAGGGGACCCAGCACAGGTCTCTGTGGTATGCCACTGGACACTGGCTTCCAGTCACTAAAGCATCCTTCTGTCATCACCCTCTGTCTCCTACGACTAAGCCAATTTTGAATCCACCTTATCAAATTACCCTGTATTCCATGTGCATTTGCCTTCTTTACAAGTCTCACATGTGGGACCTTGTCAAAGGCTTTGCTGAAATCCATATAAACTACATCAACTACACTACCCTCATCTACACACCTGGTCACCTCCTCAAAAAATTCAATCAAATTTGTTAGGCATGACCTCCCTCTGACAAAGCAATGCTGACTATCCCTGATATCCTCACACTTCCCTACATTATACTCCATCTGTAATCTTGTTGTCCACTACCTTGGCCTGTCTGTATCTCTTTGCAGCTTCTGTGTCCTCCCCACCTAGCTTGTCATCATCAGCAAACTTAGATATATTACTCTCGGTCTCTTCATCTAAGTAATTAATATCAATTGTAAATAGCTGAGGCCCCAGCACTGATCATTGCGGCACTCCACTATTCACTGTCTGCCAACTTGAAAAAGCCCCATTTATGCCCACTCTCTGATTCCTATCTGTTAACCAATCATCAGGGATCAGTGCTGGGGCCTCAACTTTTTACAATTTATATAAATGACTTGCATGAAGGAACCAAAGGAATGATGGCTAAATTTGCTGATGACACAAAGATAGGTAGGAAAGTAAATTGTGAAGAGGACATAAGGAGACTACAAAAGGCACATAGATAGGTTAAATGGGTAGGCAAAGATCTGGCAAATGGAATATAATGTGGGCAAATGTGAAATTGTCTACTTTGGCTGGAAAGAAAAAAAGATGATCTAAATGTTGAGAGATTGCAGAGCTCTGAGGTTCAGAAGGATCTGGGTGCATGAATCACAAAAGGCTAGTATCCAGATACAGCAAGTAATTAGGAAAGCTAATCGAATGCTATTGTTTATTGTGAGGGGAATTGATTACAAAAGTAGGGAGGGTTATGCTTCAGTTGTACAGGGTATTGGTGAGACCACATCTGGAGTACTGTGTACAGTATTGGTCTCCTTATTTAAGGAAGGATGTAAGTGCGTTAGAAGCAGTTCAGAGAAGGTTTACCAGACTAATACCAGGAATGGGTGGGTTGTCTTATGAGGAAAGGTTGGCCAGCTTAGGCTTGTATCCACTGGAGTTTAGAAGACTAAGAGGTGACTTTATTGAAACCTTTAAGATCCTGAGGGGTCTAGACAGGGTGGATGTGGAGAGGATGTTTCCTCTTGTGGAAGAATCTAGAATAAGGGGTCACTGTTTAAAAATAAGGGATCACTCATTTAAGACAGAGGAGAAATTTTTTCTTTCAGATGGTCCTGAGTCTTTGGAACTCTCTTCCTCAAAAAGCAGTAGAAGCAGAGACTTTGAATATTTTAAAGACAAAGCTAGATAGATTCTTGATTAACAAGGGGGTGAAAGGTTATTGGGGGTAGGCCGGAATGTGGGGTTGAGGTTACATTCAGATCAGCCACGATCTTATTGAATGGCAGAGCAGGCTCGAGGGGCTAAGTGGCCTACTCCTGCTCCTAATTCGTATGTTCACATGTATGTTCGTCTCTATCCATGCTAAAGTATCACCGCCAAATCTATGAGCCCTTATCTTGCCTATTAACCTTTTGTGTGGTACCTTATTGAACGCCTTTTGGAAATTCAGGTATACTACATCTACTGGTTCCCCTTTATCTACCCTACTAGTTACATCCTCAAAAAACTCTAATACATTTGTTAAACAGGATTTCCCTTTAGTAAAACCATGTTGACTTGCTCTCATCATACTATGCATTTCTAAATGCATTGTTAAGACTTCCTTAATAATAGATCCCAGCATTTTCCCAACAACTGATGTTAGGCTAACTGGCCTGTAGTTCATTTTTTTCTCTCTCCCTCCTTTCTTGAACAGTGATATGACATTTGACAACTTCCAATCTAATGACTAAGTCCCAAATCTAAGGAATTTTGGAAAATCATAGCCAGCACATCCACTACCTCTGCAGCTATCTCTTTTAGAACCCTAGGATCTAGGCCATCAGGTCCCAGGGAGTTGTCAGGTTTTAGTCCCTTAAGTTTTGCCAATACTTTTTCTCTGTTGGTATTAATTTCCTCATCCTTTTCAGCCCTGAGGTTATCATCTATTTCTCGTATGAAACTTGATTCTTCCACTGTGAAGACAGACACAATATTTGTTCAATGCCTCAGCCATTTCCTCATTTCCCATGATAATTTCTCCTGTCTCTGCTTCTAAGGGACCAACATTTACTTTAGCTACTCTCTTCCTCTTTATATACTTATAAAACCTCTAACAATCTGTTTTTATATTTCAGGCTAGTTTACTCTCTTCTATTTTTTCCCTTTTTATCAACTTTTTGGTGGCCCTCTGCTGGTTTGTAAAATACTCCCAATCCTCAGACTTGCTATTGTTCTTTGCAATACTGTCAGCCTCTTCTCTTAATCTAATATGATCCTTAACTTCCTTAGTGAGCCACAGATGGGTCTTTCTTGCTGAGTTTTTGTTTTTCAATGGAATGTATTTTTTGTTGAAGATTTTGAATTGTTTCTTTAAATTTTTCCCACTGTTCATTTATCTCCATACCTTTTAGTCCATTTTCCCAATTAACCTTAGCCAGTTCTCCCCTCAAACAAAGCCAATCACATAGGTATAAGTTTAAGATTCTTGTTTACAGTTGGAGTATGTCACTTTCAAACTTAACATGGAATTCAATGATATTATGATCACTATTTCCCAGTGGATCTTTGACTATGACATAACTAATTAAGCTTGCTTCATTACACAATATCTAAGATGGTTTTATCCCTAATCAGTTTCAAAACATATTACTCCAAGAAACTGTCAAGGAAACTTCTACAAACTCATCTTCCAGACCACTCTTGCCCATTTGATTGTCCTAGTCTATATGAAGATTTAAATTCCCCCACAATTATTACATTTCCTTTGTTACAAGCTCCAATAATTTCTTGTTTAATGCTCTTTCCAATGGTATAATTACCATTAGGGGGCCTATAAACAATTCCACCAGTGTTTTCTGACTCTTGCTTTTCCTAATTTCCACCCATACTGATTCTACTTCATGATCTTCAGAGGCCAGATCCTTTCACTCCAATGTCCTGATGTCATCTTTTACTATCAGGTTTACTCCTCCTCCTTTGCCATTCGGTCTGTCTTTCTGTAATATTGTGGACTCTGGAATATTTATTTTTCATCCTTGTAACCATGTTTCTGTTATGGTGATTCAATCTAAACCATTTACCTCTATTTGTGCCGCTGGTTCACCTATTTGATTGCAGATGCTGCTCGCATTTAGATTGAGAACCTTCAATTTTCTTTACAACTATTACCTGCAATGTCCTTATTCCCTGTTTTACAATTCTTGTTAACTCTCTGTCCCTTCCTGTCCCACTCTTCTTGTCTTTACCCACATTGCCTCAACATTTCTCTTTTGATTTCTAAATCTCCCTTCACACTCCCCCTCCTCCTCCACTCCACCCCACCCTGTTAGTTTAAAGCCCTGTCCACAGCCCTAGTTATATGATTGGCCAGGACATTGGTCCCAGCCTGGTTCAAGTGGAGTCCATCCCAACGGAACAGCTCACTGCTCACTCTTCCATGAGTACTAATGCTAATGCCTCATGAATTGAAATCCCTTCTTCCCACACCACTCGCTGAGGCACGTGTTTAATTCTCGGGTCTGCCTGACCCTACACAATTTGGTGTGTGGCTCAGGTAACAATCCAGAGATACCTTTGATGTTCTGAGTTTTAATTTGGTCCCTAACGCCTCAATTCTCTTAGCAGAACATCATTCCTGGTTCTACCTATGTCATTGGCTCCCACGTGGACCATGATAACTGGATCCTCTTGCTCCCACTCTAGCCGCAATGTCCTTAATCCTGGTACCAGGCAGACAACACAACCTCTGGAGCTCCCGGTCGAGGCTGCACAGAACTGTATCTATCCCCTTGACTACACGCCCAACTTGAATGGCATCCTTCACCATGGTGCCATGGCCAGTCTGTTCATCCACCTTGCAGTCCTTCTCCTCATCCACACAGGTAGCAAGGACCTCGTACCTGTTGGACAAAGTCAGGGGTTGAGGCTCCTCCATCACTACGTGCTGGTTCTCCATACCTACCTCTCAGTCACACCCCTCTTGTCCCTGATCACTGACCAACTCTAAGGTTCTGCCTAACCTAAGGGGTTTGACTGCCTCCTGGAATAGAGCGTCTAGGTTACTCTCCCCCTCCCTGCTGCCCCGCAACGTCTGCACCTCAGACTCCAGCTCAGCAACTCTAAGCCAAAGTTGCCTAAGCTGCAGATACTTACTGCAGGTATGGTTATCCAGTGTGGCAATGCATTCCACAGATTCCTATATGCTGCAGTTACGGCACACCACCAGCTTTGCCATTTCTGTCCAACCTCATTCATTTAATTTGTCAATTAGTTAATAATTTACACACAAAGTAATGGAAAGTTGCACTCGCCTAGCTTGGAGACAAGGAAGAAACGTCACTATTACTAGAAGTGAAAAAGGTAGAAAAAGGAGCACCTCTTTGCCCCCCTACAACGTATTCCCACCCCAACCAAATTCTCAACTATACATTCTGCCCATGTCTCTCTCACTGCGGTGTTGTCTCCTTTCCATCCAACCCTTACTCCGTGAAAAATTCAACTAATAAAATTCAATGAGAGTACCACCCACCAGCTGCCATGGTTGGATTTGAATCCAAGCCCCCACAGCCTCTGGATTACCAAACCAGCGATTGTACCATTACACCACCATCTCCCATCTTTCACAGATTTAAGGAAGAGTTGATCGCTCAGTTTTAAATGAGCATTTTATGCTTCTCTTTCTGAGGTTTAGTCCTATAAGCACAGATCACTATGCAGTGAATCCCCCAAGCAGCCACTCCTTCACACGAACCCAAAAAGTAAGGGCCAGTGGACTATCTGACTTCAGTAGCATCACAAGCAAGTCCAATTCGACCTTCCCATGCTGCCATCGCCACCACCTCCCCCAGCCACAAACAGATTGCAGAGGACAGTCATCAACTAACAAGACATTCGGGCTGATTCTTGTCCCCCTCTGCTCTCTGTGCAAGGAGAGGCCAATTGAGGTGGTCAGCTAGACAGCAGAGACCAGGGATCAAACCTAGGACCCTCGTGGTGTGGATGATTCTACCATGCTGCACACTTCATTTAGTAAACAGAGTCACTGACCCTCCACAACTATTCACAGGTCATAATGGAGAAGATGGAACTGTGCTTTGCGAAGGGAGAATAGGGCCTTACCTGTACCGCTCCATGTACTGAGAGAGCTGTGAGTGAGCGCAACACAACTGAGGAAAGAAAAACACAACAAAACATGAGGAGGTTCACTTCTCATTCTGAGGATCAGAGATTCCTATACAATACTGCTATTTATCTAACTCCTTCCCTGTGGCATGTTCACAAGAAAAAAGTCAGAAACCAAACAGAGACTGCAAGCAAAAAGCTCCTGGACAGGGTACAAGAGGAAACTGATCATTAGGCAACCTCACCTCAAAAGGCTGTGGTTCAAGCCCCACTCGAGCGCATAATTTAGGCTGACATTCCCAATGCAGTCCTGAGCTGCCATTTTTCAGATGAGCTGTCTGAGTCCCATTTGCCCTCTCAAGTGTAAAAGATCCCATGGCACTACCCTGATGAGCAGTTTTGGCCTGTGTTCGAGCCAATATTTACTGTCCATCATCATTAAAAAAGTTAATTGGCCATTGCTGTGCACAAACTGGCTGCTGTATTTCCTACATTACAGAAGTGATTACACTTCAGAGGTATGTCACGCTGTCAAGTACTTTAGGATACCCTTACATTCTGAATGGCACTATATAAATGGAAGTTTTTTTCCTTTTTCTTATTTAATAAGTGATCTCTCTCACCTTTGATCTGTCGGGACTGCTCTTCTCGAATTTATTGATGCTAACTATGGTCAGTGATCCTCTGAACTCTCCTCCACCCACATGCTCTCCCTCCTCACTGTGTTTTATAGCCAAAGACTAGCACAACCTCATTCTCTACATTATGTCAATATTTAAACCCAAAAACTGCAATCTCCTCATTTTTTGTCAAGCATCATAGAGCCACCATCCCAGACAACTTCATCACCATCGCTGGGTATGTCCTGTCCCGATAGACACAGCAGAGATGATGGCAGAGTGGTTTACAGTCGGGAGAGGGTGCTATTGGAAGTCCTGAACATTGACTCCAGGCCCAAAGAAGTTTCATAGTATCAAATAAGGGCAGAATAAGGGAAAAAGGGAGGCTTATGGCAGATATCGAGGGCTCAAAACAGCAGAAGCCCTAGAGGAGTATAGAATGTATAGGGGGGAACTTAAAAAACAATTAGGAGAGCAAAAAGGGGACATGAAAAAACATTGGCAAGTAAAATAAAGGAAAATCCAAAGTTATTTTACAAGTACATTAAGAGTAAGAGGGTAACTAGGGAAAGAATAGGGCCCATTAAGGACCATAGTGGTAATTTGTGCGTGGAGCCGGGAGATGTAGGTAGGGTTCACAAGTGAGAGGGACTAAACCAGCTTATATTTCACCTCTCTTCTATTTTTACTTAGTTCTGCTGAAGGGTCATTCGGACTTGAAACGTTAACTGTGTTCCTCTCCGCAGATGCTGCCAGACCTGCTGAGTTTTTCCAGGTATTTTTGTTTTTGTTTTGGATTTCCAGCATCCGCAGTTTTTTGCTTTTATCTTATATGAGAGGGACGACATGGGTATGGAAATCAGGCAGAAGGGCCATGATATAATTAAAGAAATTAGCATAGAAAAGGGAGAAGTTTTAAGTGGTCTGGCAGGTTTAAAAGTAGATAAATCTCCAGGCCCAGATGAAATGCATTCCAGGCTGTTGAGTGAAGCAAGGGAGGAGATAGCAGGGGGGCTGGCAATAATTTTCAATACCTCTCTGGCCACAGGAGAGGTGCCAGAGGACTGGAGGACAATCAATATGGTACTGTTATTCAAGAAGGGAGGAAGAGATAAACCAGCGAACTACAGGCCAGTCAGTCTAACCTCAGTGGTGGGGAAACAATTGGAAGCAATTCTGAGGGACAGAATTAATCTACACTTGGAGAGGCAGGGATTAATCAAGGACAATCAGCATGGTTTTGTTAAGGGGAGGTCATGTCTGACCAATTTGATTGAGTTTTTCAAAGAGGTGACCAGGTGTGTAGATGAGGGCAATGCATTTGACTTCAGCAAGGCTTCTGATAAGGTCCCGCATGGGAGGCTGATAACGAAGGTAAGAGCCCATGGGATCCAAGGCAATTTGGCAAATTGGATCCAGAATTGGCTGAGTGGCAGGAAGCAGAGGGTGATGGTCAATGGGGTGTTTTTGTGACTAGATGCCTATGTCCATTGGGGGTCCACAGGGATCGGTGTTGGGTCCCTTGCTGTTTGTGGTATATATAAATGATTTAGACTTGAATGTAGGAGGATTGATCAGTAAGTTCGCAGATGACACGAAAATTGGTGGGGTGGTAAATAATGACGAGAATAGCCTTAGATTACAGGAGGATATAGACAGGCTGGTCAGATGGACTGATAAGTGGCAAATGGAATTTAACCCGGATAAGTGTGAGGTGATGCACTTGGGCAGGACAAACAAGGCACAGGAATGCACGATGAATGGTAGGACCCTGGGAAGCACCGAGGATCAGAGGGACCTTGGTGTACATGTCCACTGGTCCCTTAAGATAGTGGGACAGGTAGATATTGTGGTTAAGAAGGCATATGGGATACTTGCCTTTATTAGCTGAGGCATAGAATATAAGAGCAGGGAGGTTATGCCGGAACTGTATAAAATGCTGGTTAAGCCACAGCTACAGTATTGCATGCAGTTCTGGAATCCGCATTATAGGAAGGATGTGATTGCACTAGGGAGAGTGCAGAGGAGATTTACCAGGATGCTGCCTGGACTGGAGAGTTTTGGTTATGAGGAGAGATTGGATAGACTGGGTTATTTTCCCTGGAGCAGAGGAGATTGGGGGGGGGACATGATTGAGTTGTATAAAATTATGAGGGGCATAGATAGCATAGATAGGACGGAGCTTTTCCCCTTGGTAGAGGGATCAGTAACCAGGGGGCATAGATTCAAGATAAGGGGCAGGAGGTTTAGAGGGGCTGTAGGGAAGAATTTATTCACCCAGAGGGTGGTGGGAAGCTGGAACTCACTGCCTGAAAGGGTGGTAGAGGCAGAAACCTCTGGATGTGCATTTGCGATGCCATGGCATACAAGGCTATGGGCCTAGTGCTGGAAAATGGCATTAGAATACTTAGGTACTTGTTTGACCAGCGCAGACTCGATGGGCCGAAGGGCCTTTTTCTGTGTTGTAGACCTCTATGACTCTATGGGAGAGAAACCTCCTGCTGATTACCAAGTACTGCCCTCCCCTCAGCTGATGAATCAGTGCTCCTCCATGTTGAACACCACTTGGAGGAAGCAATGAGGGTGGCAAAGGCTTAGAACATACTCTGGGTGGGGGAACTTCCATGCCATTCCCGAAGAGTGGCTCGGTAGCACCACTACTGGCTGAGCTAACCAAGTTATGAAGGACATATCTGCCAGACGGGGCCTGGGGAAGGTGGTGAGGGAACCAACAAGAGCGAAAACTTGACCACATCCTGACCGATCTACTTACTGTGGATGCACCTGTTAAACACAGTACAGCTAGGCGTGATTATAAAACAGAGAACATCCATCGGCCTTATGTGCCACTGTTACCATGCTAAATGGAACAGATTCAGAACAGATATACAGCTCAAAATTGGGCATCTATGAGGTGCTGTGGTCCACCTGCAGATTTGTATTCAACCACAACTTGTGACCTCATGGCTAGTATATTCCCTCACTCCACCATTACCATCAAGGCAGGCAAACCAACCTTAGCTCAATGAGGAAGAGAGAAAGGCATATCAGGGGCAGCATCAGGCATACCTGAAAATGAAGTGCCAACCTAATGGAGCCACAACACAGGACTATATGTAAGCTAAACAGCATGGATTAGACAAAGACAAGCCATCTCAAAACCAACGGATCAGGTCAAAGTTCCGTAGTCCTGCCACATCCAGTCAGGATTGGTGGTGGTCAGTTAAACAACTCACTGGAGGAGGAGACTTCCTGAATATCCCCATCCTCAATGATGGTGGCGGGGGGAGGCAGCATCCAGTGCAAAAGAAAAGGCTGAAGCATTTGAGACTATCTTCAGCCAGAAGTGCCGTGTTTATGGTCTATTTCAGCCTCCTCCCGTGGTCCCAACATTACATAGGCCAGCCTTGAGCCTTCGATTCACTCCACATGTTTGGGGGGGGGGGGATTCAGTGATTCACTCCACATGTTTGGGGGGGGGGGGATTCAGTGATTCACTCCACATGTTTGGGGGGGGGGGGATTCAGTGATTCACTCCACATGTTGGGGAGGGGGGGGGAATTCAGTGATTCACTCCACATGTTGGGGAGGGGGGGGAATTCAGTGATTCACTCCACATGTTGGGGAGGGGGGGGATTCAGTGATTCACTCCACATGTTGGGGAGGGGGGGGGAATTCAGTGATTCACTCCACATGTTGGGGAGGGGGGGGGAATTCAGTGATTCACTCCACATGTTGGGGAGGGGGGGGGAATTCAGTGATTCACTCCACATGTTGGGGAGGGGGGGGGAATTCAGTGATTCACTCCACATGTTGGGGAGGGGGGGGGAATTCAGTGATTCACTCCACATGTTGGGGAGGGGGGGGGAATTCAGTGATTCACTCCACATGTTGGGGAGGGGGGGGGAATTCAGTGATTCACTCCACATGTGGGGGAGGGGGGGGATTCAGTGATTCACTCCACATGTTGGGGAGGGGGGGGATTCAGTGATTCACTCCACATGTTGGGGGGGGATTCAGTGATTCACTCCACATGTTGTGGGGGGGGGGTGATTCAGTGATTTACTCCACATGTTGTGGGGGGATTCAGTGATTCACTCCACATGTTGCGGGGGGGGATTCAGTGATTCACTCCACATGTTGTGGGGGGGGGGTGATTCAGTGATTTACTCCACATGTTGTGGGGGGATTCAGCGATGTTAGTGCTGTTGAATGTTAAAGCGGGGTGTCTGGACTCTCTTTTTGCAGTTAGTCATTTCCTGCTAATGGGTATAAATGGTACAGGCCACTGTTCAGCCCAAGCCTGCATGTTATCCAACAAGTTCGACACCATCCAGGAGTAAGCAGCTCACTTGTTCAACACCCCAAACATCACCCTAAACATTCACTTCCTTCAGCATCGACACAGCACGCTGGCTGTGTACATCATTTACAAGATGCGCTGCAGCAACTTGTCAAAGTTTCTTTAACAGTGCCTCCAAAACCCATGAGCTTTAACACGTAGAAGGACGAAGACAGCAGGTGCATGGGAACATCTGCAGGTTCCTCTCCAAATACCATACCACTCTGACCTGCATCATCATCATCAAGTCAAACTCCTGGAACCCTTACCTAACAACTCTGTGGCCATACCCACACCACACAGACTTCAGAGAGGCAGCTCCATTTACCTTCTCAAGGGAAATTAGGGATGGGCAACAAATGCTGGCCTGGCCAGTGACGCCCACATCCCATGAATGAATTAAAAAAAGCCTGATCTCCACACTCTCTACATTCCATAAATGTTTAAATACAAACTTGCCATCCCTTAAATACTATTGGATTTGCTTTACTCTTTTCAAATAGCCAATCCCCCATGAAACGTGTTTAAGAGGCTACAATATTTAATTAATTTTAATTGCAGATACAGTCACATCGACAGCCTACTCAAAAAGCTAATATCTCCCCCTGCTGGTCAGCTCATCAAATCTAAACACATGGGCCAGGGTTTTATTGTGGCCTGTCTCCCCACTGCCCGCCGGAAGCGGCCAGCCATTTAAATCTCCATTCCGCCTGGCAGGACGGTGATATCCTGCCGGCTGGGAGGGGCTGTGAAGAACAGAAAACATATCCGAGCAGAAGGGGTGGCCAGAATATGGAAACCTGCATCCCAACCTGTTATGGAAGCAGAATATAAACACTTTGAAAAGGCCATCAGAGAGCTGTTTATTAGGGGAATATTAAATGCAGTGGGGGAGGGAGTGAACAGGAGGCGGAGATTAGGCTGAGTGGGATATCCACAGCTCTGAGGAGGGATAGAGAGTGTGATTAGCGTGGGTGGAATATTAAATTGTATGGAGAGTGACCCGGGGGAGGTGGAGGGAATGGACAGAATGGGATATTAAAGATTTGGGGAACGAGCAGGAGTGCTGAGTTGGACTGGGCGGGGACAGGTCCGATGGGCCGAATCACCTATTCCTCTGACATATCACTCCATGATAGCTGTGTGATTTAATAGGAATAGTAATCCATCACACCGTGATGCTTCTGAAAGGAGCTGATTTGTTATCTGTTGAGAGGAGACAATGAGGATCTAGAGATAGTAACAGCTCATTTGTTTTTATTTGCTAGAGAATGGAGGGAGCAGCCCTACTGCATTAAGAGGTGGTGTTAAGTGAGAAGTCCCTCTGACACAGGTCGTGGATGAAGTGGGATTGAAGGGTCCAGGGGAGCTCAGAGTATGGTCAAAGAGCAGCCTGTTCACCTCAGGGTCCTATTTGTGTTGATGTTCTTATTGTCCTGCTTGAATTTGGTGGCCTGGTGGTTTTGAAAGGATAATGTTTACTTCTGTTGCTTTACTGGGTAACATCCTGATCAGAAGACTAGGATCTGCCAGCATCAGCAACCTGATATACAGGCAAACTCACAGAGCCAAATGTAAACGTTACACCTAACCCAGGAGCTCCAGGGTTAACAGACAATTGTCAGCTGTGGGTCAGGGGTAGCACTCTTGCCCGAATCAAATGGTTGTGGGTTCAAATCCAATTCCAGAGACTTAAGCACATAAGCAAGGCTGGCGCTCCAGTGCAGTACAAAGCAAGGAAGTTACGCTAAACCTTTATAAAACACGTGTCAGGCCCCAGCTGGAGCAGTGTGTTCAATTCTGGGGACCACGCTCCAATAAGGATGTCAAGGCCTGGGAGAGGGTGTAGAAGAGATTTACCTGAATGGTACTAGGGATGAAAGATTTCAGTTACATGGAGAGATTAGAAAACATGAAGTTGTTTTCCATAGAGCAGAGTAGGTTAAGAGGAGATCTGATATCATGAAGAACTTTGATAAATAAGGTACACGAGTGGTAGAAGAGTAAGTAACCAGAAGACAGAGAGTAAAGGTGATTGACAAAAGAACTAGACAATCACAGAATCATTACAGCACAGGAGATCGTCACTGGGCCCACGATATCTGCACCAGCTCGCAATTCACCTACTGCAATTCTCCCACCTTCTCCCCACAACCCTGCATATTCCTCCTTTTCAGATAACAGTCTAATTCCCTTTTGAATGCCTTGATTGAACCTGCCTCCACCACACTCTCAGGCAGTGCATTCCAGACCTTAACCACTGAGTGAAAAAGATTTTCCTAATGTTGCTTTTGCTTCTTTTTCCAATTACCTTAAATCTGTGCCCTCTTGTTCTCGATATTTTCACAAGTGGGAACGGTTTCTCCCTGTCTAATCTATCCAGACCCCTCATGATTTTGAATATCAAACCTTCCCTCAGCCTTCTCTTCTCCAAGGAAAACAGTTCCAACTTCTCTAATCTAGTCTTAATGACTGATGTTCCTCATCCCTGGAACCATTCCCGTGAATCTTTTCTCTCCAATGCCTTCACATCTTTCCCAAAGTGTGGCATCCAGAACTGGACACGATACTCCAACTGAAAGCAAATTAGTGCCTGATACAAGTTCACATAACTCCTAAAATAAAAGCAAAATACTGCAGATGCCGGAGACCTGAAATAAAAACAGAAAATAACTGAAAAAAAAACAAATAAAAAAACCAGAAACACTCAGCAGGTCTGCAGCATCTGCAGAGAGGGTAACAGAGTTAATGTTTCGAGTCCAATATTCATTGGAACCGAAAAGAGGTAGAAATGTGATGGTGCTGTTGAAAGATGGGGGAAGGGGCAGATGGGGCAAAAGAGAAGGTCAGGGATAGGTTGGAGCACAGGGTAGATTAAATGACAAAGATGTCAGGGAACACAAGGCAAAGGGAGTAGGTACTGATAATATTAAAGACCCAAAGCATTGGTCCAGAGTAGGTGCTCATGTCAGATTAAAGGTCAGCACTGTTTGAAAGCAAAAACATGAGAAAAAGATAGACTGGCGTTTGGGGGGAAAAAGTCATCAAAATGGAGGATAGAGTTCATGGTCTAAAGTTGTTAAACTCAATGTCGAGTCCAGAAGACTGTAAAGTGCCGAATTACTGTTCCTCCAGTTTGCGCTGGGCTCCAATGGAACACTGTAGCAGGCCAAGGACAGAAATGTGAGCATGAGAGCAAGACGGTGAATTGAAATGGTAAGCGACAGGGATGTCAGGGTCAGACTTGCAGGTTAAGTGAAGGTGTTCCACAAAGCATTCACCAAGGCTGTGTCTGGAGACCCCCCCAGTGTAGAGAAGACTGCATTGTGAGCAGTGAATACAGCAGACAAAACTGAAAGAAGTACAAGTAAATTGCTGCTTCACCAGGAAGGAATGTTTGGGCCCTTCGACTGTGAGGAGGGAGGTAAGGGGGCAGGTGTTAGACCTCCTGCCATTGCATGGGAAGGTGCTGTGGGAAGGGGATGAGGTGTTGTGGGTGATAGAGGAGTGGATCAGGGTCTCACGGAAGGAATGTTCCCTTCGGGATGCTGATGTGGAGGGGCGGGGATGGGAGGGGAAAGAAATGTGTTTGGTCGTGACATCATGCTGGAGTTGGCAGAAACGGCCACCTCCTGTGCCCACCACCTGCCCCTTTAAGACAGGCCTGAACAATAAATCTTTGACCAATCTTTAAGTGATCTGCCTTGTGCGTCTCGGTGTCATATTTTGCTTGCAGCACCTTGGGATGTTTTATTATGTTAAAGGTGCTTTATGAATACAAATTGTTGTTATGAGAAACTATTAAAAGTTGGTGTTCAGAAAGATTTGCATATCCCTTATACAGGGAACAGAAAGTTAATATGCAGGTACAGCAAGCAATTAGGAAAGTAAATGCTATGTTGGCCCTTACTGCAAGGCAGTTAGAGTTCAAGAGTGGGGAAGTCTCACTGCAATTGTGCAGGACTTTGGAAATGTGAGTACAGTTTGGTCTTTGTACCCAAGGAAGATACATTTGCCTTAGAGGGGAAAGTGCAATAACATTTCAGTCAATTGGTTCCTGAGGCGAGAGGATTACCTTATGAGGAGATATTCGGCACAATGGCCCTATACTCTCTGGAGTCTGAAGAAAGAGGGATGTTGTCATTGAAACATAGAAGATTCTGAAAGAGCTTTACAGGGTAGATGCTAAGAAGCCATTTCTCCTGGCTGGAGAGCCTAAACTTAAAGGGCAGGGTCTCAGGGTTAAGGGTTTAACATTTAGGATTGAGAGGAAAAGAAATTCCTTCACTTAGAGGGTTATGAGTCTTTGGAATTCTCTACCCAAAGTGTTGTGAATGCTCAGTTGATGAGTATATTAAAGTCCGAGTCCAAAAATCTTACGATCTCTAAGGGGAATCAGGGGATGTGGGGATCAGGTGGGAAAGTGGGTTCTGATCGAAGATCAGCCCTGATCCTTGTGAATGGAGGAGCAAGCTCAAGGGGCTGTACCGCTCACTCTTGCTCCTATTTCTAATGTTAAAAATTTGCAGGAATTTGGGGAAAGAACAGTGGATTGGGATTGATTGCATAGCTCTTCCAAAGGCAACACAGCTGCAATGGGACAAATGGACTTCTGTGCTGGATCATACTAAGATTCGAAATGACCACAATCCGAGTTTCACTGAGGCAGTACCCACCTGTGACCCTGTCACTTTGTAGCTGTGAATGCCAGTGATGGTATCGATTAGGTTGTGCGCCTCGTCAATCACCAATACCTGCCCCTTCAGTTTGATGCCGGATGCCTGCCTGGTTGAGCTGTGCAGCAGCGTCTGGTATGGCATCACCACCAGCTGTCAGAAGTAGAGAGAACCAAAGAAAAAAATCTCAGAGAGGGCGGGAATGTTCATTCACTGCTCACTTCAACTGCCTCAAAGTACCTGTGACCCAATAGTCATTTCACAACTTCATAAAACCCAAAAGAAACAATTGCTGAGCCACAGCGTTCAAAACTAAAGCCTCATAGTTTCAGCTGCATCAAGGTTAGGAAATATCCTGCTCCTCACCACCTACGTCCCTCTCCCCATCAACCAATAAATTGTTATTTCTCAATATTGAACACAGGTTGGAGGAGGCACTGAGGGTGCCGCTGAATGTCTTCTGGGTGGGAGGCTTCAAAATACATCACCTAGAATAACTCAGTGGTACCCCTGACCGAGCCTGCCAAGTTAGAATTGGCCAGACAAGGAGTGTGGCAGGCAATGAGGAACCAACACGAGGAAGTAACCTACCTAACCTCATTCTCACCAACTCACCTACTGCAGCCACATCTGCCAACGACTATTGCACAATCCATGTGAAGACCACTAAGAGCACTGAGCTAAGTGGGATAGACTAAAGGAGAGATCTAGCTGCCCAAAACTGGGTATCTGTGAGGTGCTGTAGCTCATTATATGAATGAAAAGAATGAAAATAAAAACCCTGTAGGGGCTAAGATCAATGGTCACAGTCATACCCATCTTTAGCTGCTTCAATGATTTTCCCTCCATCGTAAGGTCAGGACTGGGACTGTTCCCTGATGACTGTACAATGTTCACTGCCATCTGTAAAGCCTCAGATAATGGAGTAACTCATGGCCACATACACCAAGACCTGGACCCACACCTAGGCTTCGGCAGACAAGTGGCAGATAACATTTGCACCACATTAGGTAACATTCATCTCCAACACAAGAAAGCCTAGCCATCCCTGTTTTAACTTAAGTGGAACGGCCAATATTGAAAGCCCCCACCATCAACATACTGGGAGAGTCACCACTGACCAGCAGCTTAACCAGACCTGTCTTATCACAGTGAGGCTTTACAAGCAGTTCGGAAGCTGGATACTCAGTGATGAGTTACCAGTTACCACAGTTCGAGTCAACAGTGAGATGGAATACTCAATATTCACCTGAACATTGCAGGTGCTGCAACACTTGAAGCTCGACACCACCCAGCTCAAAGCAGTTCACGTGATCTGTGCAGCAACCACTGGACTTAATATCCAGCTTTCCAAAGTGGGACACTGGAGTTATAATATGTACGATCTGCAGCAACTTACCTCCCCCACATCTACCAAAGAAATGCTGTGGAAACACTATCACCTCTGAATTTGCCTCAGAGTCACACAACATCCCAAACTGGACATATATCACTGTTCCTTCATCATTGCTGGGTCAGGATTATGAAACTCCCCACCTAATAGCATTGTGAGTGTACCTTCAACACACGAACTGCAACAGTTTCAAGCAGAAGACACACCACCCTTTAAGGATGGGCAATAAATGCCAACTGTTGCAAATCTGTATTTGAATTTTGTTGCCAAGCCATTCATTGACAAAATGAACCTTCTCCGTACCTGGGCTGGTGGAATGGCGTAACGGCTGGCATAGTATGGACATGCCTTCATCTCCTTCCCCAGCAACACCAGCTGTTCAATGTCCTTCACCTCCACCAGCAACTCATCACGCAGGAACTGCATCTGCTCGTAGCTGTAGAACGGGCAAGTCACTCGACTCTTGCGTTTCCGATTCGGACTCTCCTTCTCAGTCCCACTGTGCTTTCTGTCGGCTTTTAGAAAATGTAATTTGAATGTCAGCTCTCACCTGTAGCCTGACCCCACATCCACTGCTCAACGCAGCGGCTTGTTGGACCTGACAGGTACTGTTTCCAGAGGAAGAAAACCTCCCCAACACCCTTTTCAATGATTAATCCATTAGAATCCTCTTGTTACATAAAACAAACCAGAGACTGTACTAAACAAAAGGCATCATCACTGTCAATATTGTTTGTATTAAAAAAAATCACACAGGAGAAGCAGTGGCATAGTGGATTTGTCACTGGATTAGTATTTCAAAGACTCAGGGTAATGCTCTGGGGATCTGGTTACAAATCCCATCACGGCAGATGGTTTAATTTGAATTCAATAAAAATCTGGAATTAAAAGTCTAATGATGACCATGAAACTATTGCCGATTATTGTAAAACACATCTGGTTCACTGGCGTCCTTTAGGGAAGGAAATCTGCTGTCCTTACCTGGTCTGGCCTACATGTGACTCCAGATCCACAGCAACGTGATTGACTCTTTAAAAAAAAATGCTCTGAATGATGGGCAATAAATGCTGGCCTAGCCAGCGACACCCACATCCCATGAACAAATAAAAAAGAAACACTAAAGATTGGTGCCAGAAAAAGACAGCTGAATATTGGTAAGAGATTATCTGGTGATTGACCCTGATGTTGTTTGTGGGACCTGCTGTACACAAATTGGCTGTCACATTTCCGACCTCACAGGGACTACGTTTCAGAACTATTTAAGTGGCAATGAAGCACTTTGGGTCGTGCTGGCCATCAATGGTGCCACATAAATGCAGGAATTTCTCTCTTTCTATTTTAACCTGCTGGAGAACGTTGCTCCCATGGATTATGGAATTAACCACATCCTGCAATTAGATTCCTAAAGTTCTGTAGTTCATTTCACAGTGAACGTAGGAACAGGAGTCGACCAATTTATCCCTCAAACCTATTCTGCCATTCAATGAGTTCATGACTGATCTGCAGCCAAACCTCATGTACCTATCTTTGCACCGTATCTATTAGTGCCTTTAGTTAACAAAAATACTCCAATTTCAGAATTAAAATTAACAATTCATTGAGCATTTGGAGAAGTGAGTTGCAAAGCTCTACCACCCTTTGTGTGTAGAAATGTTTCCCAGTTACACTCCTGGAAAGCCTGGCTCTAATGTTCAGACTATGCCTCCTAGTCCTAGACTCCCCAACCAGCAGATAAGTTTCCCTTTATCTATCAAACCTGATCCCCACAATACCTGAAAAGCTTCGATCAAATCACCATAATACAGTATAAAAAGGAACTGTTCTCCCAAGACCCTAGTTGGTCGGAGGGTGCACCACCTGATATAAACCAGGGGACCACGAAACAGAAGGTTAAAGTTCATGCCCTGTGCCATTTTAAGTCAGCTGATCTCAGCAGCAGGCTGTTGTTGGATATTGGCCTCATCACCGCTGGGCTAGGAGGGATGAGGAAAAGTCATGCTGGGGCTGTGCCTGAGCCCTGCCACAGAACAGGGCAAGGTCACGGTTACGTGATGCTCAGCATGGTGAGGATATCACCGAGGCTCAAGCACGGTCACCCAATCACAGTACCAGAGAGGCGCAAGTATATGAAGGAAGTGCCCTATTGCAGGAGCCTGAGCCGCCACCACCTGCCGCCACCACCCCCCCACCCCCAGACTGGGATTCCCTTAAACCCCCCTCCCCCTGGACAGGAAAGGGGAGCAGAGAAGTCAGAAAGCAGGAAACAGAGGCAGTGATATTGTGTGTGGTACTGCTGCCCCCTATAGGGCCATTTCCATTAGCTCCAACAATAGATCCAAGCACAGAAAATGCATGTCTTTTCTCCCTCACACGGTGAGCATCCTATCCTGCTGTGTGTATTTGCAGCACTCAGTTTCTACCTCAGATCTCCAGGATTTGAAGCTTCTTTCTTTTACCTTTCTGTTTAATGAAGATAGGCTCCGTGTGAATGTAAATATGCCCAGCATGGTACTGTAGGTATGTAGGCCAGGTTTCCAGGTTATGATAGCAGAAATTTACAAGTTCATCTAGGTTGCTCAGTAACCACATCAGATGGAAGGTTCTAGGCTAACCACACATTCATGTCATCACTAAGAACACCCATTTCCATCTCTGTAACATCACCTGATTTCGCCCATCTCTGCTCATCTGCTGAAACTCTTATTACCTGTTACCTTACTCTTATTATCTTGTTGCCTCCAGGCTTGACTATTCCAATGCACTCCTGACTGGTCTCCCACATTCTACCTTCTGTAAGCTTTGGTTCATCCAAAACTCTGCCGTCCATGTCTTAACTTGCATCAAGTTCCATTCAGCGATCACCCCAGTGCTCGCTGACCTATACAGGCTCCCGGTCAAGCAACATCTTCATTTTAAAACTCTCGTCCCTGTTTACAAATCTCTCCATGGCCTTGCTCGTTTGCTCGTCCCTATCTCTCTAATCTTTGCCAGCCCAACAATGCCTCACCCACACCACCCCATGAGATATCTGTATCTGATTCTTAACCTCTTTAGCATCCCTGATTTTAATGACTCCACCATTGGTGGCCATGCCTTCAGCTGCCTAGGCCCTAAGCTCTGGAATTCACTCTCTCTACTGCTCCATCTCTCAACCTTGCTTTCCTCCTTTAAAACCTACCACTTTGGCCAAACTTTTGACTATCTGATCTAACATATCCTTGTGTGGCTGTGTGTCATATTTGTTTCATAATGCTCCTATGATGTGTCTTGGGTTTTATTATATTTACATAGCATCTTTAATGTAAATTGTTGTTGTCAGACCAGCCACACTATGCCCAACTCCTGGTGACATAAAACACAACCAGGCAAGGTGAATTTACACCATCAAGACTCCTGAACTGTAAAAACACTATGCTAGGAAAGGAACACACTAATGCAAAACTGTTGAGCTGTTCGATCCCCCGTAATGTCTCAGATGATGCAACTCAGTCTGGAACAGTTTGGAACCTGTTAAGAAAATTTCAAGGAGGAGCAACATCCAAAAAGACTGAATCAAGAATAGGATGGGTAAAATAAGCCAACCCCCTGAAACCTAGCCAACACCAGCAGTGAGTAAAATCCAGCCCTAAATGTCATCAGATATAATAGGAACGGAGTAACATTGTGGAGAAAGAAATTGAGGGATACAAGAGAAATCAAAGTATGGGGCATTTAAGTTTTAGAATGAACCCAATCGCTCAAAGCGACTTTTACCAATTCTATGGATTCCTCCAAGTTTTGGCTTCAACAAGGAGAGCAAAGGGCATGTGGGATGGTGTGTCTTTCACTTAGTAGGGACAAGAGAGGATGTCCAAAAGGACATATTGGATGGAGGAGAGAGAACATTTGTCAGGAGGAGCAGGGGACTAACAGGTTAGCACTCATTTTATAAGACAGGACACGCAGGCAGACATAAAGCCTAAAATAATAATTAGCCACAGCTCCATTTTTGAGAAGGGCAGAAATTCCCTCAAGATCAGACCGAAAGACAAGATACAAGTTTTTAAAAGGAGAGAAACACAGGTTCCACTCACCACGTTTGTTCTTCTGCATTTCCAGGCACCTATCATTGATCATCTGGACCGTCCGGAGATGCCTCACGTCATCATTCACACACATGTTCTTCAGGGTGAGAGGAGGAGAAAGGAGAGCCAAAAATTAAAAGGAGCATGTTCTCTTATCTGGTTACTGTTACACATTAGCCATTACCAAACAAAGTACATGTTCTGAAATTGCAATAAACTACTGGGGCACATTGGCAGAGCACAACATGGCACAGTTCATTTAAAAATATAGAAATTCATTGTTTTAGCAAAACTTACTCAGACAGGGCAACTCTCAGTGGGTCGGCTTCAACAACTGGGCTCCTGTATTAAGTGACCTGTTATATTATCTACCATTAGCACTGAAGGCAAGAAGTAGGAAATGTTATAGTCACCGTGTTGGTGAGCCCCCAATAAATGACTCTCCATTAGATTACAGATTTCACATGAGTCTCAAAAAAAAACTACAGAAAGGTTAAAGTTACATTTACAAAGTAAATTAAAAAGAGTTCCCTTAATGGGCAGTGGGTAAAGAAATCCCCTGAAAGGGAGGATGAAGATGGCGGGGGTGGGGGGGTGGAATATGTCATTCAGAGTGTTAGATTATTGCCCAGCCTGCACCAAGTTGTTGCTACAATTGGCCACAGCTCCCCCACTGTCAGGGAGGAGGAAAAATGACACACAAACCATGCAGGATCAGGGTGCCTGTTCCTTCCTCCATCACTCCTTAAGAAAGGCCAGAACTAGGGGCATAGTTTAAAAATAAGGGGTCTCCCATTTGAGAGGGAGATGAGGAGGATTTTTTCTCTCTCAGAGGGTCATTAGTATGTGGAACTCTCTTCCCCAGTGAGAAGTGGAGACAGGGTCACTGAATATCTTTAAGGCTGAGTTCGACTGACTCCCTTGTCAATCGAGAATCTAAGGCTGTGGGGGAAACAGGCAAGAAAGTAGGGTTGAGGCCACATCAGATCAACCATGATCTTATCAAATGGTGGACCAGGTTTGAGGGGTCGAATCACGTACTCCTGCTCCTTATTTGTATGTTCATATGTATGTACCCAGTTATACCGGCTGGAGTTACGTGTGTGTGTTTGCATCAGGTTAAAGCAAGGCTCCAGTTTTAGTTGTGATGCTGGAACAGGCTGATGGGCATCTGCAATCCATGCCCCAGGAAATCTCCACTGTCACAAGAGCAGAGGAAAAAAGTCATGGATTTTTCCATTTCTGCCTGTAGATTCATCACATTTCCCATTCTTAGGCCCTCCTCAAACCGGAAAAGCAAGAGTGTGAGCCAAGGTCTAAACCTGGAAAGATGGCACAGATGAGGTTGGTTGATATGACTTTGTTTATTCTCCTCTCAGCTTGGACTCTTGTTACTCCCAAGCAGCACTTAAATACTCAAGTCAAGACTCACAGTATCATCTCAAACTCCCTCTTTCCCAGGACCTCAATGTGAGTGAGCTCCTGGAATCCCTCAGTTTTCCCTTTCTTCCTCAATCTTCAGACCTTTGAAATCGGTATAATCGACTCATTACTTCCTGACTTATCCCATTTCCTCTCCTAGTATTCTCAGCTCTGACGGTATCCTGTAGTCTGGTCCTCAGCCTTTCAAATTGGCCTCACAATGCTTTTTTAAAAAAGCCATACTGACCCACTAGGAGCAGCCTAGTGCAGTTTCCAGTCTGGTCATGATGCAGTAACATGCTTCTAGCACACCAGCCAATCACCGGAGCTACATGGATCCTCAACGTTAAAGTGTGGATTAGCCCATTCCATTACATACCTGCCGAGAGCCAAGCGACACCAGCCTGATCTCTTTGCCAAAAGGACTTTTCTGAACCTCGTGTATGAACTGAGCGAGCTGGGAGTGCGTACGACTACAGTAATAGATCTGGGAACAGAGAAATTGTCTGACGTCAGCTCAAAGACAGAGGGTTCTCGTACCCAAATGCTGTTGGTGCTCATTGTCTGCTTCTTAGTTCATGGTAGCACAATCCTACCCAAGTTAGCTGGCAGTTGACTCAGTCCGAGTAGGTGGGATAGCAGCATGATGGGACAACCTCATTCCATATGGGAATTGAGATAAAACTGCACCCCACAATAAATATTTCATAAAGTCAGAGTGTCTTGGCACTCTCTGCGACATGGTGGGGAGCTTCACCAGGAGATGTGGCACAAAGCCCTATAGACCAAAAGGTATAAAGTTCAATTCCCAGTCTCTGTTGAGTTAGCTGATGTCAGCAAGAGAAGTAGCAGGGATGTTGCAATTGGCCTCAGTGTATCTGAGGTAGGATGGGCCAAGAAGTAATAATCAGTGACTGTCCATCTGATCATTGCTGTTGAATGGGGATATCCAGCGACAATGGGGTCAGACTCACCCAAAAGCTCCTGTGCTCTACAAATAAACACACTACTAATTTCACCCTAACCCCTCAACAAGTTGTGGCCCGATCCTAACTCCAAGTACCCATTACTTTCTATATAAAAGGAGAAGGTGCGGCTATATTTAGTATAAGACCAACTGCTGTAGAAAGAGATGATTTTAGTGCGTTAGTAGCTGCTGAAGCTATTTGGATTCAAGTGGCTCAAGCGAATGGTTTCTAATTAATCATTGGAGCTTGTTATAGGACTTCAGGACTCCCTATGATGTATATTGGGCACAAGTCACTAAAACAGCTGGATCAGGCAACATCTTTCCTCCAAACCTTTGTTACATGCTCTTCCTCCAAATCATCCTCGTCAGACAAGCTGAAAAAAAAATGAAAACAGGGAAGAACCACCCATAAAACATCACAGAAACATCTGCTCACACTGAGCAACACAGTAGGTGTTAATTCTCCACAGACTTTTCTAAGTTGATTCCCTCAGTGAGCAGAGCTTTCCCAGCCTGTATAATTTTACTCTCTACACTAGCCGCCCAGTATTTTTTTGGGGGCAAGGGGGATTTGTTTTCTCCCTTCTCCCCTGAGAGTGAACCATTTTGCATGGCTCTGGTCCAGGGAGACAGGCAGCCAGCCCATGTTTTCGCAGAGGTGACCATCTTTACATGAGGGCAATCTGTTCTTGCCCAATATCTGCAACTTAGACTGTCCAGTAGGGATTATAAGATAGAGATCAGAGACAGGTACCCGGCCCCCTCATTCTTCTCTAGCCCACCGGCAGCCCAGGCAGTCGCAGTTTCAGCTGCCAACCTGCCTGAGATTAGCTAACTGAGCACAATCAGGGATTGCAACTGGGGTTTTCTCAAACATGCAGCTTAGTAATTATCATTTTATTGCTTCTATTGCCACAAAGACATTGAAGCTGTGAAGTTTTAAATTCAGATAGGTCTAATTACTGAGTAAGGTTGTAACTTTGTCATCATTTAATTCAGGCCCTTACTCAAAGCAACGGGAGAGACACCTCTAGCACTATCCCCAATGCCCCAGAGCTGAAAATCTCAACAGCATCAAGATCAATGGTACTGGCTGTGGTCTGCCTGAGTCAGAAAGTTCCACTCCTAACACTTCAGTAAGTTATCCAGGTTGACACTCCAGTGCAGGCCCCAGCTGCCTGCTCAGGTGGATGTAAAAGATCCAACAGCACTATGTGAAAAGCAGGGGCATTCCTCCAGTACCCCGGCAAACATTTATCCCTTAATCTTTGCTAATAGACATTATCACATTGCTGTTTGTGGAATCCTGCTAGGCACATGGGCTGCTACCAATTGCTACGGCAGTGAGTATACTTCAAAACTGGCTGTAAAGCACTTTGAGACA
The DNA here is from genome assembly GCF_964194155.1 of Cetorhinus maximus. Lineage (NCBI taxonomy): Eukaryota > Metazoa > Chordata > Chondrichthyes > Lamniformes > Cetorhinidae > Cetorhinus > Cetorhinus maximus. The sequence goes on along the minus strand of NC_135900.1, from coordinate 77,193,839 downwards.
TCCTGGGGTCATGAAAAGTGCCATATAAATGTACATTCTCTGTCTTTCTCTGAAAGAGGCAATGCCAGGACTTCGACATACCTAGAATCCTTTGGTTTCTTTTCATCTTCACTCTCATAATCTGCCAGAACAAAGCTCTCATCCTCCCCGTCCAGAGTCTCTGTGCTCGACGCCTGCCCAGGAGTCACCACTTCTCTACTCATCTGAATGAGGTGTTCAGTATCATCTTCATCTCGCTGGGACCAAGCACAGGTTAAATGGAGAATATTCTGGCAATTGCTTGTCAAAGGAAACATATTGTTACTGTATCCCACAGAGCAGAGGAAGTTTTAGGTACCGCCAGCGTGTGGAGACAATGGGTTAAATCTCTTGGCTGAATGAAAAATATCTCAGCCTCTGCCTTTTATCAAGCAAATGGAGGGGGATCCAGGACATTAGGACAAGAGGCTCATCAGGATATGGGGAGGACCATGGTCACAGTGAGCAGCTTCCCCAAACACTGCTTTAAGATAATTACCATTCATTAAGTAACTCCCTTTATGTTTTTCTTTCAATGAACAGACCCAGCTCTCTCCTCTCCTGCATCTCAGTCCCTGCAACATCTTAATGCTGCCAGGTTGCATACTGAAAATTGACTGCAAGGCCCACAGCTAAGGGAGTAGTCAAGTTGTTACTGTGCAGGGGGACAGAAGTACTACCCATAATGCTCAGGACATTAGACTCAGACTTAGAGAGCAGAGTGTTATAATTCAGCAAGCCAGATGGTGAACTAGAGCCACACTCTTTTATAAGTGTTTATTTACAGAGATACATATTCCTAACATAACAGCCACAGTCTGTTTCAGTCAGTTCCTAATCATAGGGGCACAAGTGAACCTCCTGTTAATGCTCACTACCTACATACAATTACATACAGTTCATATAAAAATTTGACTTTATAAGTACCAACATTTCAAAACAGATTTAAGTCAAAGACCTTGATATTCTGTACAAAGCATTACATTGCGAGACACTCCTTCCCTAGGACTCCTAACAATTTCATCATCATGTATCTTTTTGTAAAACAGTCAGTTGAAGACTTGCATCCACCCATCAAATTTTATAGATTTCCTCTCTCTCCAGCATTTCTTTCAATGCTAGGAAGGTCAATCCGTATTCCATAACCTTTTCTACTCATTTCTTATACAGCGTTTCATTGATCACATGTCTCTCAACACGTCACCTCCATTATCAGTTAGAAACTTCATTGGTGCCCCAAGTTCAGTCCCTATCCATTTCTCCATTTTGTTTATAATGGCCACTTTGTCCTAACTATGCATCATTGGAGAAAGACGAAATCTGGTCGCCAGGTCTAAAATGAAGAATGAAAACATTTCTGTCCTTGTCACATAACTTTAGTGAGGTTTTTGGATCTAAAGTTATGTGCCACTCCAGTGCAGTACTGAAGGAGCACTGAACTGTCGGAGGTGCCATCTTTCAGGTGAGTTAAATCGAGGCCACATCTGCCTACTGTGGAGATAAAGATTCCATGGCCCGATTTTGAAGAGAAGCAGGGTGTTAACCCTGGTGTCCTGACCAATATTTATCCCCCAATCAACATCATGAAAAAAAACTGATCATTATCATATTTCTGTTTGTGGGAGTTTGCTGTGTGCAACTTGACTGCTGTGTTTCCCACATCACAACAGTAACTACACTTTAAAAAGTACATAATTGGCTGTAAAGTGCTTCGAGGTGTCCAGTGGTCGTGAAAAGCGCTATATAAATGCAAGTCTTTCTTTCTAATAGCCTTGTATATTCTTCATCAACTGCACCTTCATCTGTTAGCAGGATTCTTAACCTTTGACAGTGATCTGATCATTCAGCAATACTCCTGCAGGTTCTCCTCCAGAACAGTAGGAGGTCCTGTTTCCCAGGGATGGCAGTAGGAGGCCCTGCCTCCTGTTCTGAGCACTTTTGACCAATGGGGGGCCCTATACCTAGCATTGGCTGCACACCACACCTTGGACAACTCCATCCTCGAGGTTCACTGCAGAGAGCTCTTCTTGTTAACGCAGTCATGTGTGTAGACACACACACACTGGAACTGGAAGTCAACACTCTGCACTCTCCCTCAATCACCTTTAGCCTTCTCTCAGCCCTCACTCCATCACCCTTGCCCTGCCTTTGGTGACGTCTGACCCACCCCCATCACTCTTGACTAGCCACCATTGACCCTCAAACTTCCCCCAGTACAGTGGACCTGCACCCGCCCACCGCCAGTCACTCTCAACCTGACATCTATCATCCTTGACCCTCCTTCTGTTACCCTCAGCTATACCCTTGACCTCCCCATAATCACACTTGATATCTTTCGGCATTGATCTTCCCTGTGTAGTCCAGTTTCCTCCTTCTGTCCCCCATGGTAACTCATAGGGCTGCCATCTCCCTCCATCCCTCAGTTGGCCATGCCCTGTTCCCTTTTGAGTGCCACCACCTGATCTGAATCATCAATGCCTCCTCTCCAGCAGCTGAGCAAAGCTCCGCACAGAGGAAAAAGCAGCCCCTCCTCACTCCAAATGCAGCATGCTGCACGCCATTTAAAGTAGTCATGAAGTCATGTGTTTCTGATCTCTTTGCAATTTCTCAGTGTCATTTCTCAATGTCTTTGCAATCTCAGAAGTCTCAGCTTTTTACACCCTGGGCCCCTCTTTGAGTTAAACCATTGCTCTTAACAACAGATCAAGGGACAGGCAGACATTTTTCCAAGTCCATTAATCCTGCCAAAGCATCCTTTTCTCTAACATCTTCAAGGGATTTTGAGGAAATGTCTGGATGCAGCACATGTTCTCCAGCTAAACTGTTTCCCAAAATAAGGTCAGCATTATCAAGAGGCAATTTGGACAATACTGCTACAATAACAGAATCATTAACTAAAGCACAGTTTAAATGCAATCTACACAGGTGAACAATTTCCATCAATATACTTTTTTAGTAAGCTCTATAGAGAGAAATTCACCTCTTCAGCTAACATTCATATTTGAGTCGACTTCGTATCTCTCAGAATAAGTATAATTTTGGCCCCTTTATCAGACAAAAATAGAATTACCACAGCCTCAAATATAAAACTCCCATGATCTTTTATGTTCTGATCTACACATACTGTAAATACATGAGATGGAATCGGTTTGTCACAACTTTCACTCACTGGTGCAGCATTTTCTGGAGAAACACTATTGACACACTTACAAACATCAGCAGCTGATTTACCAGCAATCTGTTTTAAATGTCCTGTCTTATGACAAAAGTAACATGCTGGTCTCCTTGAACCATACTCGGAGAAGCATCTGTCTTTTCAGCTCTGCCACCCCCGTTTGGTAATTAGTGTCTTGTTCATCATTACTTCTCTCATTTCCCCAACTTCTCTACGAAAACACTAAGGTTCAAAATATACAGGGGTGGTGGACAAATTCACCCTGGAAACCTCACTAATAGATCCCAGAAACCCAATGATGGGGTGAAAAATTCAAGAAATATCACCCGTATATTTTGATTGGAGGAGCAGCAAGTGCGGGAGACAGAATCTGTGAGGAGCTTCTCCTCCAATCAGAAATTCTGTCTCTCCCATGTCGCTCCTCCAATAACAGGTGCCCTTTTTTCTCTGATCTTGTCCTTTTACCTTGTTGGGGTGTCCAGTTTTCTTGGGTCAGCAGCACGGCCTGGATTTTGGACAGGACCCCTCCCTGGTCTATCATGAATCCTTCCAGCAGTTTATTAAGCTCATCTTCATTGGAGGTGGCAAGCTGGAGTTGGCGGGGATGATGCGGGTCTTCCTTTTGTCCTGGGCCCTGTTACAATCCAGCTGCAGGACCTCGATGGCGATCAGGTAGGCGGGGGCTCCGGCTTCAACGCGCTCAGCACTATGTAGTAGCTGGTGGATGCGACCGACAGGGAACTGGAGACCTGCTCTGGAGCAGCGGGTCTTGCCTATGACCTGAGCAGTTACCAGCCGCTGGCAATCAGGGAGGAACTGCCACGGGCTCAGTGCTCTCTCTGTTCTGTGCTTATTCCCCTGCCAGAGGTTCGCTAGGGCCCTATTCTGGGCCTTGGGGCTGGAGGGGTAGGGGGGGGTGGGGGGGGGTGATCAGCCTCTAACTGTGTCCAGGCCCGGCTTCAATTGGGGTGGGTTGGCGTGTGCATGTGTGTCCTCCCCAGCCCAGTGAGGGGTGCAGAGAGCTGGTAGAGCATTATTTTATGCTTTATTAATTCTGCTCAGTAACGTGGCACTTTGAACTGATGTTTCTGACAAGTTGTCATAAACCAGAATTGAGTTGTAAGGAGGTTATTTATCCTGCACACTGAGGGAACACCCAATTAAGTTGTCAATGAAGCCCAGTTGGCTTACAATTGAAATTCTCGATAGATTACAACAAAGAAACAAAGAAAAGTACAGCACAGGAACAGGCCCTTCGGCCCTCCAAGCCTGCGCCGATCATATTGCCCGTCAACTAAAACATTTTGCACTTCTGGGGTCCGTATCCCTCTATTCCCATCCTATTCATGTATTTGTCAAGCTGCCTCTTAAACACCACTATCGTACCTGCTTCCACCACCTCCTCTGGCAGCAAATTCCAGACAATCACTACACTCTGCGTAAAAAACTTGCCCCGCACATCTCCTCTAAAGTTTTCTCCTCTCACCTTAAATCTATGTCCCCTAGTAATTGACTCTTCCACCCTGGGAAAAAGCTTCTGACTATCTACTCTGTCCATGCCACTCATAATTTTGTAAACTTCTTTTGTAAACGCCCCTCAATCTCCGTCGCTCTAGTGAGAACAATCCGAGTTTCTCCAACCTCTCCTCATAGCTAATAACCTCTAGATCAGGCAGCATCCTGGTAAATCTCCTCTGCACCCTCTCCAATGCCTCCATATCCTTCTGGTAATGTGGTGACCAGAATTGCACGCAATATTCCAAGTGTAGCCTAACCAAGGTTCTATACAGCTGCAGCATGACTTCCCAGCTTTTATACTCAATACCCCTGCCGATGAAGGCAAGCATGCCATATGCCTTCCTGACTACCTTATCCACCTGCATTGCCACTTTCAGTGACCTGTGGACCTGTACAACCAGATCCCTCTGCCCGTCGATGCACTTAAGGGTTCTGCCATTTACTGTATAATTCCTACCTGTATTAGACCTTCCAAAATGCATTACCTCGCATTTGTCCGGATTAAACTCCATCTGCCATTTCTCCGCCCAAGTCTCCAACTGATCTATATCCCGTTGTATCCTTTGACAATCCTCTTCACTATCTGCAACTCCTCCAACCTTAGTGTTGTCTGCAAACTTACTAATTAGCTCAGTTACATTTTCCTCCAAATCATTTACGTATACTACAAACAGCAAAGGTCCCAGCACTGATCCCCGCGGAACACCACTAATCACAGCTCTCCATTCAGAAAAGCACCCTTCCACTTCTACCCTCTGTCTTCTATGACCAAGCCAATTCTGTATCCATCTTGCCAGCTCACCTCTGATCCCGTGCGACTTTACCTTCTGTACCAGTCTGCTATGAGGGACCTTGTCAAAGGCCTTACTGAAATCCATGTAGATAACATCCACTGCCCTTCCATCGTCGATCATCTTTGTCACTTCCTCGAAAATCTCGATCAAGTGAGTGAGACACGACCTCCTCCCCTTTACAAAACCATGCTGCCTCTCACTAATACGCCCATTTGCTTCCAAATGGTAGTAAATCCTGTCACGAAGAATCTTCTCCAATAATTTCCCTACCACTGACGTAAGGCTCACCGGCCTGTAGTTTCCTGGATTATCCCTGCTACCCTTCTTAAACAATGGAACAACATTGGCCATTCTCCAGTCCTCTGGGTCCTCACCCGTAGCCAGTGAGGATACAAAGATTTCTGTCAAGGCCTCAGCAATCTCCTCCCTTGCCTCCCTTTGTACTCTGGGGTAGATCCCATCTGGCCCTGGGGACTTATCCACCTTAATACTCTTCAAGATGTCTAACACCTCCTCTTTTTTGATCTCAACATGATCCAGGCTATCTACACACTCTTCCCTAGACAAATCGACCGCTAAGTCCTTCTCTTTGGTGAATACTGACGAGAAGTATTCATTTAGTATCTCTCCCATTTCTTCTGGCTCCACACACAGATTCCCACCTCTGTCCCTGAGTGGGCCTACCCTTTCCCTGGCTACCCTCTTGTTTTTTACATATGTATAAAAGGCCTTGGGATTTTCCTTAAATAACTTTTCATGAGCCCTTTTAGCCCTCCTGACTCCTTGCTTAAGTTTCTTCCTACTTTCTTTATATTCTCCAAGGGCTTCATCTGTTCCCAGCCTTCTAGCCCTTATGAATGCTTCCCTTTTCTTTTTGACTAATCTCACAATATCCTTCGTTATCCAAGGTTCCTGAAATTTGCCATACTGATCCTTCATCCTAGCAGGAACATGCTGGTCCTGAATTCTTATCAACTGACATTTGAAAGCCCCCCACATGTCAGTTGTTGGTTTGCCCTCAAACATCCGCCTCCAGTCTAGATTCCTCAGTTCCTGCCTAATACTGTTATAATTAGCCTTCCCCCAATTAGGCACTTTAACCCGAGGACTCCTGATATCCTTATCCACCAGTACCTTGAAACTTACTGAATTATGGTCACTTTCCCAAAATGCTCCCCTACTGAAACTTCGACCACCTGGCCGGGTTCATTCCCTAATACCAGGTCCAGTATTGCCCCTTCCCTAGTTAGACTATCTACATATTGTCTCAGGAAGCCCTCCTGGATGCACCTTACAAATTCTGCACCATCCAAACCCCTAGCACTAAGTTATTCCCAGTCAATATAGGGAAAGTTAAAATCACCCACCACAACATTGAATCTCATTCCTTATGTTTGACTTTTTCTGTAGATTTATAGCTCTTTATAGTCCCGTGATTTGTGTTTCATTGCATCAAATAGTTTGAGATGAATCTGAAGTTGGTTTATTATTATAAATTAGGAAATGTATTTAGAATCCAAATTTGTGAGAAAATATCAAGGAACTCAGTATATCATACTGAACTCAGGTGAAAATGAAAAAAAAGAGGGTCTAAAACTCAAAAAGTAGTCCTCGAGAAAATCTCATAAAAAAAGAGACCTCAACATCAAATTATTTTGACCCCGGAACAACACCTCTCTAAGGTTTTCAAAATCTTGATCAAGCTTCATCACCTTCTATCATCAATCAAAAACCATTTCGTTTTCTATATTCAATTCCACCAAAGTATGATTTTGTCCCTTCCTCAGATTTCTAAACTTTTTCCTGTAAACTTCTAGGACTTAACTCGTACGCATTAAGCACCGTAATCTTAACCGTATCATAATCTGCAGACTGATCATCTGAAAAGGTCAAATAAACCTCCAAAGCTTTTCCGATTAAAACGCTTTGTCCAAATTGTTCAAATTTCTCGAGGCCATTGTAACTTGGTAGCAATTTTTTTCAAATAAGACAAAATACATTTCAACTTCCTCACTGAATTTAGGCACTGGACAAATATTCCTTGCTAAAACAAAACCACAAGTTAAATTTAACCCATTGTCAAGTCTGCCTGTTACTCCCTGTCCCCATAACCAAAGCCTTTCTCTGTCCAGTTCAAATTTTCAGGTTCTCTCTTTCTCATTTTTCTTTGAAAAGAAAGGTTCCTGCGCATTTGCTCTTTGAAATACACGTACAAGTTCTCGTATTTCACTTTCCGTTTCTCTTTCCAATTCAAGTTGCTTGATTTGTAATGGAACCCTAGCTAATTCAATCTACATTTTATCTGCATTAGCCTCTTTTCCCCTCAAGGTTCAGATGCTGAGTCAATACCTCTGCTTTCTTAGCACCTACTTTTAAATCTATTTCCAATTTCTCTGCTATCGCCTTCAATTGAATCTTTGTTACCAATTGCAGGGCACTCAACGACAGGTCCTCTCTTTCGCGAAATGCTTCAACAGTAGACCGAGCCATTTTAACTTTTCAATGAATACAGATGATCACTGTGAAATCTTGTTGACTTAGGTGTGAGCAAATCCGGGTGTAGCAACTCCTCAGACACTGAATAGTCCAAGTCCAAATGCAGCAAGACCTGGACAATATCCAGGCTTGGGCTGACAAGTGGCAAATAACATTCGTGCCACACAAGTGCCAGGCAATGACCATCTCCCACAAGAGAGAATCCAACCATCGCCCCTTGATGTTCAATGGCATTACCATCACTGAATCACCCACTATCAACATCCTGGGGGTTACCATTGACCAGAAACCGAACTGGACTAGCCATATAAATACTGTGGCTACGAGAGCAGGTCAAAGGCTAGGAATCCTGCGATGAGTAACCCATCTCCTGGCTCCCCAAAGCCTGTCCATCATCTACAAGGCACAAGTCAGGAGTGTGATGGAATACTCCCCACTTGCCTGGATGAGTGCAGCTCCAACAATACTCAAGAAGCTCAACACCATCCAGGACAAAGCAGCTCGCTTGATTGGCACCCCATCCACAAACATTCACTCACTCCACCACCGAGCCACAGTGACAGCAGTGTGTGTACCATCTACAAGATGTACTACAGGAATTCACCAAGGTTCCTTAGACAGCATCTTCCAAACCCACGGCCACTACCATCTAGAAGGACAAGAGCAGCAGATAGATGGGAACACCACCACCTGGAAGTTCCCCTCCAAGCCACTCACCACCCTGACCTGGAAATATATCACCGTTCCTTCACTGTCTTTTGGTCAAAATCCTGGAACTCCCTCCCTAACAGCACTGTGAGTGTACCTACACCATATGGATTGCAGCGGTTCAAGAAGGCAGCTCACCACCACCTTCTCAAGGGCAACTAGGAATGGGCAATAAATGCTGGCCCAGCCAGCAATGCCCTCATCCCATGAATGAATAAATAAAAACTCCATTCCTATTGTGGAATCAAATAACCAGTTTAAAGTGTAACTGTTTACAACTGAGATTCTCAACACCTTACTGGACTTGGAGACATACAGTCTATCCACTTTTAGCAGGGATGTTTCCAGCACTGTCCACAAGCACAAATACCTTGCACATTCTTCCCAGTAAAACAATCTGAACTCCCCTTCAACAATCAAACCATCCAGGTTTACTGTCAGCAGAATTCAGAAAATGTCACAAGATCACTCCTGGCTCCTTCATTTTACCCTAAATTAAAGGAGTCCCAAAACATAACAATTTTATAGAAGTTCATATTTGTAACAGCGGATAGGCTAGGATGGAGAATTGCTACCTAACAAAGGGCAATAGGCTGAATGGGAAGTATTAAGGATGGAGTGTTAACTCAAGACCCCAGCTATCCTCCCATAGCAGAGGGAGTTCTTGATGTCCTGGTCAACACTAATCAAAATCACTGAAAAACAAATTGGTCACTATCTCATGACTGTTTGTGGGATCTTGCTGTGTGCAAAGTGACTGCCGCATTTCCTACAATTCAACAGTGACCACACATCTAAAAAGTATTTTGATGGCTGTGGAACGCTTTGGGACATCCTGAGGTTGTGAAAGGCACTATAGAAATGCAATGTTTTCTTTTTCTACACCAAGATTAATGATTTATAGGATGAGTGGCAAAGGCATCACACTGACTTCAGTGAAGGAGAAAAACAAGATGGTGCAATAGGAAGGCAGGAGGGAGGGTAAAGGATCTTCTTCATCCAAACCCTCGTGAGCAATGTTGCAGGTGAAAATAAAATCTCAACACACGGCCCTTCTGTCTCCACAACCACAAACATTTCCCTCCACACCTCTAATCTGCATGTGGACCTGGAAGACATGGGTACAATCCTCAATGAATACTTTGCATCAGTCTTCACAATGGAAAAGGACACACAGGTATAGACATCAGGGTGGAGGACTGTGAAATATCAGAGGAAATTAACACAGAGAGGAAGTAGTAGCATGTATAGCGACCTTAAAAGTGGATAAATCCACAGGCCCAGATGAGATGTATCCCAGGTTGCTGAGGGAGTCAAGGGAAGAGATATCAGGGGCAGTAATTTTCAAATCCTCTCTGGCCACAAGTGAGGTGCCAGAGGTCTGGAGGACTGCTAACGTTGTCCCATTATTAAAAACGGGAGGAAGGGATAGACCAGGAAATTACAGGCCAGTCAATCTAACGTCAGTGGTGGGGAAGTTACTAGAAAGAATTCTGAGGGACAGAATATATCTACATTTGGAGATACATGGATTAATCAGGGATGGTCAGCATGGATTTGTTAAGGGAAGGTCATGTTTGATAAATTTGACTGAATTTTTTGAGGAGGTAACCAGGAGTGTTGATGAGAGTAATTGACGTGCTCTACATGGACTTTAGCAAGGCCTTTGATATGGTCCCTTATGGCAGACTGGTCAAGAAAGTAAGAGCCCATGGGATCCAAGGCAAAGCGGCAGGTTGGATCCAAAATTGGCTGAGAGGCAGGAAGCAGAGGGTGATGGTAGAGGCATGTTTCTGTGACTGGAAGTCTGTTTCCAGTGGGGTTCCACAGGGCTCAGTGCTGGGGCCCTTGCTGTTTGTGATGTACATAAATGATTTGGACTTAAATGTAGGGGGTATGATCAAGAAGTTCGCGGATGACATGAAAATTGGTAGGGTGGTAAATAGTGAGGAGGATAGCCGTAAACTGCAGGAGGATATCAATGGACTGGTCAGGTGGGCAGAGCAGTGGCAAATGGAATTCAACCCGGAAAAGTGTGAGGTAATGCACTTGGGGAGGGCTAACAAGGCAAAGGATTACACTATGGATGGTAGGACTCTGGAAAGTACTGAAGATCAGAAGGACCTTGGTGTGCATATCCACAGATCCCTGAAGGTAGCAGGGCAGGTAGATAAGGTGGTTAAGAAGGCTTATGGGATACTTGCCTTTATTAGCCGAGGTATAGAATACAAGAGTAGGGAGGTCATGCTGGAACTTTATAAAACTGTATAAAGCTGGTTAGGCCACAACTGGAGTACTGTGTGCAGTTCTGGTCACCACATTGTAGGAAGGATGTGATTGCACTGGAGGGGGTGCAGAGGAGATTTACCAGGGTGCTGCCTGGGCTGGAGGGTCTGAGCTATGAGGAAAGATTGGATAGGCTGGGGTTGATTTCCTTGGAGCAGCGAAGGTCGAGAGGCGACCTGATAGAGGTGTATAATATTATGAGGGGCATAGATAGGGTGGATAGGAAGGCGCTTTTTCCATTAGTAGAGGGGTCAATAACCAGGGGGCATAGATTGAAGGTAAGAGGTAGAAGGCTAAGAGGGGAGTTGAGGAGAAATTTTTTGACCCAGAGGGTGGTGGGAGTCTGGAACTCACTGCCTGAAGGGGTGGTTGAGTCAGAAACTCCCGTAACATTTAAGAAGTATTTAGATATTCACTTGCATCGCCATAGCCTCCAGGGCTATGGGTCAAGCGCTGGAAAATGGGATTAGTGTTGTCAGATCTTTGCTGACCAGTGCTGACATGATGGGCCTAAAGGCCTCCTTCCGTGTTGTCAACGTATATTAGTCTATGAGTCTAGCTTAAAGAAGAATTCCTACCTTGCGTTTCAAAGCATATTTAAGCTGCACGTTATTACGTGTTTGCTCCAATCGTTCTTCTCTCCTCTTTCTTTTTAATTCTTCATCCTACAAAAGCAAGTTTGGAGATTTCTAAATGCTTTAGGAAAAGCTTTGTCTGAACTTAGCGATTTGGTCATCCCTTCATATACCTCATGTCCCAGGGAATTAGCCCAGATTCCCTTTGACAGTTCACAAAGAAAGCAAACCTCCTGATTAGGTGTCCAGACAGGTCAAACTCATAGTCCCTGTCCACTACCTTTAGGGGAAATTGGATTATAAAGTGGGAAAACTCCATTCTTCATTCATGGACTTTCTCATTAAGGCTGGCAGAGACAGGAATTTTATTCCCCGGGCCTCAGCAAGGAGCTGGTGAGGGACAGTGTCCGGACTTTGAATAATTCTTCTCAAGTTGTTCCAATAATTGGTTTTTAATCAATATTTTGCCCTCTCTCACTCCCTCTCTCTCCCCCACAGTGTTTCTTCCTAAGGTCAGTGACCTCCATTAATTGTTCAGCCTTATCCAATTGTTTGGTGATGATCTCACTCTTAAAATCAGTTTCTTTCTCTGTAATGTTTGAAACTTTACATTTTGATTTCCTCCACAGCCTCTGGTGAAGTTCTGAACATAGATATGTTAGGACACAGTTTCCTTGTGCCTCTTGTCAAAACACCAGCTCCCGCCTTTAATGATTCTTCGCGGATTGACATTCCTCAATCCACCAGAATTCCCACATATCAATGTAGCAGAGGATCAGACAGCACGGTATTTGAAAAGTTAGGTTTGTTCAGCTAGAAAATCCAAATGGCATAACTGGCAATACCAAGTAAAGATCATCAAATGTAAAGCCCACCTCAAATTTATGACTAAACTGACCTTCAGCTTATCGACCAGATCCCGCTCAGCCTTCTTCTGCACAAATTCAGTGATCCAGTCTAATTCACCCCCTGAGGCCTTGGCTTCTGACTCCTTGCAGTCAACAGCTGAGGAATTCTGGAGATCTTGGGATAGCCCTTGCTGTGGTGCACAGTCTTCCAAAAGCTGAGCTGCTTCCAGTTTTTTCTTCTCTTCAAAGTCTCTGAGCCAAGTCAGTGCTCCGCAGATGAGACTCAGTGACTTTCCCTGTGGGACAGGCAGCAGCCAGAATTAGTACAGGGGTCATAGTGAGTAAATACATTAGTAAAACACATACAAGACCTGTGTCTATAGCAGTTACCTTCTGTAAAACGTTTCCTCTCACTGAGAGGATGTTATTGTTCTAAGAAGCATGCGCTTAAACTGTGAGCAATGCCACAGGTGATCTCTTAACCCACACACACTCTAGCAGGTCTCCAGTGTTGACACCCGGAGTGAGTATGAGGATAACTCATGTTAAAACCATGGGGCTATGATGCCATGTCCAGCACAATGCATATTCAAAGGCACTGATTTAAAGTGACGGAATAAAAGTGTTTTTCATTCCATGCTATTTTGCAAGTCTTCCCATTGTTTTATGAACATATGAATTAGGAGCAGGAGTAGGTCACTCAGCCCCTCGAGCCTGCTCCGCCATTCAATAAGATCATGGCTTATCTGATTGTAACCTCAACTCCACATTCCCACCTACCCCATATAATCTTTCATCTCCTTGCTTATCAAGAATCTGTCTAGCTCTGCCTTAAAAATATTTAAATACTCTGCTTCCACCACTTCTTTTGAGGGAGAGTTCCAAAGACTCACGACCCTCTGACATAAAAAAATTCTCCTCATCTTTGTCTTAAATGTGCGATCCTTTATTTTTAAACAGTGGCCCTGAGTTCTCAATTCTCCCACAAGAGGAAACATGTTTTGGTGCTTGAATTCATGATTCTGCACAGATTGATGTGATAACTCTAACCCGGCGGCTAATATTAAAGCCACTTCTTTCTTTCCTACTTTAAGGTGCTCCTTAAAACCTTGACTAAGCTTGTGGTACCTGTCCTAATATCTCTTTATGTCACTTTGTGTTAATTATTATTTGATAATGCTCCTGAGAACCACTTGGGATGTTTTACAACGCTAAATTGCTAATAAACGCAAGTTATTGTTGCTCTTTTACAATATAATCACATCCTCTGACTTATCACAAACAATGCTGCGCAAGAGTTGCTAACACACAGAACTGTGCCAGTTCCTGGTTGAGGCAGAGATCACAGCAAAGAGAAGGTAGGAGGTATAAGAAGTATTAGAAATTGCAGTCAATGTGTGCTACTAGACTTAGGTCAACCACAATCCAACTGAATGGCAGAGCAAGCTCGAGGGGCTGAATGGCCTACTCTTGTTCCTATGTTTTATTTTGATCACCTGAGAGGAATTTTCCAGGTTAAAAAATAAGACCTCTCCAAGGAGATCACACAACAGTGGGTGAGCGAAGACTATGTTGAACTTATCACGGCACAGAAAAGGCTATTTGGCCCATCGTGTCTGCACCAGCTCTCCAACTGAGCATTATGACTTAGTGCCATTCTCCTGCCTTTTCCCTATAACCCTGCATATTTTTCTATTCAAGTGCCTTGATTGAACCTGCCTCCACCACACTTCCAGGCAATGCATTCCAGACTCGAGTCAGTGGCTGTGAGAAAGAAGTTTTTTCTCATATCGCATTTTCTTCTTTTGCAAATCACTTTAAATCTGTGCCCTCTCATTCTCGATCCTTCTACAAGTGAAAACAGTTTCACACTATCTACTTGATCCAGCCCCCTCATGATTTTGAACACCTCTATCAAATCTGCTCTTAGCCTTCTTCTCTCCAAGGGGAACAGTCTCAACTTTCCAATCTATCCTCATAGCTGAAGTTTCTCACTACTGGAACCATTCTTGTAAACCCCTTCTGCACTCTTTCCAATGCGTTCCTATCCTCCCTATAGTGTGGTGCCCAGAACTGTGCACAATATTCCAGTTGAGGTCTAACTAGTGTCTTACATAAGCTCAACATCTGCTCTTGTACTCTATGCCCCTATTAATAAAGCCCAAGATACCATACGCTTTATTAACTGCTCTCTCCACCTGTTCTGCCACCTTCAATAATCTATACACATATACACCCAGGTCTCTCTGCTCCTGCACCCCCTTAAGAATTGTACCCCTTATTTTATATTGTCTGTCCATGTTCCTCCTACCAAAATGCAGCACCTCACAATTCTGCATTGAACTTCATCTGCCACCTATCTGCCCACTCCACCAACTTGCCTATGTTCGTTTGAAGTTCTACACTGTCCTCTTCACAGTTTACAATGCTTCCAAGTTTTGTATCATCTGCAAACTTCACCAAGATCTAGATCATTAATATACATCAGGAAAAGTAAGGGTCCAAATATCAATCCCTGGGGAATTCCACTACAAACCTTCCTCCAGCTTGAAAAATATCAATTGACCATTAACCTCTGTTTCCTATTACTCAGCCAATTTTGTATCCACGTTGCTACTGTCCCTTTTATTCCGTGAGCTATAACTTTTCTCACAAGTCTGTTGTGTGGCACTGTATCAAATGCCTTTTGAAAGTCCATGTACACCACATCAACAGCATTACCTCATAAACCCTCCCTGTCATCTCTTCAAAAAACTCCAGCAAGTTAATTAAACATGATTCCCCCTTTAGAAATCCATGCTGGCTCTTCATAATCAACCCACATTTTTCCACGTGATGACTAATTCTATCCCAAATAATTGTTTCTAGAAGCTTCCCCACCACTGACTGGTCTGTAATTGCTGGGCTTATCCTCACAACCTTTTTTGAACAAGAGCATAATGTTTGCAATTCTCTAGTCCTCTGGCACCTCCCCTGAATCTAGGGAAGACTGAAAGATCATGGCAGTGCCCCTGTAATTTCTAGTCTCACTTCCTTCAATATCCTTGGATGCATCTCATTCGGCCCCGGTGCCTTGTCCACTTTAAGCACAGACAGTTTATCCAACACTTCGTCCTTATCGGTTTTGAACCCTTCTAGTGACAGAGTTTCCTCCTCTGTCACCGTGGCCTGGATAGCATCTGCTTCCTTGGTAAAGACAGGTACAAAGTATTTATTTAATACCTCAGCCTCCATGTGTAAATCCCCTTTTTGGTCTCTAATCGGCCCTACTCCTCCTTTTACCACCCTCTTACTATTTATGCACTGATAAAAAACTTCGGGGCTCCCCTTTATATTGGCTGCCAGTCTTTTCTCATTATTCCTCTTTGCTTCTCTTATTTGCTTTTTCACATCCCCTCTGAACTTTCTGTATTCAGCTTGATTCTCAATTGTATTTTCTACCTGACACCTGTCATAAGCACACTTTTTCTTCTTTATTTTAATTTCATCCAGGGAGCTCTGGATTTATTTGTCCTACCTTTCCCTTTTGAGGGAATATACCTTGACTGTGCCCAAACCATTCCTTCTTTGAGGGTAGCCCATTGTTCAGCTACAGATTTTCCGGCTAACCTTTGATTCCAGTCTATCCAGTCCAGCTCCGTTCTTGCCCCATTGAAGTTACCTCTTCTCCAGTTAATTATTCTTACTCTGGATTACACATTGTCCTTTTCTACCGTCATCCTAAACCTTCTGTCACTATGATCATTGTCTCCCAAATGTTCTCCCACTGACACTTGATCTACTTGGCCCACTTCATTTCTAAGAACCAGGTCCAACAGTGCATCCTTTCTTGTTGGATTGGACACATACTGCTGTAGAAAATTCTCCTGAACACAATCTAGGAACTCTTGCCCCTCTCCACCCTTTACACTACCACTGTCCCAGTCTACATTCAGGTAATTAAAGTCCCGCATTATAATGACAGTACGGGGCAAACTCAATGGGCCAGCTGGTGTGTTCCATGATCTTTGACTTTTGCATGTGTTATGTATTCAGAGCACACACTGACAGACGCAGAACAATCTTCAGGGGGTTTGAAAAGTTGCTTGATCGAACATCTAAACTCTCAACAGCTTGAACAATTCATGTAACAATTAGTCACGCCTGTCTCAACTTTTCTCCCATTATAAATTCCTATATCTACACCTATAAACAGAAGTGCCTATATAAAATTTAGCTCCCAGAATTACTCTGCTGCCAATGGCAACAACCAGTCTTATTCTCAAGGAAAATGGGCTCCTCTGCCTGAATACAAATATTCTCTCAGTGTATCTTGCCATCTACAAAGATCTCTGTAAAAATACCCCAGGTTCCTCAGTCCCTACACTCTCCTTACAACTATGCCAGTGAGTCTATAGTGTCCCTCAATATCACTGCCACAAAATGCAACACCTGACACTTTGCTGTATTAAATTACATCTGCCACTTGTCTGCATATTCTACAGCCTATCTAGGTCCTGTTACAATCGATTGGTATCATCCTCACTGTTTATCAGACCTCCAACTTTGGTATCTTCAACAAATTCTAAAATTTTTCTCTGTATTTTATAGATAATATAGAAACAGTGAGCTTAGCACTGACCCTTGGTGAACAAGGGGCTAAACAACCATTAACTAAGACTCACAGTTTTCTGTCCTTACTCCAATTTTTTATCTAAGCTGACTCTCCCTTCAGCGCAAGGGCGGAGGTGGGGATGTTCAGTAACAAGTGCAGTGTTCAGTATCATTTGCAACTTTTCAACACGCAGAAAGACTTGGAAAACACTCAGGCTTCGGCTGATAAGGGGCAAGTAACATTTACGTCTCACTATCTACAATCTGCAAGGCACAAGTCAGGAGTTTTTAAAAAATTAATTCACAGGATGTGGGAGTCGCTGGCTAGGCCAGCATTTATTGCCCATCCCTAATTGCCCTTGAGAAGGTGGTGGTGAGCTGCCTTCTTGAACCGCTGCAGTCCATGTGGTGTAGGTACACCCACAGTGCTGTTAGGGAGGGAGTTCCAGGATTTTGACCCAGCGACAGTGAAGGAACAGAGATATGTTTCCAAGTCAGGATGGTGAGTGACTTGGAGGGGAACTTCCAGGTGGTGGTGTTCCCATCTGTGCTGCCCTTGTCCTTCTAGATGGTAGTGGCCGTGGGTTTGGAAGGTGCTATTTAAAGAGCCTTGGTGAATTCCTGCAGTGCATCCTGTATATGGTACACACTGCTGCTACAGTGCATTGGTGGTGGAGGGAATGAATGTTTGTGGATGTGGCGCCAATCAAGCGGGCTGCTTTGTCCTGGATGGTGTTGAGCTTCTTGAGTGTTGTGGGAGCTGCACTCATCCAGGCAAGTGGAGAGTATTCCATCACACTCCTGATCTGTGCCCTGTAGATGGTGGACAGCCTTTGGGGAGTCAAGAGATGAGTTACTCGACGCCGGGTTCCTAGCCTCTAAACTGCTTTTGTAGCCACAGTATTTATATGGCTAGTCCAGTTCAGTTTCTGATCAATGGTAACCCCCCAAGATGTTGATTGTGGGGGATTCAGCAATGGTAATGCCGTTGAACATCAAAAGGCAATGGTTGGATTCCCTCTTGTTGGAGATGGTCATTGCCTGACCCTTGTGTGGCATGAATGTTATTTGCCACTTGTCAGCCCAAGCCTGGATATCGTCCAGGTCTTGCTGCATTTGGACTTGGACTGCTTCAGTATCTGAGGATTCGCGAATGGTGCTGAACATTGTGCAATCATCAGCGAACATCCCCACTTCTGACGGAAGGAAGGTCATTGGTGTAACAGCTGAAGATGGTTGGGCCGAGGATACTACCCTGAGGAACTCCTGCAGTGATGTCCTGGAGCTGAGATGACTGACCTCCAACAACCACAACCATCTTCCTATGTGCTAGGTAGGACTCCAACCAGCGGAGAGCCTTCCCCCTGATTCCCACTTACTCCAGTGCTGCCTTGATGTCAAGGGCAGTCACTCTCATCTCACCTCGACAGTTCAGCTCTTATGCCCGTCTTTGAACCAAGGTTAAATGAGGTCAGGAGCTGAGTGGTCCAGGCAGAACCCAAAGTGGGCACCAGTGAGCAGGTTATTGCTAAGCAAGTGCCACTTGATAGCACTGTTGATGCCCCCTTTCATCACTTTACTGATGATCGAGAGTAGACTGATGGGGCAGTAATTAGCCGGGTTGGATTTGTTCTGCTTTTTGTGTGCAGGACATACCTGGGCAATTTTCCACATTGCCGGGTAGATGCCAGTGTTGTAGCTGTACTGGAACAGCTTGGCTAGGGGGCACGGCAAGTTCTGGAACACAAATCTTGGTGGAATATTGTCGGGAACCATAGCCTTTGCAGTATCCAGTGCCTTCAGCTATTTCTTGATATTACATGGAGTGAATCGAATTGGCTGAAGACTGACATCTGTGATGCTGGGGACCTCCGAAGGAGGCCGAGATGGATCATCCACTCGGCACTTCTGGCCGAAGATTGTAGCAAATGCTTCAGCCTTATCTTTTGCACTGATGTGCTGAGCTCCTCCATCATTGAGGATGGGGATGTTTGTGGAACCTCCTCCTTCAGTGAGTTGTTTAATTGTCCTCCACCATTCACGACTGGATATAGCAGGACAGCAGAGCTTAGATCTGATCCGTTGGTTGTGGGATCACTTAGCTCTATCACTTGCTGCTTATGCTGTTTGGCACACAAGTAATCCTGTGTTGCAGCTTCACCAAGTTGACACCTCATTTTTAGGTATGCCTGGTACTGCTCCTGGCATGCCCTACTGCACTCTTCATTGAACCAGGGTTGATCCCCTGGCTTGATCATCATGGTAGAGTGGGGTATATGCTGGGCCATGAGGTTAGAGGTTATGTTCGAGTACAATTCTGCTGCTGATGGCCACAGCACCTCATGGATGCCCAGTCTTGAGTTGCTAGATGTTCGAAATCTAACTTTAGCATGTTAGCATAACACTTTGTCACAACACGATGGAAGGTATCCTCAATGTAAAGGCTGGACTTCATCTCCACAACAACTGTGCAGTGGTCACTCCTACTGATGCATTCGACAGATGCATCTACGGCAGGTTGGTGAGGATGAGATCATGATTTTCCTCTTGTTGGTTCCCTCACCATCTTCCGCAGAACCACTCTAGCAGCTATGTCCTTTAGGACTCAGTCAGTAGTGGTGCTACCGAGCCACTCTTGTTGATGGATATTGAAGTCTCCACCCAGAGTACATTCTGCGCCCTTGCTGCCCTCAGTGCTTCCTCCAAGTGATGTTCAACATGGAGGAGCACTGATTCATCAGCTGAGGGAGGGCGGTGCATAGTAATCAGCGGGAGGTTTTCTTGTCCTGATGCCATGAGACTTCATGGGGTCTGGAGTCGATGTTGAAGACTCCCAGGGCTACTCCCTCATGGCTGTATAGCACTGTGCCACCACCTCTACTGGGACTGTCCTGGGACAGAACATACCCAGGGATAGTGATGGTGATGTCTGGGACACTATTTTTAAGATATGATTGAGGCTGTTGCTTGACTAGTCTGTATGACAGGTGTCCCAATTTTGGCACTAGCCCCCAGGTGTTAGTAAGGCGGGCAGGGCTGAGATTGCTGTTGTCGTTTCTGGTGCCTTGGTTGACGCTGGGTGGTCCGTCCTTTCATTTCTTTTTGAAGCTTTTGTAGAGGTTTGATACAACTGAGTGGCTTGCTAGAGGGCATTTAAGAGTCAACCACATTGCTGTGGTTCTGGAGACCAGGTAAGGTCAGCTGATTTCCTTTAGTGAACTAGATGAGTTTTTTACAACAATTGACAATGGTTTCATGGTCATCATTAAGACTTTTAATTCCAGATTTTTATTGAATTCAAATTCCACGGAATTCGAACCCAAGTCCCCAGACCATTACCCTGGGCTCTGGATTACTAGTCCAGTGACAATACCACTACATCACCATCTCCCCTGATGGAATACTCTCCACTTGCCTGGATGAGTGCAGCTCCAACAAAACTCAAAAAGCTCAACACCATGCAGGACAAAGCAGCCTGCTTTATCGGCATCCCAAACACCATAAACATTCCCTCCCTCCATCACCAATGCACAGTGGTAGCAGTGCGTACCATCTACAAGGTGCACTGCAGGAATTCACCAAGGATCCTTCTACAGCACTTCCCAAACCTGTGACCTCTACCACCTACAGCTGGGGCAGCAGATGCATGGGCCAGCTGCAAATTCCCCTTCAAGTCACACACCATGCTGACTTGGAATTATATCTCCATTCTTTCAATGTTACTAGGTCAAAAACCTGGAACTCCCTAACATCACTATGGCTGCATCAACACCAGATGGGCTGGAGTGGTTCAAGGAAGAGGATTAGCAGCTTCTCAAGGTCAATTACGATGGACAACAAGTGCTGGTCTTGCCAGCAACACTTACATCCCAGGAATGAATTAAAAAAACAAGTGGAGCTCAGTGTGTAATTGAGGAGATCGGTAGTTCTAAAAATATCCTGGTGAGTGGAATACCAAAGGCTAGTGAGATGATATTTTAAGTGCAGATGTAAGTGAATTGGGAGAGAGCTTTTTCCCAGGGCCAGACACAGGAGCAGGTTTGGGAGGGGTAAAAGGGATATAGGTGGAAAGCAACACAAACAAGTGATCAGAGATAACCTTATCTGTGATTGACACAAAATTAAAACATACCGTTCCAGTAGGACTCTCAAATATTCCAATCTTCCCTCCTTCAAGCACATTGTACAGTGCAGTCATAAATTCCTCCTGAATGGAGTAGGGTTTAAAGGGAAACAGAAATCTAGGGGCAGCGTGGGATTTCTCTTCAGCCATATCCTATGAAAAAGGGAGGTAGACAGAATGACAATTGTTAACTTAAGTCTGCCAACAATAGCTTGTTGGTAGTGATCCTGGACTAGGTAAGTTTTAAAGTTCAAATCACGCCATGGTAAATCAAGAAATTAATTCACCCTCACATTAAGCAAGAGATTCGTCCCATGTGATCCACCCCTCAATAAACAGATCTACCCCAATAAGGTACACCCCATGATTTACCCCTCATGAAGCAGGAGATGCCCACCAAGGAGTTGGACCTAATCCAAGCCCTCAGTAAGAGGATCTGCCCTCAACGAGGAGATCCAGACAATGAATCTACCTTAATAAGGAGATCCAGACTAATGAATCTACCTTAATAAGGAGATCCAGACTAATGAATCTACCTTAATAAGGAGATCCAGACTAATGAATCTACCTTAATAAGGAGATCCAGACTAATGAATCTACCTTAATAAGGAGATCCAGACTAATGAATCTACCTTAATAAGGAGATCCAGACTAATGATCTACCTTAATAAGGAGATCCAGACTAACGAATCTACCTTATTAAGGAGATCCAGACTAACGAATCTACCTTAATAAGGAGATCCAGACTAACGAATCTACCTTAATAAGGAGATCTAGACTAATGAATCTACCTTAATAAGGAGATCCAGACAATGAATCTACCTTAATAAGGAGATCCAGACAATGAATCTACCTTAATAAGGAGATCCAGACAATGAATCTACCTTAATAAGGAGATCCAGACTAATGAATCTACCTTAATAAGGAGATCCAGACTAATGAATCTACCTTAAAAAGGAGATCCAGACTAATGAATCTACCTTAATAAGGAGATCCAGACAATGAATCTACCTTAATAAGGAGATCCAGACTAATGAATCTACCTTAATAAGGAGATCCAGACTAATGAATCTACCTTAATAAGGAGATCCAGACTAATGATCTACCTTAATAAGGAGATCCAGACTAACGAATCTACCTTAATAAGGAGATCCAGACTAACGAATCTACCTTAATAAGGAGATCCAGACTAACGAATCTACCTTAATAAGGAGATCTAGACTAATGAATCTACCTTAATAAGGAGATCCAGACAATGAATCTACCTTAATAAGGAGATCCAGACAATGAATCTACCTTAATAAGGAGATCCAGACAATGAATCTACCTTAATAAGGAGATCCAGACTAATGAATCTACCTTAATAAGGAGATCCAGACTAATGAATCTACCTTAAAAAGGAGATCCAGACTAATGAATCTACCTTAATAAGGAGATCCAGACAATGAATCTACCTTAATAAGGAGATCCAGACAATGAATCTACCTTAATAAGGAGATCCAGACAATGAATCTACCTTAATAAGGAGATCCAGACAATGAATCTACCTTAATAAGGAGATCCAGACAATGAATCTACCTTAATAAGGAGATCCAGGCAATGGATCTACCTTAATAAGGAGATCCAGACAATGGATCTACCTTAACAAGGAGATACAGACAATGAATCTACCTTAACAAGGAGATCCAGACAATGAATCTACCTTAATAAGGAGATCCAGACAATTAATCTACCTTAATAAGGAGATCCACACCATGTGGACCACCCTCAATAATCAGATTGTCCTGCAGTGAGATCCACTCCTTCAATCCACCTCTCAACAAGGTGATCCACCCCTCATATGGAGATCTACCCAATGAAATTCACTCGCAGTGATATTTACCCCCCCCTCCCCGTTCCCTTCCCATGAGGAGATCTACCCTTCAATAAGAGGATCCATTCAATTAATTCCACCCCTCAATTAGATCCACCCACCCATAATTGAATAAGGGGATGTCCCGCCCACTCCTGACTCGTCAGCCGAGCCCATGTTACTGGTGCCAACCCAGGCCCACCTTGCTGATTCCGGGGCCGCGGTGTGTGAGGGCCCCGGCCGGCTGCTCCGTTACTCCAGACCGCTGTTTGGGCCTGGCTCCGCTCCTTCAAAGAGAGCACGAAGAGGAGCGGCCTCCGAGTGATTGACAACACCACCGGGCCAATCATTGGCTGCAAGGGCGGGGGAAAAGGCGGGGCACATCCCGGTGGGAGAACCAACCGACGCCGTAGAAAAGAGAACGTGGGCAAGGAGAGCCCACCTAATGACGATCCACCAATCACAGTTACGGCGTTCGGTTTCAACCAATCGGGTTCTCCAACTTACACCAGACAGTAGCCAATCGGAAAGCCTTGCTGCAACAGGAAGCGGCCAATGGCAGAGGGAGGGCTGAATGGAATGGCCAATGGCGGTAGGAGGGCTGACTGGAGCGGCCAATGGCAGAGGGAGTGTTGTCTGGAGCGGCCAATGGCAGAGAGAGTGTTGACTGGAACGGCCAATGGTAAAAGGAGGGCTGACTGGAGCAGCCAATGGCAATGGGAGGGTTGATTGGTGCGGCCAACGCAAGTGGGAGGGTTGAAAATTGTGGCCAATGACAGAGGGAGGGATGACCGGAGCGGCCAATGGCAGAAGGAGGGTTGACTGGAGCGGCCATTGGCAGAGGGAGGGCTGATTGGAGTGACCAATGGCAGAGGGAGTGTTGACTGGAGCGGCCAATGGCAGAGGGAGGGTTGAGTGGAGCGGCCAATGGCAGAGGGAGCGTGGGGAGGGGGCGATGTCTCGATTTGTTATTGAAACTCCCACATGAAAGGAGCAGATTGAGTGAGAGAAAGGGTGGCCCTACCACCACAGATTCAAAGTCAGAGAATGTGGAGCCCGGGGACAAATGGCAGAATGCATTGTTAGCTGGCTTCAAGATGGAAAGCAGGAGTGTGGATGACACTAAAGTGGGGGAGGGGGATGGTCAATATTGAGGAGGACAAACAGGGTTTGTTGACCCTGGCAGCTGCAATCCGTTCAGTTACATTGCATGTCCAGCATGGAAACAGGCCATTCAGCCCAACCAGTCCATGCTACTGTCTCTGCTCCAGTCCAGCCTTCTCCCATCTTTCCTCATCCAAATCTAACATAGTAACCCTCTATTCCCTTCTCCCTCATTCCTTGTCTAGTTTCCCTTTAAATGCATCTATACGATTCACTTCAACCACTCCCTGTGGTAGCAAGTTCCACATTCCCATCACTCTTTGGGTAAAGACATTTCTTTGTGACTATCTTATATTGATGACCTCTAGTTATCCTCTTTGCCACAAGAAGAATCATTCTCTCTGTATCCACTCTATCAAAAGCTTTCATAAATTTAAAGACTTCTATTAGGTCACACCTCAGCCATTTTTCAAGAGGAAAGAGACCCAGCTTATCAATCCTTTCCTGACATGTATACCCATATTCCTGTATCATCCTTGTAAATCTCTGCACCGTCTACAATGCCTCTATATCCTTTTATAATATGGCGACCAGAACTGCACGCAGTATTTAAAGTGTGGTCTCACCAATGTTCAATAAAGGTTTAGCATAACTTCCCTTATTTTCAATTCTATCCCTCTAGAAATAAAGCCTAGTGCTTGGTTTGCTTTTTTATGGCCTTGTCAACTTATGGCACAACCTTTAGTGATTGATGTATTTGTACTCTGAGATCCCTTTGTTCCTCTACCACATCTAATGTAGGAATCATGTTGGGCCTATACCCATTGGAGTTTAGAAGAATGAGAGGTGATCTTATTGAAACATATAAGATCCTGAGGAGATTTGATAGGGTGGATACTGGGAGGATATTTGCACTTGTGGGAGAGACTCCCTAGAACTAGGGGACACACTTTACAGGTAATAGTTGACCTCCCTATTCTTCCGATCAAAATGTACTACCTCATATTTATGTGTTAAACTTAATTTTGAAATTATTTACCCATTCTGCAAGTTTATTAATGCCCTCCTGTATTTTGTTTTAGTCCTCCTCAATATTGACCATCCCCCTCCCCCACTTTAGTGTCATCCACACTCCTGCTTTCCATCTTGAAGCCAGCTAGCAATGCATTCTGCCATTTGTCCCCGGGCTCCACATTCTCTGACCTTATTCAACAGTCTATTATGGGGCACGTTATCGAAAGTCTTTTAGAAAATCCAGATAAATGACATCATTACAGATAGGTTGAGTGAGTGAGCAAAGATCTGGCAAATGGTGTTTAACGTGGGAAAATGTGAAGTTATTCACTTTGGCAGGAACAACAAAAAAGCAGAGTATTACTTAAATGGAGAATGGCTGCATAATACTGAGGTGCAGAGGGATCTAGGTGTCCTAGTGCATGAGTCACAAAAAGTTAGTATACAGGTACAGCAAGTAATTAAGGCGGCTAATGGGATGCTATCCTTTATTACGAGGGGGATTGAACATAAAAGTAAGGATGTTATGCCTCAGTTATACTGGGTGTTGGTGAGATCACACCTCAAATACCGTGTGCAGTTTTGGTCTCTTTGTTTAAGGAAGGATGTAAATGCATTGGAGGCGGTTCAAAGGAGGTTTACTAGATTGATACCTAGAATGAGTGGGTTGTCTTATGAGGAAAGGTTGGACAGACTAGGTTTGTTTCCACTGGAGTTTAGAAGAGTGAAGGGTGATTTGATTGAAGTATACAAGATCCTGAAGGGCCTTGACAAGGTGGACATGGAAAGGATGTTTCCTCTTGTGGGTGAGTCCAGAATTAGGGTGCACTGTTTTAAAATTAGGGGTCGCCCTTTTAGGACAGAGATGAGGAGAATTGTTTCTCTCAGAGAGTTGTGTGACTTTGGAACTCTCTGCCTCAGAAGGTGGTGGAGGCGGAGTCACTGAATATTTTTAAGGTAGAGGTAGATAGATTCTTGTTAGGCAAGGGAATCAAAGGTTATCGGGGGTAGATGGGAATGTGGAACTCGAAACACAAACAGATCAACCATGATCTTCATTGTCAACAGTTATTCTGAAACATATGATCTGGTCATTTATATCACTGTTTTTTGAGGGAGCTTGTCAAGTATAAATCAACTGCTGTGAACATAGGAAACATAGGACTTAGGAGCAGGAGTAGGCCATTCAGCCCTTCGAGCCTGCTCCGCCATTCAATAAGATCATGGCTGATCTGGTTGAGATCTCAACTCCAATTTGCTGTCAGCCTTCCTTAACCATTGACTCTCTTGTCTATCAAAAACCTGTCTAACTCAGCCTTGAATAAATTCAATGACCCAGCCTCCACTGCTTTCTGGGGACAAGAATTCCACAGACTGATGTCTGACTAATGTGGAGGAGGCTCGAGGGGCCGAATGGTGGTCTACTGTTCCTAATTCTTATGTTCTTATCTACTACATTACCATTGTCTACTCTGAATGAGGAGGTGACCTGTATTTGTTGGTGTTGGTGGAGGGCCGGCTCTGATATCTTCTTAAGTGCCATCTAAACCACTTGAAACTGTTGGGCAAATGGTCTTGGCTTTAGTGCTTCACAACCAATGAGATGCTGAAAAACTGAATGAAATCACTGAGTACAGGAGGAGTTAATCAAAGCTGGTGAGCATCATATTTAAAAGACACTTTGCACTTGATTAAAATTCTAAAAGAAAGGACATGTATTTATATTGTGCATTTCTTGACCTGTGAAGTCCTGAAGTATTTTACAATCAGTGAAGTGTTGCCATTGTTTGTAATGTAGGAATCATGTTGGGCCTATACCCATTGGAGTTTAGAAGAATGAGAGGTGATCTTATTGAAACATATAAGATCCTGAGGAGATTTGATAGGGTGGATACTGGGAGGATATTTGCACTTGTGGGAGAGACTCCCTAGAACTAGGGGACACACTTTAAGAATAAGAGGTCTACTGTTTAAGACGGAGATGAGGAGAAATTTTTTCTTTCAAAGTGTAATTAGTCTGTGGAATTCTTGTCCCCAGAAAGCAGTGGAGGCTGGGTCATTGAATTTATTCAAGGCTGAGTTAGACAGATTTTTGATAGATAAGAGAGTCAATGGTTAAGGAAGGCTGACAGCAAGGTGGAGTTGAGACTTCAATCAGATCAACCATGATCTTATTGAATGGCGGAGCAGGCTCGAAGGGCTGAATGGCCTACTCCTGCTCCTAAGTCCTAAGTTTCCTATGTTCACAGCAATTGATTCATACTTGACAAGGTCCCTCAAAAAGCAGTGATATAAATGACCAGATCATATGTTTCAGAATAACTGTTGACAATGTGGTCAGCTTGCACCACTGAGGATTCACAATAAACATTCACATAGCAGCCATTGTGCATTGTGCTGTTCTAAAATTTAAGGTCAGGAGATGGAATTAGGAGTTAGTGTTAAGGTTTGTTTCACATTAATTTGGAAGTGCTATTGGCAACACTTTGTCAGTAGCAGAAATTGCTTTTAAAAAATGAAATGTCAACCTAGATTATGGACTGAAATATCTGGATTGGGAATTGAACCCACAATCTTCCTACTCAGCTGAGTGTGCTGTTACTGAGCCAAGTCTGATGCTTTCCTGTTCAGAATTCTTTATAAAAATAACGGAGAATGTATAAAGAAAATGCAGTGGATGTGGCATATTGACTTTCAAAAATGTATTTGCCAAGGTGCGGCATACAGGAGCCTTGAGTTAAAGGTACATATAACATTAAAGGGAAATGTCCACATGGATAGGGAAACGCTAGGAAGGCAGGACACCAAGGGTAGAGTAATAGTTTTGTCAGACTGAAAGATGTGTTTGTGGTTTTAAAAGAAAGGCTAGTTTTTCTCTTAACACTTCCACATCCTCCAGACATCACTAAGCACTTTTCAGCCAATTAAATAATTTTAAATGCAGCTATTTTGTCGGAAAGCAATTTCACAAAGTTCAGTTTTTCAGCTGCTCTTACTTGAATATATATGATCTGGATTTACAAATGAAGGGAACAGAAATCTAAATTTGCTAACAGCAAATTTGATGGGGAGGTAATAGTAAAGTATGATGAGCATTGTGAAAATTCAAAAGAATGAAAGGTGTAGATGGATTTCAATGTTTAGAAATGTGGAGTGAAGAAAGAAATTATAGGGCAGAATTTTTCTCTTGTCGGGCAGGCCGGTGTGCGCCCAATCCAAACGGGAGGAAAATAGTGCGCAATATTTGGGTTGGCAGCCGCGTGTGGGAGTCGACAGCGAGCCTACTGACAATTAAGAGGGCTGTAAAGCCCATTAATCCATTAACTGAATTGATTGTTCCCTGCCTGTCCAACTTTACGGTTGGTAGGCGGGCGAATAGGCCAAGCGGCCTTTGCATTTTTTGCAAAACCTCATCCACGGCCGGGATGAGGTTTCGACCAGTGATTTTTAAAAAAACTTTTAAAACTCATTTTGAACATGTCCCTGCTCATGTGACAGAGCCACATGAGGGGGCACGTTTTCCTTATTTTTCCATTCTTTATTTGTAATGTTAAAAATCTTCAGCTCCCTGAGTCAGCTCTGTGCCTTCAGGGAGCTTTCAGTGAGTGCACCCATGCGCATGCACTGACATCCGTGCTCACCCTCGTTTCCCCCCCACCTCCCACCCAGGCAGCGCTAAGTGTTTCAGCGCACGCTTCACGCTGGCTGCCCGTTAATTGGTTAGCCGATGCTTAAATAGTAATAATGGTCACATTAGTGAACCTTTGTAGGGTCCTGATGCATATGGACCCCCCAGCACTGTGAGGAGTCATCGCCTTCAGGAAGGGAAAAAATTAGCTCCCAGATCTCTAAAGATGCACTCATAAACACAGACTCTCTGATTTTATAGAGTAGGGAATCATAGTTCATCTGTACCCGACTGAAGGTGTGATAAGGATTAAGACACATTTGGTTTTGCATGAACTCAATTGGACTGTTTTGATGAAGAATACTAAAAGTGCAGAGTGCTGCTGAGGGTATTTTTATTTAGTTGAGAATCCTACCAACATCCACTGTTATTCCAACATCTCTTCCAGGAAAAACAAAAATACCTGGAAAAACTCAGCAGGTCTGGCAGCATCTGCAGAGAGGAGCACAGTTAACGTTTCGAGTCCGTATGACCCTTCAACAGAACTAAGGAAAAATAGAAAAGAGGTGAAATATAAGCTGGTTTAAGGGGGGGTGGGACAAGTAGAGCTGGATAGAGGGCCAGTGATAGGTGGAGATAACCAAAAGATGTCACAGACAAAAGGACAAAGAGGTGTTGAAGGTGGTGATATTATCTAAAGGAATGTGCTAATTAAGGGTAGAAAGCAGGACATGCAAGGTACAGATAGCTCTAGTGGGGGTGGGGTGGGGGGAAGGGATCGAAATAGGCTAAAAGGTAGAGATAAAACAATGGATGGAAATAAATTTAAAAATAATGGAAATAGGTGGGAAAAGAAAAATCTATATAAATTAATGGAAAAAAGGGGGATCGGAAAGGGAGTGGGGATGGAGGAGAGAGTTCATGATCTAAAATTGTTGCACTCAATATTCAGTCTGGAAGGCTGTAAAGTGCCTAGTCGGAAGATGAGGTGCTGTTCCTCCAGTTTGCGTTGAGCTTCACTGGAACATTGCAGCAGGCCAAGGGCAGACATGTGGGCAAGAGAGCAGGGTGGAGTGTTGAAATGGCAAGCGACAGGGAGGCCTGGGTCATGCTTGCGGACAGACCGAAGGTGTTCCCTGTCGTATTTCACCTCTTTTCTATTTTTCCTTAGTTCTGTTGAAGAGTCGTGCGGACTGAAACGTTAACTGTGTTCCTCTCCGCAGATGCTGTCAGACCTGCTGAGTTTTTCCAGGTATTTTTGTTTTTGTTTTGGATTTCCAGCATCCGCAGTTTTTTGCTTTTATCTCTTCCAGGAAATCCGCCTCCTGTTATATCTGTACCTTGAGCCCAGCCCTTCCAATTCCTAATTTTCATCTTTCCTAGTCTTTATCCTTGCCGATTCCATATATAGCTCCCTTTACTCGAGCATTCCCACTCAGCCTTCCAATGCCGCTATCATCTCCTCCCTCCTTGGAAAACCCAAGTTTGATCCGACTGCCCTCTCCGACTAGCACTGTCATTCAACCTTCTATTTCCTCTTTGAGGTCTTTGTGTCCTCACCTCTCAGCTCCACTCTACCCTCCCACAACTCAAATGCCTTCAGTCTGGTTTCTGCTCTGCCCACTGCAGTGAGGGAGTTCTGGCCACAGTCACCAATGATAGATAGTACCTGTGGTTGTGAGCCACGCCCTTTGTTCCTCCATGTCCTACATGATTAGTTGGTTGACCACCATCTTCTGGTTTCGCTCTGTGCGACTGCATTGGCCTGGTTACTGTAAAGCTTTGGGTTTCCTTGACTATATTTCCACAGAATTGTATTTGGAAAAAGAGTTTACCTCTGCTTTTTAAAATCCCAATGTGTATTTCTGCCTAAAGATAATTAATATGCCAACGATAGCTTGTCTTCCCCATAAGCCAATAAATAAACACATTGGTAAACTTCTCTTTGTCATAGGTAAACATCTGGAATATTGCTGAAAAGAGAGACAGGTTACTGCAGTTTTCATCGTGCACTCATCAGGACAAGCACAAGAATGCCAAATTTCAAATGATCACAACAATTTATTCTACTGGAGAAAAGGGGTGCTGATTGGTCGGGAAGTTGACTCTGATTGGCTGAGGCGTTGCCATAAAGAAAGCAACAGGGAGCTATAGGCTTCCCAAGCTCCTGGGTAATTCAAAAAAGGTGCAAGGCTTGAACATATTCCTTTTGCTTGCAGAGAGCAGGTCCCTGTATGTGAATGTATACTGCTTACAAGCTAAACTGATTATCTTCAATTGGTTGTTAGTGTAGCTATTAGCACAGTCAGGATTGTTCAGCAAGTGCTGCCCAATCATGGAATCACATCTGACAGTAGGTGTTTTGTTTTGGGTTTTGCAAGCATTGGCTGCACTCTGCCGATTACAAACAACCAAAGGAACATGCTATTTGATGTGATCAGCCAATCATCGGGACATACGGCCGATGTACCTGGCATCGTGGTGGCACTGAAATTCATACACAACATTCATCAATTGTGTGGTAGGCAGAACGTCTTTTTGGCCTGATGTCAGCATCCTGTTAGTGGAAAATACCATTTGCGTAGCAATGCGTTGGTGGACAGGTGAAGGGAAATGATAGAGATCGATAAGGCTCAGCTGATGGGCAAGCAGAACTTAATTCAAGACAGGATGTGGGCAGAATTGTGAATGAATTGGGTGATTATAGCCATAAACCTCCTCCTACCATATGGTTCAGGGGGCCAGACACTTCCTGAGGGCAGCAACTTTACACGTATTTCTTCCAATCGAGAATAAATTACATATGCTGCTTCTCTACTGAGGAAACCTGGGTCAGAGTGACAGAGTCTTCAGCTGCCTTTGTCACACCCACAGGAATTCCACCTCCACCTATTCCTCCATCTCGCTACCTTTCCTCCACCTCCTTCGAAAGTCTTCAGTTTCCTATCTCTCCCAGTAAGGCTAATGATCTGCCTCTTTCTTAAACATAGAAATATTATGTTAATGATTTTTTTATAAATGTGAGCCATTGTTCTTTCACTTCCCGTGTATAATGATGACATGGGAACACCAACACCTGGAAGTTCCCCTCCAAGCCACTCACCATCCCAACTTGGAAATATATCGCCGTTGACTGCACAGTAGCGTGAAACAGCTTGCTTAACCTGTTATTCAAATTTTTGAGATACTTTGCCTTTCCAGGGCAATTTAAGGTAGACAGGACACTTTTCAGGTCCTAAAGTTGCAGCCTTTGGCCCATTAGCAAGCTTGCGTGGTACAGAGTGAATGGATCTGATCCGGATAGCCACTGCCCTGCAGGATAACTTTGATTGCCCCTATTTCTGCATTGAGCTAGCAAGATATGCAAATGGCTTGGGCACTGTTTACAGGATTGTTGATAAGGCCAATCTTATTGCGTGTGGAACTGTACAAATCCCAATCTGTATATTTACCAGCGAAGGGAAGCTTGTGGAAAACCCATTAGCGAATTTCTCAACTAGCACATCGAGCAAAGGGAGCATGTTAGACTGCTCCATCTCAAAAGTAAATTTGAACGTAAGATGGAGCCTTACACCTGGCTGCAGATTCAAAGCTTTGTGATCTATGTATCTGAAATATGCACAGGGTAGGCGGTTAGGGCCCGTTCCATCAGAAATACATTTCTTGTGGGATCCGATGCAAATGTTAGTGAGCACTGGACCTAGAGATGATCCCATGGCTACACCATCTATTTGGGCATACATGGTGTCATTAAAACTGAACTTGACTGCAGGAATTGCTAAGTTCATAAGTTCAATGCTAATGAGATAAACCTCTCGCCGATTTGAGGTGGAAATCTCTGATTCTGGATGCTTGGTGGACACTGAAAGATATGTGGGGAGACATGGGGGAGAATTTTCCCCCCCATCGACAGGGGCAGACGTGGACCTGATCGCCGCCTCCAATTAAGGGCCACCCAGCGTGACGCGCATCAGAAGCGCTGAGCGCTCCCTCTGCGGGTGGGGGGAGGGTTCCCTGAGTCGCGGCCTGTGGTCTTTGGTGCATGCGCGCAAAAGAGCGCAGAAATCTCCCTGAGGCACAGAGCTTTAAGTTTTAAAAAGCCAAATAAAGAAAAGAAAAACATTTTAAGACGTCCCCTCATGTGACATTGACATGAGCTGGGACATGACAATGAATTTTTATAAAAATGTTTATTCAATTTATAAACACTTCATAAAACCTCATCCCGCCCGTGGATGAGGTTCCATGAAAAATGCGAAGGCCGCCTGGGCTCTTCACCTGCCCGCCAGCCTTAAGGTTGGACAGGCAGTCAGTTTATTGGTTTAATTCGTTTTTAAGTGGCCTTAATAGGCCTTTGACACTTCGGCGGGTGTACAGGCTGTGAGGCTGCCGAACTGAAAATCATGATGACACGCAGTGACGTCAGGACGCACGCCCGAATTCACCCCGCGTCATTTTACGCCTCGGCGATCGGGTCCTACTACCACTCGCTGAGCCGAATATTGTGGCTATGGTGTTCGTATCTGATCTCTTCACACCCACCTACCCACCTGAAAATGCTGAAACACTCATCTCACATTACCAGCACCCTGGCTGGAAACAAAAAGGGAGCTAACATTGAGATCTGAAGTTATTAAAGTCAATATTAAGGGTAGATAATTGCTTAGATAAAGTGCTGTTCCTCAAGTTAGCTTTGATTTTGGTTGGAATGTTATTAAAGGCTAAAGATTGAAAAACCATAGTAGGGGAGAGAGAGATGGGAAGCTAAAGTGATAAATTATACAAAGCGTGAGTCACAAAACAGAGGTGTTCAGCAAGTCAATCACATCATCTGCATTTGGTTTCCTCAGTAGAGAAGCAGCATATGTATTATTCTAGATTGGAAGAAATACGTGTAAAGTTGCTGCCCTTAGGAAGTGTCTGGCCCCCTGAACCATATTGTGAGAGGAGGTTTAAGGCTATAATCACCCAATTCATTCACAACTCTGCCCACATCCTGTCTTGAATTAAGTTCTGCTTGCCCATCAGCTGAGCCTTATCGATCTCTATCATTTCCCTTCACCTGTCCACCAACGCATTGAAGTTATGTTTTTGAGGTCTTTGTCTAGAAATAACACTCCGTGACCTCACAGCAGCTTCCTCCAGTGTTACATTTCTTCCCGTGCCCTTTGGCCATCTGGCTTTTTGAGAATCTCCCATCCACCGTTCCGTCGTGGGTCAGAGTGACATCATGGCTGATAAGTTTCTCAACCCCATTCTCCCGCCTTCTCCCCGTAACCTTTGATCCCCTTACCAATCAAGAACCTATCTATCTCGGTCTTAAATACACTCAATGACCTGGCCTCCACAACCTTCTGTGGCAATGAATTCCATAGATTCACCACTCTCTGGCTAAAGAAGTTTCTCCTCATCTCTGTTCTAAAAGGTCTTCCCTTTACTCTGAGGCTGTGCCCTCGGGTCCTAGTCTCTCCTACTAATGGAAACATCTTCCCCACATCCACTCTATCCAGGCCTTTAAGTATTCTGTAATTTTCAATCAGATCCCCCCTCATCCTTCTAAACTCCATCAAGTGTAGACCCAGAGTCCTCAAACGTTCCTCATATGTTAAGCCTTTCATTCCTGGGATCATTCTCGTCAACCTCCTCTGGACCTTCTCCAGGGCCAGCACATCCTTCCTGAGATACGGGGCCCAAAATTGCTCACAATATTCTAAATGTGGTCTGACCAGAGCCTTATAAAGCGTCAGCAGCACATCCCTGCTTTTATATTCTAGTCCTCTCGAAATAAATGCCAACATTGCATTTGCCTTCCTAACTACCGACTCAACCTGCAAGTTAACCTTAAGAGAATCCTGGACTAGGACTCCCAAGTCCCTTTGCACTCCAGATTTCTGAATTATCCCTCCCATTTAGAAAATAGTCGATGCCTCTATTCTTCCTACCAAAGTGCATGACCTCACACTTCCCCACGTTGTATTCCATCTGCCACTTCTTTGTCCATTCTCCTAACCTATCTAAATCCTTCTGCAGCCTCCCTGCCTCCTCAATACTACCTGTCCCTCCAGCTATCTTTGTATCATCTGCAAACTTAGCCAGGATGCCCTCAGTTCCTTCATCTAGATCATTAACGTATAAAGTGAGAAGTTGTGGTCCCAACATTGATCCCTGCAGAACTCCACTAGTCTCCGGCCGCCATCCTGAGAAGGACCCCCTTATCCCCACTCTCTGCCTCCTGCCAGACAGCCAATCTTCTTTCCATGCTAGTACCTTGCCTCTAACACCATGGGCTCTTATCTTACTGAGCAGCCTCCTGTGCGGCACCTTGTCAAAGGCCTTCTGGAAGTCCAAGTAGATAACATCCATCGGATCTCCTTTGTCTAACCTACTCGTTACCTCCTCAAAGAATTCTAACAGATTTGTCAGGCATAACCTCCCCTTGATGAAACCATGCTGACTTTGCCCTATTTTACCATGCAC
The DNA here is from genome assembly GCF_964194155.1 of Cetorhinus maximus. NCBI lineage: Eukaryota > Metazoa > Chordata > Chondrichthyes > Lamniformes > Cetorhinidae > Cetorhinus > Cetorhinus maximus. Next base: position 77,158,630 of record NC_135900.1, on the reverse strand, counting down.
TTCCAAGTATTCTGAAATCTCATCCTTAGTAATGGACTCTAAAATCTTACCAACTACCGACGTCAAGCTAATCGGCCTGTAATTTCCCGTCTTTTGCCTCACTCCCTTCTTAAACAGGGGGGTTACATTAGCGATTTTCCAGTACTCTGGGACGCTCCCTGACTCCAGTGATTCCTGAAAGATCACCACTAACGCCTCCACTATCTCTTCAGCTATCTCCTTCAGAACTCTCGGGTGTAATCCATCTGGCCCAGGTGACTTATTCACCTTCAGACCTTTCAGTTTTCCTCGCACCTTCTCCTTGGTAATGGCCACCATACTCATCTCTGCCCCCCGACTCTCTTGAACTTTGGAGATATCACTCGTGTCTTCCACTGTGAAGACTGATGCATAGTACCTATTCAGTTCCTCCCCCATTTCTTTGTTCCTCATTACTACTTCTCCAGCGTCATTTTCCAGCGGCCCAATGTCCACTTTTGCCTCTGTCTTACCCTTTATATATCTAAAAAACTCTTGCAATCTTCTTTTATATTACTGGCTAGTTTACCCTCATATTTAATCTTCTCCCTCCTTATTTCTTTTTTAGTTGTCCTCTGTTGGTCTTTGTAGGTTTCCCAATCCCCTGGTTTCCCACTGCTCTTCGCCGCATTGTATGCTTTCTCTTTAGCTTTTATGCTGTCCCTGACTTCCCTTGTCAGCCATGGTTGCCTCATCCTCCCTTTAGTATGCTTCTTCTTCCTAGGGATGAATTTTTGCTGTGTCTCCCAAATTACTCCCAGAAACTCCTCCCATTGCTGTTCCACTGTCTTTCCTGCTAGGCTCATCTCCCAGTCAATTCTGGCCAGCTCCTCCCTCATGCCTCTGTAGTTGCCTTTATTCAACTGTAATACCATTACATCTGATTCCAGCTTTTTCCTCTCAAATTGCAGGGTAAATTTTATCATATTATGGTCACTTCCTCCTAAGGGTTCCTTCACTTTAAGCTCCCTTATCAAATCTGCCTCATTACACATCACAAAATCTAGAATTGCCTGTTCCCTAGTGGGCTCCACCACAAGCTGCTCCAAAAAGCCATCTCGTAGACATTCCACAAATTCCTTTTCTTGGGATCCACTACCAACCTGATTTTCCCAGTCTACCTGCATATTGAAATCTCCCATGATCACTGTAACCTTGCCTTTCTTACACACCTTTTCTATCTCCTGGTGTATCTTGTGCCCCACATCCTGACTACCGTTCGGAGGCCTGTACATAACTCCCATTGTGGTTTTTTAACCTTTGCAATTCCTCAACTCTACCCACACAGATTCTACATCATCTGACCCTACACCATTTCTTGCTATTGATTTAATTTCATTTCTTACTAACAAAGCAACCCCACCCCCTCTGCCAACCTGCCTATCTTTTCGATAGGATGTATATCCTTGGATATTTAGCTCCCAGTCCTGATCCCCTTGCAGCCATGTCTCCGTAATGCCCACCACATCATACCTGCCAATTTCAATCTGCGACACAAGCTCATTTACCTTAATTCGTATACTGCATGCATTCAGATACAACACCTTCAGTCCTGTATTTCCCCTCCCCTTTCTCATTGTCGTCCCTTTATCTGATGTGCTTGAAGTTAGATTCCTAGCCCTTTCCAAACACTCTGTCCTAGTCTGTGTTCTGAAGACTTTAATAGCCTCTCCTGGGCTCTCCTTTCTTTTCAGTTTTTTCATAATTTTCCATGAAGTTGAATCCACCCCCCCACTACACGCTAACCTGCTGCTTTGTTTCCCATTAGTCATAATTCTTGGAGTTTTACCCTTCCTTCCCCCCCAATTTCTAGTTTAAAGTCCTGTTGACCACCCTATTTACCCTTTTCGCTAGAACATTGGTCCCAGATCGGTTCAGGTGGAGACTGTCCCAACGGTACAGATCCCTCCTGTTCCAGTACTGATGCCATTGCCCCACGAAATGGAACCCCTCTTTCCCGCACCACTCCTTTAGCCACGTGTTTACTTCCCTTATTCTCGCGTCCCTAAGCTAATTTGCACGTGGCTCGGGTAGTAATCCGGAGATTATAACCCTTGAGGACCTGTTCTTTAATTTAGTTCCTAGTTCCTGATAATCCCCAAACAGGTCCTCTTTCCTAGTCTTACCTATGTTATTTGTCCCGACGTGGACCACAACAACTGGATCCTCCCCCTCCCTCTTCAATATCCTTTCAAGCTGGTCAGAGATGTCTCTCACCCTGGCACCGGGCAGGCAACATACCATGCGGGACACTCGATCCTGCTTACAAAGGATGCTATCAATTCCCCTAATTATAGAATCCCCTACAACTACCACTTGTCTTTTTGCTCCCCCCTCTTGAATGGCCTCCTGTGCCACGGTGCCGTGGTCAGCTGGCTCATCCTCCCGACAGCCCTCTTCCTCATCCACATAGGGAGCAAGTACCTTGTAACTACTGGACAAGGTCAAGAGCTGAGGCTCCTCTGTTCCTGAACACAGGATCCCTCTACCTGCCTCACTTGCAGTCACACCCTGCTGACCCTGGCCACTGACCAGACTTGAGGTACTTAATCTACCGGGTGTGACCGCCTCCTGATACAAAGCGTCCAGGTAACTCTCCCCCTCCCGGATGTGCCGCAGCATCCGGAGCTCGGACTCCAGCTCATCAATTCTGAGCCGGGGTTCCTCCAGCAACCAACACTTGCTGCAGATGTGGTCACTGCAGCTCACAATAGGATCTGCCAGCTCCCACATCATACAGCTACAGCACATCACCTGCCCAGCCATCTCCACTTAGATAATTCATTTATTAATTAGCTTTGCAGTGTTTTTTTTTCAAATTTGGTGCAGACCAACCAATCAGGTCACAGCTTTCCTGTGACTTCTCTTTTTCAGTATTGGCTTCAGTTACTCTGTGCCCTGAGGTCACCACTCCGGTGCTCCTCCCTCCGAGTCTGCTCCCTAGAGACAAGGCCGCGAATCCCCTAGGTTAGCTAGGTTTATACTCACCGTTCCGGTGCTCCTCCCTCCGAGTCTGCTCCCAGGATTTACTCACCAATCAGCTGCTTTTTCTTTAAAATCCACTTTTAGAAGAGTGTCTCTCGCAGGTCTGGTGCACTCCTGAAGGCACTGCCTCTTCCTCTCTCTCTTTTTTTTAGGTTTGAGGAGGAGGGAGGGATGGAAACACTACAGCAATGTAATGTTTGGGGCTATTCCGTTCTTTGACAGCGGGTCCTCCCTGATTCCCTCCTGAGTCGCAGTGGCTGCGATGACTTCTCCCAGAATTTTTTTTTTTGCAAAAATATACTTTATTCATAAAATATCTTCAATCACATTCCAAACCATTTCAAAAACACCATTACAAGGGTACAATCCAGGTTAAACTTTTACAAAATGTATCACCAGGTGCATCAGTACAAACAATATTACAATCATTTACAGCCTTTCATTTTGAGCTGTACAGCCCGAGGGGTCTATACAGTTCCCAGTCTCTCGGTGCGCTGTGGCAGAAAGGTCTTAGACAGCGACCCTTCCCCATTGCGCCTTTGCGGCAGCTGCCCCAAGCTTTAGTGCGTCCCTCAGCACGTAGTCCTGGACTTTGGATTGTGCCAGTCCGCAACAATCAGTCGGGGACAACTCTTTGTGCTGGAAGACCAACAAGTTTCGGGCAGACCAAAGCGCGTCTTTCACCGAGTTGATGATCCTCCAGCTGCAGTTGATGTTTGTCTCGGTGTGTGTCCCTGGGAACAGCCCGTAGAGCACAGAGTCCTGTGTCACAGAACTGCTCGGGATGAACCTCGACAGCAACCACTGCATCTCTCTCCAGACTTTCTTTGCAAAGGCACAATCCACAAGGAGGTGAACAACGGTCTCTTCCCCACCACAGCCACCTCGAGGGCAACGTGCAGAGGGGGTGAGACTCCTGGCGTGTAGGAAGGATCTGACGGGGAGGGCCTTTCTCACCACCAGCCAAGCTACGTCTTGGTGCTTGTTGGAAAGTTCTGGCGATGAGGCATTCTGCCAAATGACTTTGACAGTCTGCTCGGGGAACCATCCCACAGGGTCCACCCTCTCCTTTTCCCTCAGGGCCTCTAGGACGTTACGTGCTGACCACTGCCTGATGGACTTGTGGTCAAAGGTGTTTTTCTGCATAAATTTTTCCACCAGGGACAGGTGGTGCGGCACGGTCCAACTACTTGGAGCGTTCCGCGGCAGCGTGGCCAGACCCATCCTTCGCAACACCGGGGACAGGTAGAACCTCAGCACGTAGTGACACTTGGTGTTTGCGTACTGAGGGTCTACGCACCGCTTGATGCAGCCACACACAAAGGTGGCCATCAGTATGAGGGCGATGTTGGGCACGTTTTTTCCCCCTCTATCTAGAGGCTTGTACATCGCGTCCCTGCGGACACGATCCATTTTCGACCTCCAGATAAAGCGGAAGATGGCTCGAGTGATTGCCATCGCGCAGGAGTCTGGAATGGGCCAGACCTGCGCCACGTACAGCAACAGCGAGAGTGCCTCACACCTGATGACCAGGTTCTTACACGCAATGGAGAGGGAGCGTCGCTCCCACATGCCCAGTTTCCTTTTCACCATAGCCACTCGCTCCTTCCAGTTTCTAACGCATGCCTTGGTCCCTCCGAACCATATCCCCAGCACCTTCAGGCCGTCAGCCCTGACAGTGAAGGGGACAAAGGATCGGTCAGCCCAGTTCCCAAAGAACATGGCCTCGCTCTTCCCACGATTTACCTTGGCTCCCGAGGCCAGTTCGAACTGGTCGCAGATGTGCATCAGTCTGCGCACCGACAGCGGGTCCGAGCAGAAGACGGCGACGTCGTCCATGTACAGGGAGGCTTTTACCTGAGTGCCTCCACTGCCTGGGATCGTCACTCCTCTTATGCCCGGATCCTTCCTGATGGACTCGGCAAAGGGTTCTATGCAACACGCGAAAAGGACAGGCGAGAGAGGACAGCCCTGCCTGACTCCAGATTTAATCGGAAAGCTATCTGTTTCCCACCCATTGATTGAGACTGCGCTACTGATGTTAGTGTAGAGCAGTTGGATCCAATTTCGAATTCCCTCCCCAAACCCCATTTTGGAGAGCACATCCCCCATGTAGGTGTGCGATATTCTGTCAAAGGCCTTCTCCTGATCCAAGCTGATGAGGCAGGTGTCCACACCCCTGTCCTGTACATAGGCAATCGTATCCCTGAGCAGCGCCAGGCTGTCAGAGATCTTCCTGCCTGGCACAGAGCAGGTCTGGTCAGGGTGAATCACCAATTCCAGAGCGGATTTGACCCGATTGGCGATGACCTTGAACAGAATCTTATAGTCCATATTCAACAGTGAAATGGGTCGCCAATTTCTAATTTCCTCCCTTTCCCCCTTGTGCTTGTAGATGAGGGTGATGATGCCTTTCCTCATGGATTCTGACATGCTGCCGGCCAGGAGCATACTCTCGTACACTCCTAGCAGGTCTGGGCCGATCAAGTCCCACAGAGCCGAATACAACTCCGCCGGCAAGCCGTCGCTTCCGGGAGTTTTACTCTTCTCGAAGGACTCAAGGGCCTTAGTCAGTTCATCAGGAGTTAGCGGTTTGTCCAGACTCTCCCGCGTACTGTTGTCTAAGACCTCCGTGATAGAGGACAGGAAGGACTGGGAGGCCGTGCTGTCCGTGGGCTTCACGTCATACAATCCGGCATAAAAGGATTTGCTGATCCTCAGAATGTCGGACCGTGATGACTTTACTGAGCCGTCTTCTTCCTTCAGGCTGCTGATCACAGAGCGCTCTCTGTGTACCTTGTGGAAGAAGAAACGTGAGCACGTCTCATCCTGCTCCACGGAGCGGACTCTGGAACGGAAGATGATCTTGGAGGCCTCCGAGGCAAAGTGCGAGGCTTGCTGGCCCTTCACCTCTTGGAGCTCCTCCTTGACATCGACCCCCATCGACTGCAGCTGGAGCAGATTCTGCATGTTTTTCTGGAGTCGGGACATTTCCCTCTGTTCCTTTCTAGCTTTCTGGGCGCCTTTGAGGATGAAAAACCTCTTGATGCTTCCCTTGATCGCTTCCCACCAGTGTGTCAGGGACTCAAAGAGGGGTTTCACGGTTCTCCAACCTTTGTAATCCCTCTTGAGCTCCTCAATGTTCTCTGGGGTCAGCAGTTGCACATTTAGCTTCCATGCCCCCCTGCCCACCCTCAGGTCCTTCTCCAAGTGGCAGTCCGCCAGTAGGAGGCAGTGGTCAGAGAAGAACACCGGCTTGACGTCGGTGGATCTGACTGTGAATGCACGGGACACAAACAGGAAGTCTATCCTGGAACGAATGGACCCGTCTGGCCGCGACCAGGTGTATCTACGCTGCGCTCCGTCTGTAGGGTTGCTGAAGACGTCGTGCAGCTTGGCATCCTTAACTGTTTCCATCAGAGATCTGGACGTAGCGTCCAATCTGCTGCCGGCCCTGCCGGATCGTCCAGCCGCATCGATGATGCAGTTGAAGTCACCGCCCAGAATGACCGGCCTGGAGGTCGCCAGCAGCAGTGGGAGCTGCTGAAAAACCTCCAGCCGCTCAGCCCCTTGTGCCGGGCCATACACGTTAATTAACCGGAGTGGAGCGTTCTTGTACATTACGTCTGCTACGAGGAGTCGCCCGCCCACCACCTCCTTAACCTCGGAGACGGTGAAGTTGCCTCCCCGCAGCAGAATACCCAGGCCGGAGGAACGAGAGTCGTTTCTGCCCGACCAGATCGATGGCCCATGGGACCACCATCGTGACCATTGCCTGTAGGAGCTGAGGTGCGGTATCGCACACTCCTGCAGAAACAACAGGTCAGCTTTGACCTTGGCTAGGTAGTCCAAGGTCGCAACACATCGCGTAGTAGATTTAATGCTACGCACATTTATGGATACAATCTTTAAACCCATTTTAAAGCATTTATTCTCCTACCAAACCCACTGTCTCTGATAGTCCCAGACCTTTAGTCTGCTCCTTCATACCCGTAGTGAGCTCAAATTCCTTCACTTTGGATGGGCTGAGGTAGATCTCCTTGGCAGTGTTCTGCTCCGGTGGCATCTGGAGGTTCACGTAGAGAGCGGGTTTTGAGATGACCTTTGCTGGAGAAGCTTCTCCAAAACTCACCCCCTCTGGGGTGTTGCTGTTCCCGGCTTCCTGGAGCTGGGGTGCGATGATTGCCTCACTGCTCCCAGATTCCAGGGGCTGTGGTGCACTGGCCTCCTCAGGTTGCAGGCAAAGTTGGGATGCGCTGGTCTCCTTGTTGTCTCCAATTTTCTGGAGCTCGGGTGTCTCGTCCTCCAACGCCCTGGAGCTTTGCCGCCTCTTCTGTCGGTGCCGCCCTGGCACTTCATCATCCGAAGAGCTGCTGCCCTTGTTATCCATGTCGGATGGGAGACGCCTCTTGCCGCTTCTCTGGGAAATGCCTTTGCTTCTTCTTCGCTCCTTCTTACTTTTGTTGTTCTTCACCGTCCGCCACTCCCCCTGCTGCTTTTCCACTGCTGCCTTCTCCTCCATTGATTCGCTGTCCTGAGGACTGGGAGGTACAGGGGGTAGTGCTGCTGATTGGCTCTCTGTTGCCTCAATCTCTTTCTCCACCTTGTCTCTCTCTGTGTCCTCCTTTGTCCCGTTGAGCTCCCTGGGGGAATGCTTCAGTCACTGCTCACCAGCACCCTCTGTTGGATGCCCTTCCTCCCGTTGAGTGCAGGAGTCCTTCTCCTCGATTCCCTCCTGCTTCGTGGTGACTGCGATGACTTCTCCCAGAATGCTTCAGTCACTTCTTACCAGCGCCCTCTGTTGGATTAATGCTGATGTCACTGTTACATCATGATAACATCACTAACTCATTACCATAACTATTTGCCTATTATACCACACAATTTACTCAGCCTCTCAACATGGGACAACCCCTTCATCCGAGTGATCAATCTGGTGAACCTTCACTGTGTCACCTCCAATGAAAGTATATCCTTCCTTAAACATGGAGATCAAAACAGCACCTCATACACCAGGGGCAGAATTTTCCTCCCATTGGGGGGGAAGTTGATGGGTGGGCGTGTGCAGGCACACTTCCGATCGGCGCCCCTGATCGGAGGCGCGGCACCATTTTATGTGGGCGGGCCAATTAAGGCCCACCCAGTGTGACGTCCGCAGGGAAGTGCTATGCGCTCCCTGTACGGGCTGGGGGGGGGAAGGCCTAAAATCGAGAGTGCGCTCTTTCGTGCATGCACAAGGAAGCGCACTCATTTCCCTGAGGCTAAGTGCTGCCTCAGGGAGATCGCCTCTACTTTCAAAAATATTAAAAATAGAAGAAGAAATTCCCTTACGTTTCCCCTCATGTGACATGAGTTGGGACATGTTCATAGTTTCCATAAAAAACTTTATTAAAATTGCCTGTGGATGAGGTTTCATGTTTTTTCTACTTCCCGCCAGGGCTCCTGACCTGCCCACCAATCTTAAGGTTGGACAGGCAGGTCCACTAATTACTTTAATTAATCTGTCAATGGCCTCAATTGGCCATTGACAGGTCGGCGGCTGCGCAGCTGACTTTGCTGAACCCCCGCCTTCCTGAAAATTTAACTGGGGCGCGGTGACGTTGGGAGTTCTGCCCGACATCATTGGGCGTTATTTTACGTGTCGGCGAACGGGCCCCGCCCCCGCTCGCCGAGGGTAAAATCCTGCCCCAGGTGTGGTCTCACCAAAGCCCTATACGATTGTAGCAATACTCCCATATTCTTGTACTCCAATCCTCTTGCAATGAAGACCAACATGCCATATTTGCCTGCCTAATGGGTTGCTGTACCTGCTCGAAAACTGCCTGAAACGCATTTACCTGAGTTTTAACGTGATCGAAAGAGCAAGCAGCAAGGAGACATGGACACAGCCGTCAGGGTCTTTTTTGTAAGTATGTTAAGTTCCATCAGCAGGACCTGACTGTAATTTTAGCTGGATGGTCTGAAGGAGGAATCTGCTGTGGCTTTCCTGCCATGTGAAGACAGAAGGGACGAGGAGCCAGGACCAGAAGATGCTCAAACAGTTCGGTTTGTTCACTTTCCTGTGGCATCAGGAGCAGCAGCTGTGTTTACCTGGACCCACAAATAAATCTGCGATCCTCCCTCCTTCCCCGAATGAGGGAACCCCCTTCCCCCAATGGACAGTTCCCTGAAGCCAGTCTCGACAACTATCTGAAGCCAATATCTTCCTCAGTCTTGCGCAATTGCCCACCATGTCCCACCAGGCTTAAAATCAGCGCCAAGTGTGGCTTAAAGTGGAATTCAACTCTGTTTGTAATAGGTGTTCCCCTTAAAAGGCAGAACTTTTGTTTAATTTCCATTTTTCTGATGCAAGAGTCAGGAACGTCTCTGCATGTCTGGACACGTTGAATTGTTTACCTGAAACTGATTTTTAAAATTACTATCTCCTGCCCAACATTCCTTCTTGAACCATAAATGCCGCCAACATTTACCTTCACAACAACCCTAACAAAAATTCAGGATCAATTTAATTGAACATGAAGTACTTGAGCTGCCCTAAGGTTATGATAAAGGCACTAGATAAATCCAAGTTCTTCTGATCTTGTTACAGCAGGTGAGGGCATGTGTGAAGACTCAACCTTTCTTTCCCACTCCTCGATTAATTGTAACAGGGTTTTTTGCAATTTATAAGGATGATTAATTCAGTGTTTGTGCTTAACCATTTACATACTGAATCCAAAGAACTCAGTCTGACAGACTTTCCTGGCTTTAAACACAAAGGAGTTAGTCTATTGTGCTAAAAACCTACCCAGGTAGGGATATAAAGATATTTAAAAAGGTAAACCCATGTCCCGACTTTCACAACACACACACACACACACACACATACACAAATACGCACGCACACACAAACACGCTAAATTACAACTTATCCAATAGGAGCTTACTTTTTGGCAAAATTTAAGATTCAATGATGAAAGGTTAAAAAAAATAGAGTTCACTGTTTATGAGCCTTTTTCTGGAGTTTCCAATGTTTGGGCCGGAGACAGATGTTTTTCACAGTAGTCTTGAATTTCCAGTGGGGTTGAGACCAATATAAATTGCAATTTTTGGAAACAGTCTCATTTTTAAAATGAAATCCATCTTTTCCATAAGTTGATGATATTGCATCTGAGGTTCCTCTCGATTTAAGTTCTCTATTCCTGTGATGGATTCCAAACTGCACCAGACATAGGGTTCCGAACTTGAGAACAGGAGAGAAAGATGATGTTACCACTCCATTAGAGTTCTTCTGCTAGACTGTCATTTAAGAGCTTGGATATTGTAGGAAAAGACATTTCAAAATGGTTATTCTGGTCACATGACCTCTCTCCCCACAGTGAGTTGGATTTTCCACAGATGGTAATTGATAAGTCCATGTCTGGATAGACATTGGCTATTGTGTTATGGCCTAGGTGATTGGTTTCTTTAATATCCCAACCATAATTCTGAATAGACCATTTTTCCTTGTGATGAGCTAGGAAGAACATATCCATGCCTTCTATACAGCCATTGTTCTGGTAGACTTTCTGTCTCTGCCCGAAAGGTAGCTTTATAGCATGATGACAGATTGCTCATCTTAAAATCATCCAGCAAAGTGACTCTTCGCCCATGGAACCTGGACGTGTCTGGTAATACAAATTGGCCAATTACAAGGTTCAGTACATCTTTCAAATAATTCTTGGCACCAGCAGGTGTGAAATTCCATTGGAGGTTGCCTTGGCATGTCTTAATTGTAATATACATTGGAAACTTCCAAAAAAACTGGCTAATTTGTGTTACCAGACATGTCAGGTGACTTGTGGCAGCCATCATAAGTCAGTGTCTTTTGTTTTAAAAATGTCATTGGAAAGAAGTTAAATATATATTTGACCAGTCAATTAAGTTAATATTACACATACACACATCAGATTATCATGACAATCTACATAGAAAGAGGCTCAGTGCAGACTAATGAATGGGGCCACTGAGCATCTATAATTGTTTACCCTGTCTGGGTTCCATGGGCCAAGAGTCACTTTGCTGGACGTTTTTAAGATGAGCAATCTGTCATCAGGCTATATGATCACCAGGCAGCCTGTTCAGTCTCCTGCAACAGGACCTACTGGCTGCTGGGCTAATGGATCATGCTTTGCCAGTAACAGTTTGGCTGTTAAAATTACCACAGTACTATTATAATAATAGCCATGGGACCACCACAAGCATTACTGAGCACATTGATGTTTTGAAGCCAAGGTTCTGGTGCCTTAATCTGTCCAGGGGCTCCCTGCCATATGCTGCAGACAGAGTGGGCTGCATTAGCACATAGAATTTTATTAAATTCATTATTTCATGGGATGTGGGCATCACAGGCAAGGCCGGCATGTGTTGTCCATCCGAAATTGCCCTTGAGAAAGCAGTGGTGAGCTGCCTTCTTGAACCATTACAGTCCATCTGGTTTTCTACTTTTCTGTAGCGGTTTGATACAACTGAGTGGCTTGTTTGGCCATTCCAGGGGGCAGTTAAGAGCCAACCAGATTGGTTATGAGAAAGGGGGGAAGAGTTAGGATGACATTGGTAGACCGAAGGCATGCATCACAATGAAATTTGGTGTGATCAAGCTTGCTGAGTGCACATATTTCCAATGTTTAATGAAGGGATACATATAATTTTTGAACACTGTGTTCAGTAAAGCCCCCGCGCAGCCCTTCCCCCCTCACCTGCTTCAAAATGCCTGATATGCACAGTGTTTGCAGGCCCACACATTGTCATGGTTTGCTTCTCCTACTCACTCGGGATCCTGAGATAAGCTGGTTCTCATCTCTGGTCTTGTTGACCTCCCGATTATTATGTGCTGTTTTGTCCTTGCAGTAAGAGAGCACAAGAGCTAGTCAGTCACTACTGAAGGGGAGTGCAGATTGTGTTGGTGGTGCATATGCCGAGAGGGATGAAATGAAAGTAGGATGAGGGGGTGCTAAATGCCAAGCAAGTAATTGAAGTACTACCTTAGGGTTGCCAAACCTCCAGGATTGGCCTGGAGTCTCCAGGAATTGAAGATCAATCTCCAGGACACTGCTGTGTGCAACCCCGGAGAAAAATCATCGGGACATTAAAAAAGTTTATTTTTGGTCATTTTCTTTGAACATTTCTTATTACCGGATACAAAAATGTTGAAAATTTGAAGTAGGCCGTTTGACAGTCAATCATCAGCCAATTAAGTACTGAGTCTTTTAGCTTTCCAATTAGCATAGGAAGGCAGTACACCACAAGGATGGATGTGTTGGCCGACTAATGGCTGGAACGTGGGGGCAAGTCATGTGATGAAACCTCCAGGAATAACTTTAATCACAGTTGGCAACCCTAACTTTTTACACTGTGTCCAGATGAGGGCAACGCTCCTGGAATGATGACCTTTGAAATTTCTCCATGTCTGGTGGACAGGGCGGAGTAGATGTTGACTTTGTGCCATAGTGTAAAACATGAGATAGCAAGTTGTCAGCCCATTTCACATCTCTGCCCATTATTTCCACTGAAGTCAGCGGGGTTACTGACTCACTATTGACTCACCCGCTATTGTACAAAGGCAAGATGTCCCATTTAGCAACCCTCTTTCACAAACAACTCCAGGGAGGCTTCTGAGAATTTGTCTGTGACTCATTTTTGCACCTTAAAAATAAAGGAAGCCCCAAGGCAATGCAACCTCACTTTCAGAGGTGCAATCCTGCTTTAAGTAGACCTCAGGCTGACCTGCTGGATTCTGTGGCTAGGTGAGATTTCAATGAGCCCGGGTGTATAAGTACCCCGGGTCTTTATTTGGATGCAGCTGGTGAGTTTTTAAACTGAAGCCATAAACTTGATGTGGAGTTAAAATCTGGGCCAAGGCTGAGTTAATGTCCCCTACAAATTTATGGTGACACTTTCTTCTTGTGTCTGTGACAATTCACAACTTGGACAGTTTTGAAATTTAGTGAGTTATGTATTTGTTACGAGCTCAAAGACTATAATGTTTCTAATGTAATGTATTTATTGAACTGAATGTAACATGGCTCCCCCCAGCCCTGTGCCTCATGGCAGAGGTCACATGACTCTGGCAAACCGGATAGGATATGTAGTAATGATTGCATTTCAAAACCCAAACAGTATTCAAGTCCATCACTCAACCCTGGCATTTCTTCCAGGCCATTACTGCTTCATTTCCCTACCCATACACAGCGGGCTTCCAGGGTTATTAGGGTCTTCTGCTCCAATGAGAATGCAACAAGCGAGGAGTTCCTACTGTCATGGTGACACTGAGCGATACCAGTGTCCACATGCAGCCTCGAATGGTTTTGCTGACTTATACTTGCAATTTGTAGCCACATGAGATGGGAGGAGGATGGTATGATGCGTGTGTTAAAGGACTGAGTCAAGGCTAAACCGTTTAAGGGTAAGCTTGCTCCAATGTTTAAAGGGAAGTCCTAGACAATTGTAAAACAAATTACTGCTGCTAGTGGGACAAGATTATGCACAAATTGGCTGCTTCATTTCCTACATCACACCAGTAACTACACTTCAGAAATACTTAATTGGCTGTGAAGTGCTTTGGGATGTCCTGAGGTTATGAAAAGTGCTACGTAAATGCAAGCCTTTCTTCCCATAATAGGCCTGTGTGGTAAGCTTTGATAGTACTTTAAGACAATATGGTGTTAATTTTAGGAACTTTGCACAGGATGTGGGCATCGTTGGCAAGGCCCGCATTTATTGCCCATCCCTAATTACCCTTGAACTGAGTGGCTTGCTAGACTATTTCAGAGGGCAGTTAGGAGTCAACCACATTGCTGTGGGCCTGGAGTCACATGTAGGCCTGGTGAACCAGATGGGCTCATGATCATCATTAGATTTTTAAATATTGAATTCAAATTTCACCATCTGCTGTGGTGGAATTTGAACCCAGGTCTTCAGAGAGTTACCCTGGGTTTACAGGAATACTAATCCAGTGACAATGCCAGTATGCCACCGCATCTCCATCCTCCCCTACACAGCATCAATGAGGATAAATTGAGTACTTAAATACAGGATGTTCACCCCAACGCATAGCTCACTGAAGATCCTCCTGCAACGCCTAATTTCCAATCAGATGCTAACTTGCTCATCCCCTATGATTCAGCCCGAGCTAACTATAATCCGTTTTACATTCAATTTTTTCTATTTAAGTCCAATATAAAAAGTGATACATGTTGGAAGTTTTAAAGTTACAGGCTTGAGGGGGTTCTGCTTTCTGTCACATGTCAAACACTGAGATAACTGCTTGATGGGTGAGTTGTTGTTGGTATCTAGCAAATCCAGACCTGCTGTTTTTACATAATCTGGAATGCAGGAACTGACAAATGTTGAGGTATGTCTCTGACAATCCTCAATCCTCAGCAAGTGAGAGTTGGACTAAAAACGGATATACTAAGTGGATAAATCAGTGCTTTAACTCATTCTTACCATGAGAGTGAGCATTAGAGCTCAACCAATTTGTCTTGGATAGGAAGTTGCTGATTGGTATCTGCTGTTTGTACATAGAACAATCATTAATATTCCCCAGCTTTAAGACAGGATCACCTCCTCAGGGTGTGAGCAGCTCCCTCTGACCAGTCTGCACTGAATGGAGTAGGAATAAACAGTATAATTCCACGGCTGAAGTTATTGGCTGTCAGTGCTATCGGAAGATGAGGACAAGCCGGCTAATTAAATATACGCTGTTCTCATTCTGCTACGTCTTCTGGGTAAGTGAATGAACGCACTCCCTTTTCCTTCCCTTTCTCAGGCTCCACCATTTTTTCCTTTGCAGCTAGTGTTCACTCCACAACGATCGCCACCCTCTAGTGCCTAGGCGAGGTGGTCATTCTCCGAGTCGGAGCCTGGGATGTGAATGTGGGTATGCTATTTAACCATGGAGAGCATCACAGGAATCCTGCCATCATCCGGGGTGATTACACGCACATCCTAGCAAGATTCTTGGATGATTTTCAGGGTTGAGAATTGTGGGTGAGTTCTTAGTCCAAGTCCTGTAACTCTCTTATCATCACCCTAGCTAAGACTGACTGAGCAAAACCTGGGGAATCAACTCAGGACCTTGCAGTAAAGTATGTAGGGACACAGATTGAAAACAGCCATCTCAGAGAGGTACCCGAAATACTTTAGTACCTGTAAAGCTGCACCTCAGCAGGAGGCACCAAACATAGTAGTGGTAGACTCCTCCTTGTTCGAATACGTCTGAACAGTAAGTTAGTTCAAAGGTCAGACCTTTTACAGCTAAACCAACACTAAGGAATTTGATGATAATGGAGGAAAATTGTGTGCTGCTGCCGCACCCCCACTGCGCTCTCAGCTGCTTTTGCAGGAACCAGAGGCAAGGAGAATCCAAGGCATCTGGGTAGTTTGGCAGCTGCAGTTGATGGCCAGTACAGAGAGTTTCTCCACTTCACCCTTTGCTGCAGTCCACTGAGGATTACTAATCATGGCTTATGCCACAATATCACTGTGGGCCAAGACATGGAGATAGGCCCCAAGAGTTACCTCAGAGTATGGGATTGAACCCATGCTATTGGTGTTATTCTACACTCCACATTCTTAGCCAGCTGAGCTAACTGGCCCCTTCACCATAGTGAATATTGTTCACTGGAAGTATAACAGGTATAGATTTTCTGGATTTGGGATAGAACTTTGGTGCAGCACCCTCCTTAAACTTGAGCTCATTCAAAACTCTGCTGCCCCTCCCTCCACCCCTGTGTTTGCTGACCTACATTGGCTCCTGATCCAGCAAAGCCTCCATTTAAAACCTCCTGTCCAAATCCCTCTATGGCCTCCCTTCCTATCTCTGCGCTCACCGGGAACTCTGCGCTCTCCATTCTGGCCTCTTGTACATCCCTGATTTTATCACTCCACCATTGGTTGTTGTGTCTCCAGCTATCTTGGCCCTAAGCTCTGGAATTCCCACCCTAAACCTTTCTGTCACACTGTTTCCCAGGTTGCTCCATAATCTTGTGAAGCAGTTTGGGACATTTTACTAATGCTATACAATCACACGTTTTTGTGGTTATTGTTGCTGTTGATGGGACTCTGACGATTTTACAGCCTTGGGGCCATTTGCATCGTTGTGGCTGGCTCTTGGCTCCACCAGGGAGTTTGTCAGGAATACAGCGATTAGTTGTGGCAAGCCTTTTAACTGCTGGTAAATGTAAAAGTATTAATGCATGGTTTTATGCTGTCGAAAGGGGGGAGGGGGAGGAAGAACAAAGGGAAGGTCTGGATAGGTTAGAGGGAAGAAGAGATTAAATAACAAAGATGTCATGGAATAAAAGGCAGAGGGAGTGATAACAGTAGTAGTAAAGAAACAAAGCATTGATGCCAATGCCAAGCCATTCCACTCTACCCACCCCCCCATGGCCCCCTATGCCAAACCATGCCCCTGTATTCACCCCCCATGGCCTGTCATGATAATAGCTGATTGTGGTAGTGGACTCCAGTATTAGATATTATATGGTACTCTGTGCTAGATATGGGGTCACCTGACCCGTGAGTTGAAGGTCAGATAGCACATGTTGGAGCCTGTCTGGATAGAATTCAGTTACTGCAGAGACATGTTTATATTAGGGTAATGTGTTATCAATAAAGTTAATTCAGCTACATGTGCATCATTGAAACAAAAAACAAGACTTGGTGTCAGAAGTAAATTAAACACAACAGTGGAGTTTCTGAAACCACCAACTGAGCCCAGTTTGGAGGGTAATCTCACCGAAAACTGGAGGAGGTTCTGGCAGCGATTCGAGCTGTACCTCACAGTGACGTGCAGTGATAATAAAAACCCTCAGGTACAGTCTACAACCTTTCTTCACTTAGCAGGGGGAGAAGCCCTAGAAGTCTATACACATTCACGTTTGAAAGTGATGAGAAACGAAATGACTTGAAAGAAAGAATGGAAAAATTCGAAGGCCAAGAAAAATATCACATGTGAAAGATACCGAATATTTTTTAGGTGCACGCAAGGCAGTGAGAACGTTAGTCAGTATGTAACTGAGCTGAGAAAATGAGCTAAATCGTGTGAATTTGGGAGAGCTTGAAGAATCACTCATCCGAGATAGAATCATTTGCAGAATCACAAATGACTCTCTGAGAGAATGGCTTTTGAACAAAGTTGATCTCACGCTGGAGAAAGCAATAAATATCAGCAGAGCAGCAGAGACAATGAAATTCCAGATTAAACAGATGACAGAAGTCGCACACGGTCAAGCAGTTAGATGCAGTCAAACAGAACCAGCCCCGGGAAAGAACAAATAGACAGTCTGAACGTAAAAAGAACAAAACTGCTATTAAAACATTTAAATGCAGCCAATGCAGAACAGAGCATTTACCACGTAGTTGCTCAGCCTACAGAAAGCAGTGTAAGAACTGTGATCAACTAAATCACTTCACTCAGATGTGTAAATTGAAGAAAGTGCACACAACTGCAGATGATGACACAGACATTGAAATGGAACTTTTTGTTGGTGCAGTAACAACAAATTCTATAGCAGAAGAATGGAAGGTTGATTTAAAAATTGCCAACGTGATGGTGAATTTCAAGCTTGACACAGGTGCACAAGCAAATGTCATCCCCATGAGCCTGTATTGTAAGATAAGCAAAGAAAAACAGCTAACTAAAACAAAAGTGAAGCTGTCTACTTATACAGGTGAAAAAATTGCTGTAAAGGGCAAGTGCACACTTAAAGTGAACCACAAAAAACAGTCTCAAGCACTTCCATTCCTGGTGGTGAAAACTGATGCAAAACCCATTCTTGGAATCAAAGCTTGTGAAAATCTGAAGCTAATCAAGAGAATAATGATCATCACCACTGATGACATCCTGAGCCAGTATAAAGATGCGTTCCAGGGGATTGGCTGCCTAAAAGGAGAGCACACCATCAAGATTGACAAAACTGTAATACCCAATGTACACCCGGCCAGGAAAATACCAGTAATGCTGAGAGACTGACTGAAAACAGAGTTGGACAGAATGGAGAAACTTCACATCATCAAGAAAATTGAAGAACCGACAAAGCGGGTTAATCCAATTGTAATTGTAGAAAAATCAGATGGGAACCTGCAAGTCAGTCTGGATCCCAGAGACCTAAACCAGGCAGTATAAAGACAGCATTACCAGCTACTCACAGTAGAAGAAATCACGTGTAAACTAGCTGATGCTAAATACTATTCAGTCTTGGATGTGAGTTCAGGCTTCTGGCAGGTCTAGCTGGATGAATGCAGCTCCTATCTCTGTACTTTCAACACACCATATGGGCGATACAGGTTTTTACACTTACTTTTTGGTATTAATTCAGCTCTGGAGGTGTTCCACAGAACAGTAAAGCAGCTGTTTGAAGGGTTAGAGGGTGTGGAAACCTATATTGACGATGTGCTGGTCTGGGGAGCCTCACGAGAGGAGCACGACCACAGACTGAGGCAGGTGCTGGCCAGAACTAGAGAAAGGAACCTCAAGTTGAAGAAGGAAAAGTGCAAAATAGGTCTTCATGAAATCAAGTACTTGGGACATGTGCTAACAAGTGAGGGACTGAAGCCGGGCCCGAGTAAAATCGAAGCAGTCGTGAACATGTCACCCCAAGAACGTAAGAAAGACTTTGAGAGGTTTTTGGGAATGGTGACTTATCTTGGGAAATTCATTCCGAATATGTCAGACCTGACAGCACCTCTTAGAGAACTTCCACAAAATGATGTGGTATGGCACTGGGAACAAAGTCACCAGGCAGTTTTGGCCAGTCTGAAAAAAACACTGACCCAGGCACCAGTGTTAAAGTATTACAATGTCAGTCAGCTGGTCAAGACCTCAGTGGATGCTTAAAGGCTGGCCTGGGAGCTGTCGTCTTGCAAAATGAGGCACCAGTGGCATACTCTTCAAAGGCAATGACTGAAACCCAGCAGCGGTATGTCCAAATAGAGAAAGAAATGCTAGCAATTGCGTTTGGCCTAGAATGCTTCCATCAGTTTGTCTATGGTAAAGATATGGAGATAGAGTCTGATCATAAGCCTTTGGAAGCTATACTTAAAAAGCCCCTGAACTGTGCACCACCAAGAATCCAAAGATCACTAATGTGTCTGCAGAAGTACCAGGTCAGAGTTAGATACAAACCGGGCAAGGAAATGTCCATCGCAGACACTCTGTCACGTGCATACCTACCCATCACGGAGGAAGAGGATAAAGAAATGGAAGCAGAGGCTCACATGCTGACAAAGAACTTACCTGTGGCTGTAACCAAACTGGATGAGATCAGGGAAGTGACCAAGAACGATGTCACCCTGAGAAAACTGCAGCAGATTGTGCAAACTGGCTGGCCCACACACCGGACCGGAGCCCCTTCTGCTGTACAAGAGCACTGGAACCTTCGTGAGGAACTTCATGTAGTAGAAGGAATATTTTTCAAGGGAGAAAAGATCATAATTCCTGCAACACTGAGGAAAGAAATGCTGCAGCACATACATGAAAGTCACCTCGACATAGAAACATGCGGGAGAAGAGCTCCAGATGTAATGTATTGGCCTGGAGTGGGAGCACAAATCGGGGAAATGGTGAATGCGTGTGCAGTGTGCCAAAAGTACAGTAAATCACAACAAAAAGAACCACTTCAATCACACAGTGTTCCAGAGAGGCCCTGGCAGAAAATTGGAGTGGACTTGTTCACATTTGACAACAGTGAGTATCTACTAGCAGGAGATTATTACTCAAAGTTTTTTTGAGTCTGTGCTGCTGAGAAATGATAGTAAGAGCTTCAGTGTCATAAATCATTTAAAATCAATTTTTACTCACCACAGCATACCTGAAGTGCTCATCTCCAATAACGGTCCACAACTCTCAGGCACTGAGTTTCACAAATTTGTACAGGACTGAGAGGTTTGCCAGACTGCATCAAGTCCCAAATATCCACAATCCAATGGAATGCTGGGATGTACCGTGCAGACCTTAAAACACCTGTTGAAGAAGGCAAAGGCGGACGGAAGAGACCCCTACCTGGCTCTGCTGGATTTCAGGAATACTCCATTAGAGAGCATTGGATCTTCTCCAGCACAGCTCCTGATGGGGAGAAGATTTAGAACTTAGCTTCCAACTGTGCCCTGTTATTTCCACAGCCAGTGAGCTACAGTGTGCAGGACCTACTCAAACTGAGACAGCAGAAGCAGAAACAGTGCTTTGATCTGACCTCTTCCTGACTTAAACATCGGAGAGACATTGAGGATTCAGCATGAAGGGATCTGGGAATCCTGCTATTGTCACATGAATCACAGGAGAACCAATGTCTTACAGAGTGCAGACTCCAAATAGACAACAGTACAGGAGAAACCGGAAATTCTTACAGAAAACAAATGAAACACGTCCCTGCTCTGACCCACAAAGTCTAGCTGAAGATCAGAAACCAGAATGCACCAGGGAAGCAACAGATAACCAGACAAAGCCTGAGTCCTGAAAACTATCTAAGGGGTGATAGTGACACAGAGCTGGAGAAGGCCCCTTGTCCTTCAAAATCACCTCTGTCACCATTCAGAACATCCAGTGGAAAAATTGTGAAAAAACCACAGAGGTACAGAGATGAGTAAAAGACAAAACAGACTGATCAAAACAGAGTGAGAAAGAATAGATAAGAGACTTTGTGTACTTGAGTTGTATAAAAGTTTTTTTAAAAAAGGAAATGTCATGATAATAGCTGATTGTGGATTCCAGCACTATATACTATACGGCACTCTGTACTCTCTACAGGGTCACCTGACCTGGGGGTTGAAGGTCAGATAGCACATGTTGAAACCTGTCTTGATAGAATTCAGTTACTGCAGAGATATATTCATGTTAGGAAAATGTGTTATCAATTAAGTTAGCTCAGCTACAATGCCGACGGCCTGTGTGCATCATTGAAACAAAAGAAAAGACATGGCCCTCTACCCATGCCCATGGTACCTCATGCCCCTCTAACCCCCAATGCCCCTCATAGCCCCTATGTCCCCCACAGACTCAAGGCCCTATATAGCCCCATGCTAATTTAGTGCCAACTCACATCAATCCATGACCCCACCCACCACCTTTTGCCCTTACTCCCTCCATGCCAACTCATCTAGTATCCTTTTACAGCTCTTTGACATATTTGACAGTTCCTTAACAGCTTTGACAGCTTTTATAGTTCCAATGAGTTCATGCACTTTTTATGCACAATCATGTTTACTTTTAATAATCCCAAAGGGTGCCTTATTTTTCCCACAGGTGTCCCAGGACCATATCCAAAGGAGTACTTTATCTCTCCAAAGTGGTACCCTGTTTATCCTAACTAATCAATCAAGTTTGGACCTGCTCTTGCCTGGTCTAATCTGCAAACTCTGGGTTTCATACTCCTGGCTACCAAAATCCCACTTCAGTGGAGGTAGCTGGTGATTTAAATGGCCAGCTGCCTCGGTAAACCATGCATGATCGAACCTATCCCAACTCCAGTCCCACCCCCGTGAAAATAGGAAATACCATGTTCAGGGGTGGGACTTGGAATTTCTGGGCTCATCTGTCATTTTTGCCACGATGGTGGATGGTCTCCGTCATGGCAATAATCTGGGGCAATGTTGAGTCAAGAAACCTGTAAGGTGCCTAATTGGAGATGAGGTGCTGTTCCTCAAGCTTGTATTGATTATCAAATCTTTTCCATTTTGAATGCTGTCAAGCTTTTAAGTACTTTCTCTTAATGTATTTTTATCCTTTCACATATTGCTGCTGCAAAAAACAGGTATTCCCCTCTGCATACAGAGCATCAGTTCTTTCGTCGTGTGTTCAGGGTCTAGACGGGGTTCTTTGGGGTATTCCTATTCTCTCCAAATTAGTTGCTTGAGACTGTAGTTTGTTGAAACCATTACTCTTTATTTACAGCTACTATGTACATATCGGGACCGCTGCATGAGGTTGGAGATTCTCCTACCTCCAGATCTCTGTTACTCAATCATGTGAATTTACCTGATTATTACATCAACAACATGTATGCTTCTGATGTTAACCCTTTACTTTACATCTTCCCCCATGTCTTTATCCCTGTCATATTTACATCCTCCTACATCTTCCCCTAAAGTCACCAACTTCACAGGGTTAGTCTCTGAGGTCCCTGACCTCATTCTGGTTTCTTTCTGAGGTTGAGGATATTCTGTGCTCTCCCTTCTGTCAGCGTGAGTGTTCTTATCCTGGGTGGCTGCAGAGCTTTGTCTGACTTCTTCTTTCCCTTCAGGATCTGAGTAGTAAGCCTAAGTTTCTACTGGCTTTCTCTGCAAGGATATTAAGGCTCTGCAGTTTCTCCTTCTTATCCGGTATGACCTCTATTGTGGAGCTCTTTGGATGATTGTGTCTTGTCTCTGAGGTTCAGTAACTGAGAAGCGCTAGATTATGGTCTTCATTCTTCTTCTTTAGCAAATCTTTGATGGTTTATACACCCTGCTCAGCTTCTTCATTTGCTTGAGGATAATGAGGTGAACTAGTTACGTGAACAAACCTTTATTCCTTTGCAAAATCTTGGAATAACTCATGAGCAAATTGTGGCCCATTGACTGACACCACAATATCCAGAATGCCATGCCCTGCATAAATTCTCTTCAGTGATTGAGTGACTGCTTCTGCCGTGATGCTATTCCATCTGTTTACTTCAATCCACCTAGAGCAGTAATCAGTGACAATAAGGAATGTTTTCCCCTTAAAATCAGATAAATCCATTCCCAGGCAGTCCCATGGCCTTGATGGAAAAATAAAAGGTGATAGTGGTTCTTTTTATTCTTGGCTGTTTACTGCACACGTAAGACAATTAGAAATAATTTCTTCTATAGCACGAGTAATGTCTGGCCACCAAGCTGATTGCTGGGCTCTCATACAACATTTTGCTATCTCTAAGTGATTTTGGTGAAGCCCTTGAAGAATGTCAAGCCAAAATGCTATTCTCTCATTGAAGACTAGTAAATCGTCAATAATGGCGATGGCTTGCACTGTTCAAATTACTGGCATAGTACTGGATTATTGGGGATATAGACTGGCATTCTTTCCAACCAATATTCACTTATCTGGAGGCATTTGTAATCTTGCTGTTGTGTTTGTTTTACTTCCTGCAACATTTTTAACAGTAGCTGGTAAGTGTTGAGTAATGAGGGATATATATGCTTCCATCTCCTCGATGAAGTGTAAACCTTTTTTGTTTGGTTCCTTCTGATAGTATCCGCGTCAGAGTGTCTGCTGTTGTTTGATACTTCCCTTGAACATACTCTATTATGGAGTCATATCTCATTAATCTTAATCTGAACCGCTGGATTCTGGGCAGCATCTTTGCAATTTCTTCCATGCTCAAAGGAGTGACTAATGGCTTATGAACTACAAGCCCTTAATGTAGTCCGAGAATTTCTCACATGTCCACATTGCTGCTAACACTTCTTTTTCATATCACATATCGTTGTTCTGTTTCTGTGAGTAACCTTGAAGCATAGAAAACTGGTCTATGCTTGCTGTCTCTTTGCACGTGAAATAATACTGCCCCCAGACCTGATGACAGTTCATCTCCTGCTACTAATGTCGGTAGTTCTGGGTCATAATGTGCCACAATTTCAGAGGAAATTAAAAGTTGTTTAATCCTATTGAAAGCATTTTTCTGGTCCAGGTTCCAGCACCTCTGTTGACCCTGTCCCAACAGCTGTCTCAAAGGCTCATTGACCTCTGCTAAATTTGGTAGGACCTGCCTATTTGCTTGACCATCCCAGGAGATCTCTGAAGATCAGTATTGTTCCTGGGTTATGTAAACTCTCTGATCAACTGTGATTCCAGTGGCTTGTACTATGTGACCTAGAAATTTGATCATAGGTTTGGCAAACTCACATTTTTCATTCAATGTTAGGCCTACTTCCTGTAAGACTCTGGACAGCTCTAATTCTGTGGTTATGCTCTTCTCTTGTAGAGCCATGTACAAGTATAACTTCCCTGTGGCATAGTATTCCTTATTTGAAAAAGGATATAACTCTGTTAGAAACAGTTCAGAGAAGGTTCACTCGCCTCATTCCTGGGGTGAGGAGCTTATCTTATGAAGAAAGGTTGAACAGGTTGGGTTGTATCCATTGGAGTTTAGAAGAATCAGAGGTAATCTTGTTGAAATATATAAGACCCTGAAGGGCCTTGACAGGGTAGATACCGCAAGGATGTTTCCTCTTGTGTGAAAACTGGAACTAGGGGACACTGTTTAATAATAAGGCGTATCCTTTTTGAGATGGAGTTGAAGAGAATTTTTTTCTCTCTGACAGTTGTTAATCTGTGGACTTCTCTTCCCCAGAGAGCAGTGGAAGCTGGGTCACTGAATTTATTCAAGGCAGAGTTAGACAGATTTTTGATCGATGAGGGAGTCAAGGCTTATGGGGGACAGACAGGAAAGTGGAGTTGAGGCTACAATCAGATCAGCCATGATCGTATTGAATGGCAGAGCAGACTTGAGGCACCAAAGACCTTCTCGTGCTCCTAAGTCCTACCTTCCTATGAAAACAACATAAAATGTGGTGCTGAAACAACAGGGTAGAAATTTTCAATGCAAAACTGTTTCAAGGTGGGGTGAGTTCTCAAAGAAAGGTTAGGTTGAATTTCAGTGGCACAATCCACCCAAGTGGGTTCTTCCTAACTGCTAGTAGGTATTACCTGCTAGCTAGGCATCAGGGCATGGGCTTTCTGCTGGTAGGTGTTACTGCATAGCCAGGTGCCAGGAGATGGGCTTGTGGGCTTTCTCTGCTGAAGCTCTGTGCCTACAACTGGTGGGACCACTCCTCCCTGGGATAAGATGTGTGTCCATTCTATTGTCATGAGGATCATGGTGGTCGATTTGTCAAGGGAAGAGTGTGTAAATAGCCTGGATCATGTTGAGATCAAAAAAGAGGTGTTAGGCGTCTTGAAGAATATTAAGGTGGATAAGTCCCCAGGGCCAGATGGAATCTACCCCAGAGTATTGAGGGAGGCAAGGGAGGAGATTGCTGAGGCCTTGACAGAAATCTTTGTATCCTCACTGGCTACGGATGAGGTCCCAGAGGACTGGAGAATGGCCAATGTTGTTCCATTGTTTAAGAAGGGTAGCAGGGATAATCCAGGAAATTACAGGCTGGTGAGCCTTACATCAGTGTTAGGGAAATTATTGGAGAAGATTCTTCGTGACAGGATTTAGTACCATTTGGAAGCAAATGGGCGTATTAGTGAGAGGCAGCATGGTTTTGTGAAGGGGAGGTCATGTCTCACTAACTTGATCAATTTTTTCGAGGAAGTGATAAAGATGATCGACGATGGAAGGGCAGTGAATGTTATCTACATGGATTTCAGTAAGGCCTTTGACAAGGTCCCCCATGGCAGACTGGTACAGAAGGCAAAGTGGCACGGGATCAGAGTGAGCTGGCAAGATGGATACAGAATTGGCTTGGTCATAGAAGACACAGGGTAGCAGTGGAAGGGTGCTTTTCTGAATGGAGAGCTGTGACTAGTGGTGTTCCGCGGGGATCAGTGCTGAGACCTTTGCTGTTTGTAGTATACGTAAATGATTTGGAGGAAAATGTAACTGGGCTAATTAGTAAGTTTGCAGATGACACTAAGGTTGGAGGAGTTGCAGATAGTGAAGAGGATTGTCAAAGGATACAATGAGATATAGATCGGTTGAAGACTTGGGCGGAGAAATGGCAGATGGAGTTTAATCCAGACAAATGCGAGGTAATGCATTTTGGAAGGTCTAATACATGTAGGAATTATACAGTAAATGGCAGATCCCTAAGTGCA
Organism: Cetorhinus maximus; assembly: GCF_964194155.1. Lineage (NCBI taxonomy): Eukaryota > Metazoa > Chordata > Chondrichthyes > Lamniformes > Cetorhinidae > Cetorhinus > Cetorhinus maximus. Next base: position 77,132,826 of record NC_135900.1, on the reverse strand, counting down.
TCGACGGGCAGAGGGATCTGGTTGTACAGGTCCACAGGTCACTGAAAGTGTCAACGCAGGTGGATAAGGTAGTCAGGAAGGCATATGGCATGCTTGCCTTCATCAGTAGGGGTATTGAGTATAAAAGCTGGGAAGTCATGCTGCAGCTGTATAGAACATTGGTTAAACCACACTTGGAATATTGTGTGCAATTCTGTTCGCCACATTACCAGAAGGATATGGAGGCATTGGAGAGGGTGCAGAGGAGGTTTACCAGGATGCTGCCTGGTCTGGAGGTTACTAGCTATGAGGAGAGGTTGGAGAAACTCGGATTGTTCTCACTAGAGCGACGGAGATTGAGGGGCGACTTGATAGAAATTTACAAAATTATGAGTGGCATGGACAGAGTAGATAGTCAGAAGCTTTTTCCCAGGGTGGAAGAGTCAATTACTAGGGGACATAGATTTAAGGTGAGAGGAGAAAACTTTAGAGGAGATGTGCGGGGCAAGTTTTTTACGCGGAGGGTAGTGAGTATCTGGAATTCACTGCCAGAGGAGGTGGTGGAAGCAGGTACGATAGTGGTGTTTAAGAGGCAGCTTGACAAATACATGAATAGGATGGGAATAGAGGGATACGGACCCCGGAAGTGCAAAATGTTTTAGTTTGACGGGCAATATGATCGGCGCAGGCTTGGAGGGCCGAAGAGCCTTTTCCTGTGCTGAACTTTTCTTTGTTCTTGTTCTTTATTACACATTTTATGGTCTAATCTGCACATGTGTGTGCGTGTGTGTCCACACAGTCAGGGTTCAAACCTACATTGGCATTTGTCTAACAATCTAACAACCATGTTACTCAGGTGAGGGATATTGGATCTCTTTGAAGTTCAAATGATTTCAAGGTAACCCCGAGTGACAGACTCTAACAAACCAGCCCAACACTCCAGGGCATTGCTGATGATAGGCCAGCTACACCTCAGGGACACACCTGGCATTGTCAGTGGTCTCCCCCACCTCATAACTGTTAAGAGCTTCTTACCTGTGGTTCCTCCCCTTCCCACCTTCCACCTCCTTCCTAGAAAATTTCCAATACTATACAAATGAAGCTGACCTCGCAAGTCATGTAGGGTTAACACGCTACTGATTGGGCTTCATGCTATTAATCCCTGAATGGCAAGTGCAGTCTTAGTTATGGATTGTTCTGGGTGGAGAACAAGCTCTCATACCGATGTGGCAGGGTGCGGCTGGGGTGGTGAACAGGGCTCTGCTCGTGGAGCCATTGGCACTGGGACTGGGACTAGTTCAGACTTGGTTAGCAGGACAGATGCAACAAGCAAGGCAGTAGTTAGGAGACAACTGACAAACAGCTCAAGCCAGTCCTAAGAGCTAAGGAGCTCTAAGGAGCTAAATCCATACAAAATGCGGCCGCTTGGTTTTGTCAGAGTGATTCACAATCTGCGAATAATGGCTTGAGACCCAGAAGCAGATAAGCTTGACAGAAATTTTATTGGGCAGCACGTCTACTTAATACAGGCAAACAATGGGCTGAATTTAATTTTGGCAATGTGGGTCTCACCTGTTGGTTAGAGAACCAGCAGGAATCCTGCGTTGCAACCATTGGAGAAGGCCCATCCATTGGAGAAGGCCCAATGGAATTAACTGCCCTTCAGGCACTTAACTGGCGAGTGTTGTGCTTTCCCTGGATTCAGGATCCTGGGGATGGAAACCCCACCCGCCAAGAGCTGCCTGCTAATAAGAGGCTGGCTGGTTTCCATTGCCAGCAGCACTGCCAGTAAAGCACCCAGAGAGGCCTAGGATTGCCAAAGGACCCAGGCTATAGGGAGTGAGGGTGCAATGGAGGTCTTGGGAGGCAGTCGCTGGATGTGGGAGTGAGGGAGGTTGGGAGAAAGGGCAGGGGGGTGTGGCTCTCAGCCAGCACCCCCTTTCTGAATCTGGGTCCCTTGGTCAGGCACTGAGTGCCTTTGAACGAAGGACTGCACCACCACCCCCTGCTCCCCAATACCCTATCCCGGGAAGCCGCTGGAAAACCCGACAAAGGTTATTCTTTTTGGGCTCCCCACACGGGAAGTCCCCACCTGCCACTGGTTAAACACCAGCGGCACTGAAATGAGGTCCCCACTTAAGGGCCTCAATTAGTGTCCAGGCAGGAAGGCCAACCACAAGCCTTCCTGCTACAAACTTAATTGGGTGGAGGCAGGAATGGCAGAGTTACCCCCCCTGCTACCCCCCACACCCCGTACCCTCCTGTCCGATCAAATGCCTCCCCACAAACTTCAAATTCACCTCTGGGGGGATCATTAAGTTCTGCCCAATGTGTCCATATGCTCACCACTAAGGGATTAATCTGGGACTAGGAGTATCACAGGTTGAGGTTGCTTCCAATACTAACTTTCTTTAACCAAGGTTCCATGTTTATATCTTTCTCAAAACACACTGACTGCACGGTTTCTTTGTCTGCTGCTATCAGTCACCTGGACACAGTAGATACAACATGACAAACTTCGGTGTACAGCATTATGGAGCAAGGCCCAATTTTTTTTTCGACTACCAGCAAGAGCACATGCCTTGCATTATCAAGCGGAGTTTACCCCCTTCTCCTCAGTATTGTTCCACATCCCTCACACACTTCCATTATCCTAGTTTGTCACGGCTACACTTTCTCAGCTTCACTGGGTTCTATTCGTCGTTTGTTCAAAGTTCAGTCTATGTGACAATCAATCATGGACACATCTGGTCTTGTTCCAGATGTATGCTGACATCTCCCAGTTCTACCTTACTCTCTCACCCCCACCCCTCCCACAGCCTCTTATTTGTCATGCTGCTTGTCCAATTTCCACTATTGAGAAGAAATTCCACCAAATTGGACAGAATTTTCTGGTCCCGCCCACCCCGGGACTAGAAATTCCCGTCCGAAGCCAACGGGCCTTTTGCTGGTCTGTCAAATTTTCCATTCCACCTGTGATGATTCCTATGGTGGGCGGGACTGGAAAGTTTAGGCCTTTGTCTTTGGTCCCAACTACAAACTCTGTTCCTGAGCCACAGACTCAATTCCACTCCTTGCCCACTGTCTGAGACAGAACCAAACTGTTCACATACTTGGTGTCATATTTGACCCTGAGGTGAGCCTCTGACCACATAGCCACTCCATCACCAAGACTGCCTGCTCCCATTTCTATATCTTGCCTCAGCTTATCTGCTGCTGAGACTCCTATCCATGACTTTGCTACCTCTAGACTTAACAATCCCAATGCTCTCCTGGAGAGCCTCCTTACTCCCCCTTTGTAAACTTGGACTCATCTAAACCTTGCCTACATCCTAAATCACACCTAGTCCTATTCATCCATCACTCTGAGCTCGCTAACTTGCATTGATTCTTAGTCCGGCAAGGCCTCAATTTTAAAATCCTCACGCTCGTTTTCAATTCCATCCATGCCCATGGCCCTCCCTATCTCTGGAGCCACCCCAGCCCCCCCAGCCCCATAACCCTCTGAGATATCTGAGCTCCACCAATTCTGGCCTCTTACATATCACTGGTTTTTATTATTCCACCATTGACCACTGTGCCTGCAGCTGCCTGGGCCCTAAGCTCTGGAATTCACTCCCTAAACCTCTCTACCTCTCCTCATGATGGCATAGTGGTAAAATCACTGGGCTAGTAATCTAGAGGCCCAGGCTAATGCTCTGGGAACATGGGTTCAAATCCCACCACAGCAGCTGGTGGAGTTTAAATTCAATTAATAAATCTGGAATCTAAATCTTGTCTCAGTAATAGTAACCATGAGACTATCATCAATTGTGTTAAAGATCCATCTGGTTCACTAATGTCCTTTAGGGAAGGAAATCTTCCATCCTTGCCTGGTCTGGCCTACACATGACTCCAGACCCACAGCAATGTGGTTGAACTCTTAACTGCCCCCTGAAATGTTCAGTTCAAGAGCAAATAAGGATGGGGAACAGATGCTGGTTTTGCCAGCGATGCTCACATCCCATGAAAGAATAAAGAAAAAATACTTTGCTTTTTTCAAGATGTTCTTTAATACATAACTCCTTGACCAAGCATTTGATCACCTATCCTAATAGCTACTTCAGTGTCAAATTTTATTTGATAACACTCCTATGAAATGCCCTGGGCATTTTACTATGTTAGTCTGCTATAGAATTGCAGGTTGTTGTTATTGGGTTCCACTTTCCCACACTATGGCTTTACTCTGATGTTGCTAAAACCCTTTTTGTTGTGGTGCAAGAGAAGTTAAACAGACTTCCTTGTATCTTGTTTGCTTATCTCTTCACTAGGGTGAGAAAGCTGTTTGTTCTAAATGTTTCCTCTTCACATACAATTGCAATAGTGTCCCTTTATTCAAATATACTTTGATTTGGAGGTCACGCTATCATATTAACAGATAGGAGCTGAGGGTTAATATTACTGTACTATCGCAGCTAACTGCTACTAAACTTTCACAGATCTACGTTAGTATGTTTAAAAGATCACTGTCCTTTTACTCTGTTGAATCCTTTTAATACCATTTGCCTTCATCAAGTTTTATTTTGTCTTTCATTTAGTATACATCAAATAAATTAAAAACTTAACCCCTGGCACTAATAATGTTCATCAGCCACAACAAACATGATTTTTAAAAACTTTTTCTCATTGTCCAAGCGACTTTGATGCCAGATCTGAGAGTTTGGACACAGGCACAATATCCTAATCTGAAGACTTTCTGTACAAACCACCAGCTCCAGCCTTGCTTAATCCATATCATGGCCATCAGAAATTGGAGACTCTGTACTCTGGCTCATGTCTACATACAGATTACAAAACTGTCGGAATAGTGTTGGAAAACACAATCCTATGCATTCATCAGACAAAGATGTTCACCCATTTATCTGGCATTTCTTCATAGCTGGACTATTGAAATACTCTCCCTCCCTCCCTCTAAGGCAATAAAAATATCACCTACATCGTTTGGATGAAACATGAGCCCAGATGCATTCACATGTTGGCTGGAGTGTAGGCTACCCTGCCTCTCAAGCCTGTTCTGTCATTCAGTTAGATTATAGCTGACCTGTTTCGTATTCTATTTACCTGCCTTGGTTCTGTAACCCTTAGTACCTAACAAAAATCTATCAGCCTCAGTCTTGGAAGAGAGAGTCCAGATTTCTAATACCCTTTGTGTGAAGCAACGCTTCCTGACATCACCCCTGACCAGCCTAGTGCTGACTTTAAAGTCATCCCCCTTATTTTGAACTCCCTCCAGAGATTTCTCTCCTACCTACCCTATCACCTCATTGGTTCATCTTAAACGCCTCGATCAGGTCACTCCTTAATTATCTATACTCAAGAGAATATGAGCTGAGTTTCTGCCACATGCTGACCTGGATTGTCTGATTGCTGATGGTAACCCATTCTATTTTATGTACATTATGGCCAACAGGAAGATTTAGGTTACTAAGGGTCGGATTTTTGCGGAGCTGGCCCAGCTCCAGAGGCCTTTAAAAATGGCAGGCGGGACCTGGATGCTGAAATCTGGGCACAGCAGGGCCATTTGGAATTAAAGCTAAGTTCAAACAGACTCCATTTTCACAGATCCAAGGGCCTTAACCCACTGTGTGGGAACCACAATTTTATGGAGACGTAAACACTCTTGAAGGGGGGGGATATGATCTGTTTAAGTGTCATGACCTGATGTGATTTAAATCACCAGCCCATTAAACATGAAAAAAAAAAGGCTACAGCTTTCAGTTAGAGTAAAAGAAACAGACACCTGCTGCTGGAGTGCATTGATTGACAGGCCATCTGGTGTCACTTAGGAAAAAACATATGTTCCTGCAGTTTCAATAGGCTTCAAGGTTGACATTTCCCAAGGACTGTTATTAAGCTGAGCCCATTATGAATGGTTGGCTGAGTTTCACTTCACAGAATGGTTACAGCATAGAAAGACACTATTCAGCCCATCTAGGGCTGGCTCTCTAAAGGAGCAGTTCTTCTAGTTCCATTCCCTACGTAGTCCTGTACATTTTTCCTTCTCAAATAATAACCCAATTTCCTCTTGAATATCTCGATTGAAATGACCTTCACCACACTCTCAGGCAGTGCATTCCCAGACTCAAATCACTCACTTCTTGATATTACTGCTTTAATCTCAGAGGGACATTATACCTTTAAACCATCTTTTCTTGGAAAAATAGAAGAATGCGGTAGTTTATGGTCTTCTTCACTGACCCACCATGTTGGTCCACATGAGATGTATTCAGGGCAAGTGGGATTTGTTTTCATCATGACATGTGACTCTGTTTTACTGATTAACTCTTCTACGCATCTAACTTTCATCTGTGCATTTGAAGAAAAAAAATCCCTTCTTAATGTTAGTAATTCTTATCCACATGCTCCAGCATTCTGCAAGGCTGAATACCAGTATCCTCTAGGCTAAGTGCTATGAATACCAAGCGCTATCATTGCTGGACATATGCTCCTTGATTCTGTCCACCAATTGAAGCAATACAAGCCTGGCAATAATACTATATTACTATAATCAATAATGAAAAGGTTAATGTCTTGTGCTGTTCCCTGGGGAATGACTGATGATTGCCTGAATATTAACTCATTGAGCTACCCGGCTAAAAATCAAGGAAACTCATCAGGACCATGAATGATGAATAGAATGATACACAACCTTGGGACTACAACTAGTCAAAACACCAGCAGCTATCTCATGGTGTTACAGCATGTCACTGAATGTCAGAGCAGCTAAAATCAATACAGAGGGAAAACCTTAAATTAAGAATTCTGATTAGAAGTTAAATCCAGTACCTAGCAGTAAGCATGGTTAAACTCAGCTGGAAAGAAGTCTGTTGAGGATGAGTAATAAATAACACTCTCTTCAAAAATAAACATTTATGCCAAAGTTGTGTCCTCCCTCCTACATTGTACTCTTACCTTGAACATTTGGCAGTCGTCCTGATGACAGTCTGTATTGGTTCTCTGTAGTGACAGCAATCCTGTCAATCAAAAACTAATGAACCACTTTTGGCTGAGTTCTCAGTTTTATTGATAGCTTTAAGAGTCTATTAAAGGATTTTCTGTCTTTGTTGTGGTTAGTGAATATAAGTTTGTTTGTTTTTACAACAGATTGACCATTTGAGGGGGTTTAATTTTTTTGAATGGATTTCATGATTGAAAGTTTATTTTTTTCAGTCTCAGATGTGTATGAGTGAGAGCTCTCTTAGATTGTTAGAAGTTCTTTTTCATCTCTACATGGCTCCTAAGGTCTGCCCATGGTGAATAATAGATGAGTGGCTATGAAGAGGGCATGGATGTCATGGGGGTAAGGGGGCATGGAGATGGCATGGGGATATGTAGGAGGATGGACGCAGAATGGTGGGTGGGTGGAGGGTACGGTTGCTGAGGGCTATGAGGCCTAATAGCCTTTTATGCAACTGGGCCAAAGTCTCAAAGAACCAAGGCAGGTTTTTTAACCAGCCCAAGTCCGTGATCACCTCCAGAGGTGGTGGGCTCAACTCCATCCCACCCTTACCTCCTCTGAGCCAACTTATGCCACTGGGGACCCTTTCAAAGGAGACAGGTGTACTGAGTTGGGAAATTGCTTTGATGGTGAAATTTCGACACTAGGTAACCTTATGAGATATTTCTGATGCGAATTGTGTAGGGTGCAGTGGCAATTGTGCAAATTTCTAAAGGCTCACAGTTCCTGCTTTAGAGGACCACATGTTAAACCCTTCGCTGCCACACCATTGGCAGAAAAGCTCCCAATGAATAACGTAGAATGGGGGGGTTGGGGGATACCTACAGACTTCCTGTTCCCATACTCCATAGGTTCATTGCTCCCTTCTTGCTAATTCCAAATGGGCAAGTCAAGTGATGAAACCTCTGGGAATACATTAATTGCATTTGGTAACCCTACCTCCAGAATCTACTATTCCAATGCTTTTCTGGCCATTTTCCACTTCCATAAATGAGCTCATCCAAAATTTTGTTGCCCGTATCCTAACCCGCATCACCCCTTGCTCGGTGACCTACAATGGTTCCCAGTCCCTGAATGCCTCCATTTTAAAATTTCTCTCCTCATATTCAAATGCTTCCACAGCTTCTCCCCGCCTATCTTTGTAATCTCCTCCCGGCCTGTAACTGTCCATGATCACTCCATTCCTCCAATTCTAACCCCTTGCGCTGGTCACCAATCCTAATGTCTGTTTCTTTGGCTCTATGTTTTTTTTTGTCTAATTACGCTCCTTTGAAGTGTCTTGAGATGGTTTCCTCTGTTAAAGGCACTATATGAATGCAAGGTATTGTTGTTTTAAAAACAAATTATCTTCCTGGAAGAATGAAATAATTGGTGATCCACAAGGAGTAAGAAAACTTTCATTTAACTGATCAGGCCTTTCAATTTGAGGAACAATATCGAAACTTGCTGAAGGCAGTTAGTGGGGCAGAGGTGGGTATGGGAGATTGTGAAATCATGAAAGCAAGGGAGGTATGAGCACAGATGCAGTTTAATGTGGGGAAATGTGATGCAATACATTTTGGAAAGAAGAATAGGGTAAGAAAGTGCACCTTAAATGATGAGTCTTGAGATGGAGTAGAGGAGTAGACACATTTCAAGAGGTTGCACAAGTAATGCCGGGAATAGCCAATGGAATTTTTGGTTTTGTGTCAGCAAACGTAAAATGCAAAGGAGGTCACATTGTACTTGTAAAGGCTCTCAGCTAGGCCACATCTGGATTTTTAGCCCTGATTTCTTGAGGCTTTGTCCACTGCAGCAGTCTCTCTGGGCACTTGATTTCCAGTGGACAAACTGGGGCCAAACAAAGGAGACTGCATTACCAGCATGTGAGGGTCTCATGTAAGTATTTGAAAGAAAGGATTGTGGGTCTACATACACACATACAAAATACAAATTAGGAGCAGGAGTAGGCCATTCGGCCCCTTGAGTCTGCGGCACCATTTGATAAGATCTTGGCTGATTTGTGGCCTCAACTCCACTTTCTTACCTACCTCGATAGCCTTTGATTCCCTTGTTAGTCAAGAATCTATGTACCTCTCCCTTAAAGAATAATCATTGACTCAGCCTCCACTGCTCTCTGGGGAAGAGAGTTCCACAGACTCACGACATTCTGAGAGAAAAAATTCTCCTCATCCCCGTTTAACGGCCCTATAATGTTTCACTGATTTTGGTTGAGAGATAAGCATTGGCTAAAACACTGGGGAGAACTCCTCTGCTCCCCTTTAAATAATGGCATGGGATCTTTTTATATCCACCTGAGAGGGCAGATGGAGTCCTGGTTTATGAAAGATGGCATCCCCGACAGTGCAGTACTCCCTCATGACTATGCTGAGGTGTTAATGTAGATTATGTGTTCAAATCCATGAGATCGAATTTGAACCCACAATCTTCTGACTCAGTGCTAAACCTTGAGCTGAGCTCCCCACCCCATATCCTCTTCATCACTAACACCTCCTACATCAACCTCTGTAACATCAGCTGCTGCTGCTGCTACCTCAACCTGTCTGCTAGAGAAACTCTCATCCATTATATTATTACCTCCGGACTTGGAGGCGTAGGGGTTTGGTTATTATTGTAAACCGAATGCGACAAGTTAAGAGGAAGTGGATGCAGGTGTAAGATTTTTAATATATAAGAGGTAGTTGGATGGATGCATTGTTTGTTGAATAAATGTTGGAATACTTCTTGTTGGAGTGACTGGTTTTTCTGTTCTCTTGTTAACAGGTAGCAAGTGGGCTGATGATAGCTGTGGGGATCTATGCTAAAACTGCAATAGAAGGAGGTAAACCATGAATATGGAAGGAGTAAAGCTGGGACGCTGATGTTTGTTACTCAGTTTATTGCTTTTTAACACTAATATGCACAGCTTTAGTTGTTGCTGTCTCCAATCGCTCTCCATAACAACCTTCATTTCTATCTCTGATTAACATTATTATGGCCAGTGCCTTTCTAAACTCTCTCGCTCCCCCATAAGTTCCAAACACTCCAGACATATGTATTCTTCCACTTTTCTTTGCTGCAATCAAAGGGTAGACTTCCTCACCCATTTTGAAAAGAATAAATGCATACGTAAAATGTCATCCTCTGTGAAAGTAAAGAATGGAGTTGATGTGATGCACGTTGAGCGGAGTCGTGCCAGGGAGATCATTTGGCACCTGAGCCAGAACATTCTCACCTACCATTTTACTGCTGACCATTTCTATTGACCTTGACAAGCTAATGTGCCAGTGCAGGCTCTGCGTCAGGAGGGATCCAGCTTTAGGGCTTTTGCCACCTCCTGCACGGACACTTGCAGCTACTCTGCAGTTATAGGCATGGCATTGACCGTGACTGTCCATCTCATACCAGTGCAACACCAGTTAATATGTAAAGACATCTCTGTTTGCATATGAATTTCTTACGGGGCTCAACGGGATACATGCAGGTAGGATGTTTCCCCTGGCTGGGAGGTTTAGAACCAGGGGACACAGTCTCAGAATAAGGGGCAGGCCATTTAGGACTGAGATGATGAGGAATTTCTTCACTCAGAGGGTGGTGAATCTCTGGAATTCTCTACCCTGGAGGGCTGTGGAGACTCAGTCATTGCGCATGTTCGAGACAGAGATTGATAGATTTCTAGATATTAAAGATGTCAAGGGATATGGGGATAGTGCGGGCAAATGGGGTTCAGGTAGAAGATCAGCCATGATCTAGTTGAATGGCGGAGCAGGCTTGAGGGGCCGAATGGCCTACTCCTGCTCCTATTTCCTATGACAAGGGGACACATAATTCAAAGGAACCAACACAAGGAGAATAAATATTTAGGAATCACAGCCTTCTGAGGAGACCATGCTAGGTTATGATGGAGACAGGGAAAGATGAAGCAGCTTTCCTTCAAACTCTCTCCCACATACCAAGTGGGTGACTGATGATTGAACAGCCAGCCTTTCATCTGCACTCTCACTGAAAGATGGCAAGAACTTAATCTTTCTGCCTGATTTCATTACACTACTACGTACATTTCCAGCTGCCATATTGCCATTAAGGAAGCAAGTTCCTACTCTTCCTCTGACACCGTCAATTGCTGCCTCACCTGTTGCTCCTACCTCCTCACACTCACCTCCAGATGTCTGTAGCTATGATGGTGCTCAAAGGTGAGAGGGATGGAGGGTCCTGTGTATTGGCTATCCTGACAAGCCAGTTGTCCAGGTCTGCATTGAAAAGAACAAATGGCTCTAAGACACATCTACAAGCAGAGATTACATTGCAGAATGTCTTACAGGATGTTTGTTGGATGAGTATAGGGGTGCATGCGAAGGAAGATGAGACATAACAGCTGTGGTTACTATCCCAGATCCTGGGTGAAATAGTTGTTTCATCTGGCCCTTTCTCTCTCCTAACCCAGTTTGATTTCCACAGAAGGCTGAAATTTCTGAATAATCCCTTTCTTTCTATTGGTCCCTTTGAATTATCTGTTTTCTCGTCTTGCAGACAGAGAAGTCTCGACATGTAAATTAAAGCTGCTTTTACAACGTGACAGGTGTGTATTCATTGTAGGTGACAGGAGGTTCTTCCCACGGTTAGGCTGTGTTTCAAGGATTCAATGCATGACGACCTTAGAAGATACGAGTGTGGAAAGTCTTTCAATTGTATGTTGCAACCTGAATGTGTGTTGTATGGTTGTGTGAAAAGTACTGACAGGATGATAAGGCTGTGAGTGGGGTGGGTTGGGTCAGCAGCAAATGTGGATGAAGTTAGCATGCAACACTTTGGGGCATGCAATCTTCACCTGCCTACCTGTTGCGTGACACTATTAAGCAGAATACCACACCACAGTTTGCTTGCCTGAAATGTAGACCTGGGGAACTCCTCACCTCTTTCAGTCTTTGCTTCCACCAGCAATGGAAAGACTCTTAAAGCATAAGTATAAAAGTATAATAACTGCAGATGCTGGGAATCTGAAATAAAAAAAACAGATCAAGTTGGAAATACTCAGCAGGTCAGGTAGCATCTGCGGAGAGGAAAGCTGAGTTAATGTTTCAGGTCTGTGATCTGTCATCAGGAGTTCTGATCGGACGTTCATCAAGTTCTGATGAAGTCTTTGACCTAAAACATCAACTCTGTTTCTCTGTCCACCGATGCTGCCAGATCTGCTGAGAGTTTCCAGCATTTCCTGGTTTATGTTTCTCTTAGAACATAAACTTAGCAACACCAGATTCATTTTCCGATCTTCTCCTTCACCTTTTAAAACATGATGTCCTGCTCTGTTGCGTTTTGTCTTTTTATCTTTTTTTATACTAACTTGCTCAATAAGCATTTATATTTTTTGTTTAACTTGTAACTACAAAGGTAAGGACCAGTTAGCTACTGACCTCCCAGCTCTGGGACTCAGCCTTTAATCCAGTCCAGAGTGAAGCTATGAAAGTCTCCCCTCTCTCTCTGGATTATAAGAATCCTGATCTCTGTAATCTCCTCCAGTCTCACAGCTCTCTGAAATTCCTGCAACCCTCTAATTCTGGCCTTTTAAGCATCCCCTACTTTAACCATTCAACCATTGGTGGCTGTGTCTTCAACTGCCAAGGCCCTAAACTCTGGAATTCCCTCCCTAAATCTCTCTCCCTCTCTTTCCTCCTTTGAGCCATTCCTTAAAAACAATGGGCAGGATTTTTCGGCCCTGCCCGCAGCAGGTGTCATGGTGGGCGGGAGCGGAAAATATGGCGAGATCAGACAAATCAGTTTACAGCCATCATAAAAGCAGCCCAGGATCGTCCATTCCAGCCGTCAATGATAGGCCACATTTCCCGCCACAGCACATCGGTAACATCATTTGAATAAATTTGTATCTCATTATAAGAGCTGCTCGCTGGAACATCCCCCTCACACTGGATCAAGAGGGCACGTCGATGTCTAATTAGGCCGATGTGTTTCACAACTACGTGCTCCTGGTGACCTGCACTTCACTCTTCACTGGAGTCTTGTTCACCTACCCTGCACAGTGCAGCGCTCACAACAACTCAGACTCAGCACCAGGCTTCACAGGCAGCACCACATCACTCAGGGTGGTGTCAGAGGCAGGTCCAGCAATGAGGTGGGGGCGGCTTTTAATGTGCTGCAGGGCCAGGCCTGTTCTGGGGAAGGGGGGAAAACTGGCCTGAGGGACAGGAAGGGGCTGCAGGGTGAGGCCTCCACGCGGTGAGATGGGCCCTTCTTTCCTGATCCTCGTTACTACAGAATATACAAACTATAAACCACAAAAAGACCTTAAACTACAAGCGATAAAAGTAGTAAATACTTACCCGACCTTACCCAATACTTAGCAGTGGCTCCTTTCCCCTATAGCCTCTACTGCTGCAGCAGGGCAAGACCACTCTCTGAAGATTTAAGAAGTTGGATAGCAAAGAAAAAATGCAAAGAACACCTCTTCCCCTCTGCACCGAATTCCCATTGTGCACCAAATTACCAACACCCACACTCACTCTGATTGTGTCTCACTCAGGATGAGGTCTCTCCCCTACTCATGTGCAAACACCTATGAGGCTTGCTGTAGAGGTTTTATTATGGTAAATGTTATGCTAGCCCTCCCATAACAACACTGTGGGTGTACCTACACCACATGGACAGCAGTGGTTCAAGAAGGCAGATCACCACTACCTCTCAAGGGCAATTAGGGGTGGGTAATAAATGCTGGCCCAGCCAGTGACACCCACAACCTGTGAACCAATACATTTTTAAAAATGTGCTAAATAAATAGATAGATTTTATTGTTGATCTTGCATGATGTGAGTTTGACCTGTTTTAATACAGTCACTAATGAACATGGAGCCCACAGGCACTCTTACTATGGCATTGGATTATTTTTAAACTGGCAGTTTCACTAAGAGCCACGACAGGTTAGGGGATCAGTACATGTCACACTGGGAAAGTACTCTCCTAATGTTAGGATTCGGGTATGTTGTGTAAACAGGCATCAGGGAATTTTGCACACTATCTAACTGTGCTGTGCCTGAGCTGAGAGTGCCCACTCCTGGCACTGGTGAGAGTGGGTGGGCTGGGGTCTTTGAGGGGGGGGGAGCAGTTTTGACCTAATCTGCCCAATAGGAATCAGAAGCCAATTGAAAGTAAAATCAAGTAGGACACAACATGGGGAGACCCGTCATCTCTGACCCCTCCAAACCCCAGATATCTGAACTAAGAAGAGCTCATGTTAATGACATCTCTCAAGGAATGCTATTTATTTTTGAAGTTGAAAAGGACTATGATCAACTTTCCCTAGTTTTGCTGGTTTCTTCCATAGATTTACCGAAATGGTGAATATCTCAGCTCCTCTTTACTATTTGCCTCAGTGTGGGTGCAGTGAGGGGGGGATGGAATTTGGACCTTGGGTGACAGTGTAAAAGGGACTTTTTGGCTTCATATCTCATTAAACACTTCCCAATTTTCCTTTGTATTCAAGTCAATAAAAATTAAAATCAGGAGAGGTGCTTAAAAAGAGGCTATTCACTATCACCATCTCACATTATCATCTTAAATCCAAGTTACCCCATTGTCTTCTCACAAGCCAGTGCTCCCAATTATAACATGTTTAAAAAGACTTGCATTTATATGACACCTTATTCCAAAGTATTCACACGCCAGTAATTACTTATTGAAATACAGTAACTGTTGTTGTGCAGGCCTACTGCAATGACCTGCAAACAGTGAAGAGATTGATTCACCATGGGATCTTCAGCACCCACTTGGACCAACGGAACAGGCAGAGGGGACCTGAAGGCTGGCACCTCCAACAGTGCGCCACTCCCTCAGTACTGCACTGGAGTGTCAGTCTGGATGATACCACTCAGACTGGGACTTGAACCTGTAACCTTCTGACCCAGAAACAAGGGTGTTGCCCATTGCCTCAGGCTGATGCGTATGAGTAAGTGTTATGAGTGTGCAGTCATAGCATGGGCTCTTGCCCTCTAGGAGTGCAGACAAGAAAATGGCGAAGGGTTCATGCATGATTTCCCTACAGTTGAGGATCCTTAGTGGAAGTGTATACTCAAGGTGGGAGTGTACACTCATACCAGGAGTGTATACTCATAGAGCTTATCCCTTTAAGTTGATATGTGATTTTGAGAATGGTCATCAAAGTTAATGCAATGATAATATCATTGGCAGCTGTAAAACTCCTAATATTGCCCCAGGGTTGTTTGTCCTTCAACCTTGGCTGTCAGCAGCCTTGCTCCTAATTGTGTCTCTGGGCCTCCAATCATCACATTTGATATCATGTCAGTTGTGGATCAGTTGGTAGTACTCTTACCTTTGAGTCAGAAGGCCAAGGCTTTAAGTTCCACTCCACATAGTGGCAACCATAAATCTCAGCTGACACTCCAGTGTCTCCACTGCAGGAGTGCTGCGCTGTAGAAGGTGCTGTCTTTTGGGCGAGACTTTAAACCGAGTCTCCATCTTCACTCTCCTTCCATCATTTAATGCATTATATTTAAAATACTCAGTCTTGACTATATATCACCCCATGACTTGGCCCCATCCTATCCATGTAATCTCTTCATTTATAACCCCTCCAGAATGCTGTGCTGCCCTGTTTCCAGCCTTAATGCAACCCGCCCTCCCCTTCACCCTACCTTTGGTGGCAGAGCCTTCAGTTGCCTTTGCCCCTGGAGATTTCCTTAGACTTTCGATTAGGGGGAGGTGGTGGTGTAGCAATAATGTCACTGGACTCAGGAACCCAGAGGCCCAGGCTAATGCTCTGGGGACATGGGTTCAAATCCCACCATGGCAGCTGGTAGAACTTA
The DNA here is from genome assembly GCF_964194155.1 of Cetorhinus maximus. Lineage (NCBI taxonomy): Eukaryota > Metazoa > Chordata > Chondrichthyes > Lamniformes > Cetorhinidae > Cetorhinus > Cetorhinus maximus. The sequence continues at coordinate 77,117,040 of NC_135900.1, read as the reverse complement.
AATCCAATTAATAAATCTAGAATTAAAAGCTAATCTCAGTTATAGTGGCCATGAAACCATTGTCAATTGTAAAAAGCCATGTGGTTCACTAATGTTCAGAGAAGGAAATCTGCCATCCTTACCTGGTCTGGACCAACATGTGACTCCAGACCCACAGCAATGTGGTTGACTCTTAAATGCCCTCTGAAATGCCTAGCAAGTCACTCAGTTGTAGCAAACTGTTAAAAAGTCAAATAAAAAGGACTGAAACAGGACGGGTCACCTGGCATTGACCTATGCACCCTGATCACAGATTGTGGCTCAGTGGTACACAGTCGGGAGGGAGTTGCCCTGGGAGTCCCCAGTGTTGAATCCGGATCCCATGAAGTCTCGTGCTATCAGGTCAAACATGGGCAAGGAAACCTCCTGCTGATTACCAACTACCTTTCCCCCCCCTTAGCTGATGAATCAGTACTCCTCCATGTTGTGAAGCACTGAGGGTGGCAAGAGCACAGGATGTGGGTCTTCAGTGTCCATCACCAACAGCGGCTCAGTAGCACCATGACTGACTGAGCTGGCTGAATCCTAAAGAACATAGTTGCTAGACTGGGTCTGCGGCAAGTGGTGAGAGATCCAAAAAGAGGGAAAATCCTACTTGATCTCGCCCTCACCAATCTACCTGTCGCAGGTACATCTGTCCATGACAGTATTGGTAGGAGTGATCACCATACAATCCTTGTGGAGACAAAGTCCCACCTTTGTATTGAGGATAACCTCCATTGTGTTGTGTGTTACTACCACAATGCTAAAGAGGAATGTGGTAGTGATAGGAGATAGTATAGTCAGGGGGGATAGATACTGTACTCTGCACTCGAGAGCATGAGTCCAGACGACTATGTTGCCTGCCCAGTGCCAGGACATCTGCTCAGGGCTGGAGAGGAACTTGCAGTGGGAGGGAGATGATCCAGTGGTTGTGGTCCATGTAAGCATCAATGACATAGGTAAGACTAGGAAAGAGGTTCTGCATAGAGAGTATGAGGAGCTAGGCACTAAATTAAAAAGCAGAACCTCAAAGATTATAATCTGTGGATTATTACCTGAGCCACATGCAAATTGGTGTAGAGTTTAGAGACATGAATGTGTGGCTCAAAGATTGGCGTGGGAGAAATATGTTTCAATTCATAAGGTACTGGAGAAAGAGGGAGCGGTACCACTAGGATGTCTACACTTGAACCATGCCGGGGCCAGTATTCTAGCGAGTCATATAACTAGGGAAGTAGAGAGGGCTTTAATTTAACTAGAGAGCGCTTTAAATTAACCAGAGAGGTGAAAGGGTCACAAATGGGAAGATTGAGTAAATTAAAGGGAAATGACAAGGCAATAGATCAAGGTAGTAATAAAGATAATGATGATCAGAGTATGACAGGAAGGGACAGTGATGTTTGCCAGCAGATAGGGCCAGAGTTTATAAAAACAATAAAAAAACTGAATTAAGGGCTGTTAGCTGTTGTGAAGCTAGCTGTTTCATGTTGCTACTAGGCAGTAGCAACGCAAGTGGTATTCACCACTAACAGGATGCTGCCGTCAAGCCAAAAAGATGCTCTGTTTATCACACAAATAAGTAAAGTGGTAGATGAATTTCAGTGTCAGTGTGATGTAAACATAAAGAACATTTACACATTGCACCTGTATCAGCTATGCAAAATTAGTGACAGCCATTCGCTGGTTCATTCCCCAGGGCAATGTCTTGACCAATCAGAGTCAAGCTGCCTGGTTTAAATTTCAAACAATGCTTGGCAATTAACTGTCAGTCACCATAAACAGGTGCATTCTTCATGGCAATGCCTCTACTAATAAGAGTCCACTTGACAACAAATTAGCACTCTCTTCATCTACAGTATAATGTGTTGTTTCTCCTAATATTGGCATTTTCTTGCAAAGTGTCCTGATGAGAGCAAGACAAAAAACTTTGACAAAAAATGGTTATTTTTTCAGCAATACTCAAGAATGGATAAGGGGGAATGGGTAGATGTGGTATATTTAGATTTTCAGAAAACTTTTGATTGGGTCCCACACAAGAGGTTAGTAAACAAAGTTAGAGCATATGGGATTGGTGGTAATGTACCGGCATGGATTGACAACAGTTAACAGACAGAAAACAGGGAGTAGGAATAAATGGGTCATTTTCAGGTTGTCAGGCTGTGACTAGTGGGGTACCACATGAATCACAGCCTCAGCTGTTCACAATCTACATCAATGATTTGGATGTGGGGATTCATGTAATGTTCCCAAGTTTGCAGATGGGACAAAACCAGGTGGGAGTGGGAGTTGTGAGGAGGAGACAAAGACGCTTCAAAGGGATTTGGAGAGGCTAAGCAAGTGGGCAAAAATTTGGCAGATAGAATACAATGTGGAGAAATGTAAGGTTATCCACTTGGGTAGGAAAAACAGACCTACAGTGCATTTCTTAAATAGTGAGAGACTGAGAAGTTTTGAACTTCAAAGGGACTTGGGTGTCCTTGTTCATGAGTCACTGAAAGCTAACATGCAGGTACAGCAAGAAATTAAGAAGAGAAACGGTATGTTGGCCTTTGTCACAAGAGGATTTGTATATAGCAGGAAAGATGTCTTACTGCAATTATATAGAGCTTTGGTGAGGCTGCTCCTGGAGTACCGTGAACAGTTTTGGTCTCTTTAACTAAGGAAAGATATACTTTCCATAGAGGAAGTGCATCAAAGGTCAATTCCTGGGATGGAGGGATTGTCCAATGAGGAAAGGTTAAATAGACTGGGCCTTTAGTCTCTGCAGTTTAGAAGAGTGAGAGGTCATCTCATTCAAACATACAAAATTCTTCCAGGGCTTGACCAGGTAGATGCAGGATGGATGTTTCCCTTGGCTGGGGGTATGGGGGGGATGGTGGCAGGCTCTAGAACCAGCGGACAGAGTCTCAGAATAAAGGGCAGGCCATTTAGGACTGAAATGAGGAGGAATTTCTTCACTCACAGGGTGGTGAATCTTTGGAATTCTCTGCCCCAGAGGGTTGCAGAAACTCAGTCGTTGAGTATGTTCAAGACTGAGATTGACAGATTTCTACATATTAAAAACATCAAGGGATACGGGGATAGTGCAAGAAAATGGTGTTGAAGCCGATCAGCCATGATCGCATTGAATGGCGGAGCGGGCTCGAAGTGCCTAATGTCCTACTCCTGCTCCTATCTCTTATGTTCTTACATACTTATGTAAATTGATAGATTTGAAACAGATCTAGCAACCCAAACCTGGGCATCCATAAGGCACAGAATTGTATACAACCACAACCTGTAGCCTCATGTCCTGGCATATCCCTCACTCTACCATTACCATCAAGCCAGGGGATTAACCCTGCTTCAATGAAGAGTGCAGGAGGGCATGTCAGGAGCAGCACCAGGCATATCTAAAAATGAGGTGTCAACTTGGTGAAGCTATAAAACAGGACTACTTGTGTGCCAAACAGCATAAGCAGCAAGTGATAGACAGAGCTAAGCGATCCCACAACCAACAGATCAGATCTAAGCTCTGCAGTCCTGCTACATCCAGTTGTGAATGGTGGCGGACAATTAAACAACTCACTGGAGGAGGAGGAGGCACCACAAATATCCCCATCCTCAATGATGGGGGAGCCCAGAACATCAGTGCAAAAGACAAGGCTGAAGCATTTGCAACCATCTTCAGCCAGACATGCTGAGTGGATGATCCACCTCAGCCTCCTCCTGAGCTCCCCAGCATCACAGATGCCAGTCTTCAGCCATATCACGCCACGTGATATCAAGAAACTGCTGAAGGTACTACTTACTGCAAAGGCTGTGGGCCCTGGCAACATTCCAGCAATAGTACTGAACATCTGTGCTCCAGAACTAGCCATGTCCCAAGCCAAGCTGTTTTAGTACAGCTACAACATCAGCCTGACAATGTGGAAAATTGCCCATGAATGACTTGCGCACAAAAAAAGGACAAATCCAACCTATCCATTTACCGCCCATTAGTCTACTCTTGATCTTCAGCAAGGGAGGGAGGGGGTTGTCAACAGTGCCATCAAGAGGCACTTACTCAGCAAAAACCTGCTCACTGACGCTCAGTTTGGGTTCCGCCAGGGCCACTCAGCTCCTGACCTCATTACAACCTTGATCCAAATATGGACAGGAGGGCTGAACTCAAGAGGTGAGGTAAGAGTGACTGCCCTTGACATCAAGGCAGCATTTAATAGAGTGTGGCATGAAAGAGCCCTAGCAAAACTGAAATCAGGGGGAAAACTCTCCACTGGTTAGAGTCATACTTCGCACAAAGGAAGATGGTTGTGGGTGTTGGGGATCAGTCATCTCAGCTCCAGGACATCACTGCAGGAGTTCCTCAGGATAGTGTCCTAGGCCCAACCATCTTCAGCTACTTCATCAATGACCTTCCTTCCATCATAAGGTCAGAAGTGGGGATGTTCGCTGATGATTGCACAATGTTCAGCACCATTCGCGACTCCTCAGATACTGAAGCAATTCATGTCCAAATGCAGCAAGACTTGGACAATATCCAGGCTTGGGCTGACAAGTGGCAAGTAACATCTGTGCCACACAAGTGCCAGGCAATGACCATCTCCAACAAGAGAGAATCTATCCATCGCCCCTTGACATTCAATGGCATTACCATTGTTGAATCCTCCACTTTCAACATCCTAGGAGTTACCATTGACCAGAAATTGAACTGGACCTGCCATATAAATACCAGGCTTGCAATACTGCTCTTGTAGCAGGTAAGAGGCTGGAAATTCTGCAGCGAGTAACTCACTTCCTGATTTCCCCAAAGCCTGTCCACCATCTACAAGGCACAAATCAGGAGTGTGATGGAATACTCTCCACTTGCCTGGATGAGTGCAGTTCCAAGAAGGAAATAGATAGATTTCTGGACTCTAAAGGTGTCAAGAGGTCTAGGGAGAGAGCGGGAGTATGGCGTTGAGATAGAGGATCAGCCACAATCATATTGAATGGCAGAGCAGGCTCGAACAAAAAGTTCAACACCACCCAGGACAAAGCAGCCCTCTTGATTGGCAATCCATCCACCACCTTCAACATTTACTCCCTCCACCACTGACGCACAATGGCAGTGTATATACCATTTACAAGATGCACTGCAGCAACTCACCGAGGCTCCTTCAACATCACCTTCCAAACCCGTGACCTCTACGACCAAGAATGACAAGGGCAGCAGATGCATGGGAACACCACCACCTGGAAGTTCCCCTCCATAGAAACATAGGACAGAATCTTCTCCCTGTCGGTGGGCTGGTCGGGAGTGGATGTGGGCGGGCGTGGAGCCGATCACTGCCCGCGATCGGCTGTGCGTCACTGTTTTACATGGGCGGGCTTTAGCGTGATGCGTGCCTGGTAGCGCTCAGCGCTAGCTGGGCAGGCTGGGGTAGGAGGGAGAGTTGGGGCCTGCACTCTTTCGTGCATGTGCGCAGAAAAAGCCCGGAAATCTCCCTGAGGCACGGAGCTGCCTTAGGGAGATGAAGTTCAGATTGAAAGTTTGAGAAAAAGAACGATTAAAGTTATGTCGACATGTCCCCTCATGTGACAGTGTCACACGAGCTGCGACATGTTTATTAAATGAACAAAATTTATTTATTAATTTAATAAAACATTAATGAAACCTCATCCTGCCCGTGGATGAGGTTTCCTGAAAAATGCGAAGGCCGCTTGGGCTCTTCGCCTGCCGCCAATATTAAGGTTGGGCGGGCAGCATTGATAATGGCGTTAATTGGTTTTTAAATGGCCTCAACAGGCCTTTGACATGGCCGATCAGAATATCTAAATGACGCGCGGTGACATCGGGACGCACGCCTGACATCACTCCGTGTCATTTTATGCGTCGGCGTGCGGGGCCCACCCCTGCACACTGACATGAAAATGCCCCCCATAGAAAAATAGCAAATAGGGGCAGGAGTAGGTCATTCGGCCCTTCGAGCCTGCTCCACCATTCAATATGATTGTGGCTGATCCTCTATCTCAACGCCATACTCCCGCTCTCTCCCCAGACCCCTTGATGCCATTAGAGTCCAGAAATTTACTTCCTTCTTAAATATATTCATTGACTTGGCCTCCACAGCCTCCTGTGGTAGAGAATTCCACAGGTTCACCACCCTCTGAGTGAAGAAGTTTCTCCTCATCTCAGTCCTAAATGGCCTACCCTGTATCCTGAGGTTGTGACCCCTTGTTCTAGACCCCCCCCAGCCAGAGGAGACATCATCCCTACATCCAGTCTGTCCAGCCCTGTCAGAATTTTATACGTTTCAATGAGAGCCCCTCTCATTCTTCTAAACTCCAATGAATACAGGCCTAGTTGGGCCAAATCTCTCCTCATACGACAATCCTGTCATCCCAGGAATCAGTCTGGTGAACCTTCACTGCACTCCCTCTATGTCAAGTATATCCTTTCTTAGGTAAGGAGACCAAAACTACACACAATACTCCAGTTGTGATCCCACCAAAGCCCTGTACAACTGCAGTAAGACATCCTTGCTCCTGTACTCAAGTCCTCTCACAATGAAGGCCAACATACCATTTGCCTCCTTAACTACTTGCTGCACTTGCACGCTTGCTTTCAGTGATTGGTGTACAAGGACACCCAGGTCCCTTTGTATGTGAACATTTCCCAATCTATCATCATTTAAATAACACCCTGCCATTCTGTTTCTCCTACTGAACTGGATAACTTCACACTTATCCACATTATACTGCATTTGTCATGTATTTGCCCACTTACTCAACATGTCTAAATCACCTTGAAGCCTCTTAACATCCTCCTCACATTGTGTCGTCAGCAAAATTGGAAATATTACATTTGGTTCCCTCATCCAAATCATTGATATATATTGTGAATAGCTGGGGCCCAAGCGCTGATACCTGCGGTACCCCACTAGCCATTCTGAAAAAGACCCATTCCTTCCTGCTCTCTGTTTCCTGTCTGCTAACCAATTCTCAATCCATGTCAATATATTACCCCCAATCCCATGTGCTTTAATTTTACACATTTATGCGGTACTTTATCAAAAGCTTTCTGAAAATTCAAATACACCACATCCACTGGCTCTCCCTTATCTATTCTGCTAGTTACATCCTCAAAAAACTCCAATAGGTTTGTCAAACATGATTTCCCTTTCATAAGCCCATGTTGGCTTTGTCTAATCCTGTTGATATTTTCTAAGTGTCCTGTTATCACATCCTTTATAATAGACTCTATCATTTTCCCTACTACTGATGTTAGGTTGACCAGTCTGCAATTCCCTGTTTTCCCCCTCCCTCCTTTTTTAAATATTGGGGTTACATTTGCCACCCTCCAATCTGCTGAGACTGTTCCAGAATCTACAGAATTTTGGAAGATGACAATGAACACATCCACTATTTCTATGGCTATCTCCTTTAGTACCCTGGGATGTAGTTTATCAGGCCCTGGGGATTTATTGGTTTTCAGTCCCATTAATTTCTCCAGGACTATTTTTTTAGTTATACTAATTTCCTTCAATTCCTCCTTCTCACTAGACTCTTGGTTCCCTAGTAGTTCTGGGAAGTTATTTGTGTCTTTCTCCCTGAAGACAGAATTAAAGTAGTTATTTAATTGCTCTATTATTTCCTTGTTCTTTATTATAAATTCTCCCCTTTCAGACTGTAAGGGACCTACATTTGTCTTCACTAATCTTTTTCTTTTTACACACTTATAGAAGCTTTTGCAGTCTGCTTTTATGTCCCTTGCAAGTTTACTCTCATACTCTATTTTCCCCTCTTAATCAATCTCTTGGTCCTCCTTTGCTGAATTCTAAGCTGCTCCCAATCCTCAGGTTTGCTACTTTTTCTAGCAACTTGATATGACTCCTCTTTGGACCTAATACTATCCTTAAATTTTCTGTTAGCCATGGTTGGGCCACTTTTCCTTTTGGGTTTTTGCACCAGAAAGGAATATATAACTGTTGCAATGCATACATTTGTCCCTTAAATATTAGCCGTTGCATATCTACTGACATGCCTTTTAGTAAAGTTCCCCAATCTATCTTAGCCACACACTATCCTGACTTGGAAATATATCGCTGTTCCTTCACCATTGCTGGGACAAAGTCCTGGAACTCGCTCCCTAACAGCACTGATGATGTACCTACACTACATGGACTGCAGCGGTCCAAGAAGGTGGCTCACCACCACCTTCTCGAGGGTAATTAGGGATGGGCAATAAATACTGGCCTAGCCAGGCATGCCCACATCCTGTAAATGAATAAAAAGGTGGTTCCTCTGCTACCTTTAAAATCTTCTCAGGACCCATTTCTTCAGTGAAGTCTTCCATCAGATCTCCTACCCTCTCTCTTCCTCTAACTGTCTGTGTTAGAGTTGCAAAGGAAGTTCAAGTTGTTGTTTTTCTAAGGTAAGTGAGTGAGTGTGGTTTGCAGTACCAGATCCTGCTTTGTGATAGAGCAGAGTCTGATATAGATATATGGATATAGATCGTGATGAATCTTCCATTTTCCTTTCAGGTGCTGTGGATTCTCTGACAGCGGATCCCGCATTGCTACTGATCATTGTTGGATGTTTAATATTCTGTATCACTTTCCTGGGCTGCACAGGAGCACTGCGTGATATTCAAATTCTACTGCAAATAGTGAGTGCTTTCAGCCCTTGTAAAGGAAAGAATGTTCTTGCATTTATAATGGCCAGGAATGCTGTAGGACAAAAGCCTGAAATGTGTCTTACTCCAACTCATTTAATTCCTTGCATAGGTAGCAAGTTAGAGTTGCAAAGGAAGTTCAAGTTGTTGTTTTTCTAAGGTAAGTGAGTGAGTGCGGTGTGCAGGACCAGATCCTGCTTTGTGATAGAGCAGAGTCTGATATGCTGTGGATATAGTTTGTGGTTCCTAGATAGCTTCCTATAGATAGTTCCTATAGATAGATTCCTATAGATAGTTCCTAATTCGACTTCATTTGAATAATACCTTCTGTCTGATGGCCTCATAAAAGACCTGAGCTGATGGCCTTCCAAAGTTTATAGGTCTAGGAAGAAAAAGAAAGACTTACATTTTGATAGTGCCTCAAGACACTCTGAAGCAATTTACAATTAATGAAGTACTTTTGAAGAGTAATCCCTGTTATAATGCAATAGCCAACCTCTACATAGCAAGCTCCCACAAACAGCAATGAGATAGCGACCAGAAAATCTGTTTTTAATGATGTTTGTTGAGAGATTGGCCAGAACCTGAACATTAGACTCCAGTATTGTATGTGTGTAGGATTTTCACAAATCAACAGGGATTTCTTATCTCAAGGGCCGATCAGGCTGTGAGCATTGAGGTATTTGGCATGACTCAGCCTACCCTGTGTATCAATGTGAAGGGGGTACCTGAATGTCTGGTTCTGTACCCAGTGCCTCCTGCCCCTTCCCATCCTGTCAGGCACAGCCAGCCAGCTCCTTCAAATGTGTTCATAGAGATTCATAGAGTCACAGAGTCATTTATGGCACAGAAGGAGACCATTGATTCCATGTTGGCTCGCCAAGGAGCAATCCAGTCAGTCCCATTCCCCAGCTCGATCTCTGTAGCTCTGCAAGTTTACTTCCTTCAAGTGCCCATCCAATTTCCTTTTGATTGTTTCTGTTTCCACCACCCTTGTCAGCAGCAAGTTCCAGGTTGTTACAATGCGTTGCATAAAAAAGTTCTTCCTCACATCTCCACTGCATCTCCTGCTCAAAATCTTAAAACTGTGAACCCTAGTCTTTATACAATTAGCTAATGAGTTTTTCCTTGTCTACCTTATCCAAACCTGTCATAATCTAATACACTTATATTAAACCTGCCCTCAATCTCCTTTGCTCCAGCGAGATCAATCCGAGCTTCTTGAATCTAACCTTGTAACTGAAGTCCACCCCATCCCTAAACCATTCTGATAAATCTCCTCTGCACCCTCGCAAGGATCTTCACATCCGTCCTAAAGTGTGGTGACCAGAACCAGACACAATACTCTAGTTGTGGCCTAACCAGAGCTTTATAGAGAATCAGTATAACTTTCCTGCTATTGTGCTCTATGCCTCTATTTATGAAGCCCAAGACCCCAGATGCCTTGCTAACCAATCTATCAATATGTACTGCCACCTTCAAAGGTAGATGTGCAAGCAGCCCCAGGTCCCTATGTCCCTGCACACTCTTTAGAACTGCACCATTAAGCCTATATTGCTTCTTCCTATCCCTTCTGCCAAAATCCATAACCTCACACTTTTCTGTATTCAATTGTATCTGCTACTTGCCTGCCCATTCTGCTTGCCTATATATGTCTTGTCTCAGTCAATTCAAATCATCCTGACTGTCACTTTTCCAAATTTGGTATCATCCATAAAATTTGGAATTTTACTCTGTATTCCAATATTCAGGTCATTTATATATAACAAAAAAAACTGTTCCTAGCACTGACCCTTGGAGATCATCACTGTCTACTCCAGTCCAAAAAACAACCATCTGCGATGACTCTCTGCTTCCTGTCCTCAACCTTAATTTTCATCCAAATGCACACTGATCCTTCTATTCCATAAACCTCAATTTTGTTAAACCTTATGATAAAATAACCACTCTTACTGAAATGTTCCCCCACAGACACTTAGTCCACCTATTTTCTTAACACCAGATCCAGCAAAGCCTCCTTTCTAGTTGGGCCAAGACATACTGGTCAAGGAGGTTCTCCTGAACACAGTTCAGAAACTCTTAAATAAAAACAGAAAATGCTGGAAAAGTTCAGCAAGCCTGGCCGCAGGCTGAAGAAGAGCCATACAGACTCAAAACGTTAACTCTGTTTCTCCACAGGTTCTGCCAGACCTACTGAGTTTTTCCAGCATTTTCTGTTTTTATTTCAGATTTCCAGCATCTGCAGTATTTTGCTTTTATCAGAAACTCTTACCCCTCCTTACCCTTTGCACTTACAGTATCCCAATCGATATTTGGGTAGTTAAAATCCCCCAGTATCACTATAGTCCTTGCATATCTCTGTGATTTCCCTACAGATTTACTCCTCTTACTATCTCTCGTTACTTGGTGGCCTATAGAATACCCCAAGAAGCATGATTTTACCTGTTTTTGCTTCTCAACACTAACCAAATGAACTTTGAACTTGGCCCCTCAAGGAAATCCTCTTTCTCCCAGCACTACAATGTCTTCCCAAATCATTACTGGCACCCCAGCTCCATTTTTTGCCTTCTCCATCTTTTCTAATCACTCTATATCCTTGTATGTTAAGTGCCCAGTCCCACCATGTTTAAGGTGTCAGAATTGATGCTGGGACAGGCATGAGCGTGGCACCAGATTGGGCTTTGCCAGTTCCAGGGCCCATCTCATGACCCAACATGAAAAGTTGGAGTTGGTGACTCTGTCCCAAGGGGCATGCAGCTGTCCATCACCAGGCTTACTCCTCCCACCAGGAAAGTACCCAGGAAGGGCACCAGAGTAGATTCCAGAAGGCATACCATATGTACAACGCACCTGCTGCAAGCAACCTTAGGAAAAACAACTTCTGGATGATCTGGAGGGTTAACAACCTCATCAAGTCCAACGGGTGTCAAAGGGTTTGATGTTGGAGCCCAAATTTCCCCAAGTTCTGTTTGATACGAGCAAAGCCCCATATCGGGAGAGCAACCTCACAGATTTACTCCTGTGGTGCAACTGTAGGCTAAACCTGCACTTAGCACTCAAGCTGAGTCCTGTGCCCTAGAGTGAGCTCAGGCCCTATAACTCCAGACTTACATTAATAAATAAAAAATCATTGAGTAGCAGAAGCCCCCACTCATTGCTACTTTATACAGACTATTGTTACAAACTTGAGCTTGGGCTGATAAATACCAAGTTACTTTCGCACAAGTGCCAGGCAATGGCAATCTCCAACAAGATACAATCTAACCATCTCCCCATGACATTCAACAGCATTACCATCGCTGAATCCCCCTTTATCAACATTCTGGCAGTTACCATTGACCAGAAACTGAACTGGACTAGCCATATAAATACTGTGACTACAAGAGCAGGTCAGAGGCTGGGAATCCTGCAGTGAGTAATTCACCTCCTGACTCCCCAAAGCCTGTCCACCATCTACAAGGCACAAGTCAGGAGTGTGATGGAATACTCCCCACTTGCCTGGATAACAACACTCAAGAAGCTCGACAACATCCAGGACAAAGCAGCCCACTTGATTGGCACCGCATCCACCACCTTAAACATTCACTCCCTCCACCACCGATGCACAGTGGCAGCAGTGTGCACCATCTACAAGATGCACTGCAGCAACTCACCAAGGCTCCTTATACAGCACCTTCCAAACCCATCACCTCTGCCATCTAGAAGGACAAGGGCAGCAGATGCATGGGAACACCACCACCTGGAAGTTCCCCTCCAAATCACTCACCATTCTGACTTGGAAATATATCGCCGTTCCTTCACTGTCGCTGGGTCAAAATCCTGGAACTCCCTCCCTAACAGCACTGTGGGTGTACCTACACCACATGGACTGCAGTGGTTCAAGAAGGGCAGTTAGGGATGGGCAATAAATGCTGACCTAGCCAGTGGTGCCCACATCAGTTGAAAGAATAATAAAAAATATTCCCATTCCTCTGGGAAGTTTACTTCCTTAAACCCAAAGCGGAATTTTTACTAACTGGATCTGCAGGGGGGTGTCAGTCGGAAAGTGGAGGTGAGGCCTGTAATTCAGGATTCCCCCCCGCCCTCAGTGGAGATTGAACTCCACAGCATGTCACTGAGTGCTTCCCCACCCAGAGGCCAGCCACACCAGGGGCAGGCTGATTGACTAGAGCGGTGCCCGGGGAGATGTCAGGAGCGTGTGAAGGAGGGATAAAAGGCTTCGCTTGTTGTTAGGGAGCCCATCCATGGACATAAGCAGGTGGATCCAGGTAGTAAGTGTGAATGCACAGACCTCCTGAATCCACCACGTTCTTGTCCCGAGGAAGTTTCCAGGTTTCTTGACCCTCAGGAAACCCAGCCGACAGCAGTTGAAATGCTGCAGCCTGATTATCATATCTACAGTTGCAGACCACCTCCTTGGGACAGGCTGGTGTCCCTCCCACATTGCAGCTCCAGGTAAAGCCGGAAACGAGCCGGTTGTTGGAGAGTTTGGGTCGGGAAACAGAATTTTGAGATTTTAACTTCCACCCAATCCAACCCACTTGTTTTTAATTGAAATTCAACCCACATAATGTTGATGCCTTACTAACCTCTCAATTGAAAGTTCTGCATAAATGTTTAAGCAAAACTCCACAGTATTAATCCCTGCCCATTCAAGGCAAGAGTTTAAGATTTGTTCAGGGGAGTATTAGACAGTAACGATGACTGTTTAAATAAGGTGATCATTGTCCACACCCATTGATATATCAGTGTATGGGCTAATGTTCCAAACTGCCATTCCCAATGAAGTTCTGATGTGTGTTCCTGATGTGAGTGACTGTAGCATATACTCCTGAACCAATCATAAGCTCTAACCTTGAATGAGCAGGCTTGAAGGGCTGAATGGCTTACTCCTGCTCCTGTTTCTTATGTTCTTCTGTAGAGGAATTGATATTGTTGAGACGATAGTTCTATCAGGTTGAACAATATGTATGGCCCTTGCTGGTCTGCACTGTATATACTAAGAGTTGTATCTTTATTTGCAGTTTATGTGGTCCCTCCTGCTCATCCTGTTTCTTCAGGTAATAGGTGCCACGCTTGGCTTCATATTCTCCAAAAAGGTAAAATGAATATTCATTTATTTTTGCCTTTCTTTCTGCACATGTTTCCCTGCCGTTGGTGCAGAGGAATAGAAGAATCTAGAATGAGTGTTCTCTCTGAGGCATTGTGCATGAGCAGTGCTCGGTTCAGCACCCACACGTTATGTGGATGGCCAACTTATCTGGTTCTTCTGGAATTACTCCTAATTTACAGCCTCTTGGGGAATGGGCAGTGGAACGGGACCAATTGGCATGATCTAACCCCTGACGATTCTCTGACATTGGCTGGCATTGGATGAGGGTCCTTGCCACTGCCAGGTGCTCCAAAAGTCAAAGCCTTGGTCTGTTGAAACATTCAGGAACAGAGATGCTAGTCGCTCCTGTGCCATTGGTAGTTTTCTGATGAGGATCAAACCACTCGGTCTTTCTTTCTGCCTGTCAGACCTCAGGGGTATTGTAGCAAACAATAATATTGCAAAGCTCCCACTGGTTCTAAATTAAATTTCATTCATTTAAGGTTGAAAAGAAGAGTGTGGCATTATTCGAGAAAGGGATAATCAGATACAGGGATGACCTTGACCTGCAAAATCTCATTGATTACATCCAGAAAAAGGTATTGATTCTGCTGTGTCAGTGCAGTGTGCTCTGGTTATAATCTGCAGCTTGATGATTGGTCCTCATTTTCAATAAAATTATTTAAATGTAATAGTTTCTCATGATGCAGTGTAATAGAGGAGTATTATGTTTAAGCAATTTTAATGAGAGTCACTTGTCTTACCCTCCCTTCTCACTTCTAGTTTCAATTACTTAAATGAACTTTTCAATCTCAAATAAATTCAAACACCAAGTTATTTTTGGTGGTATTTGACAGGCATCTGGACCTTTTCCTTTGGTATTTAGATGGATGGATTGACACTATTTGACTATCTGAGAGGAGTACTCCTGCCAGACAATTTTATAATGTTTTTTGGAAATTGCATTTGATTTTCTAGTAGAGCATCAGATACCTGGAGCCTTGTGCCTCACTGTCCTGTTACCTTTCCCATCTGACTTCTCCTTTAAATTCTGCTCTGCAAATTTAAAGTATAAAATTAGAAAAACATTTCCCCTAACTGCCTTCCATTGTCAGTGACCCAAACCAAGAACATTTATTCTTGACAGTAAAAAATGAGCTTCTCCAGTTGTCACTGGGTATCTAGTTCCTATTTCATACAATTCAATATATGTCTGAAAATGCTGTTCTGCTGTGTTTAGTTCAATGCTCTTTGCTAAACTTCACCAATGGCCCAAGCGTGGGGATGGAAGAGGATATCTCTGCACTCTCAAGTGTTGACAAAAGCTTCCTTTGACAAGAAATAGGTCTAAGCCCATAAAACTGCTCCGGATGTGTTTTAGGAGTTGGAACTGCCAACCACCCTCTGAATGGGCCTGTGATCCTACCCGAAATCCTGGGGGATGGAGATATTTGCATTTCCCTAGCAAGTGTCCACTTCAGCTGGGACATGGAGTTTAACAGTAAAGCCTGTCTTTTGCTTACATGGATCAGAGCTGACAGCCTCTGAGAAGATGAAGAAATTCAAATACTAGAGCCCTGTTCTCTGAAGGCCAGTTTCCTGAAGGCAAATGGTTCTCAGGAGACCAACCTTTCAGGAATTCAACTTTAAGAACTGAAATCCCCCCTCCAGCAGATACCTGGGATGTACAGGCGTCTCTTACACTCGGCATCACCAGGGCACAAGTAGAGGGAAATATTTCCCAAAACAGTACTCCACCTCAATATTCCTGTTCGAGGGCAGAAAGAGACAAGGTTGCAGCACTGCTAGGTCTTGCTCCGCAGAATTCCCAGATACTGTTGCCTTTGCACCCTCTTGGTAGCAGAATTTATTTGGTTAACACAAGTAGCTGACAAAAACCCAGTGGCTGGCAGAATAAATGTGGAAAGGTTATGATGAGGGAAAACGTCCCTAAGCTCTGCTTACTGGTTGGTAAAGTAGAGGTGGCTGCCCAGTGAGGCGCTTTCCACTTCAGGGCTTTTCTCCTCTGGGGACTAATGAAGTACATCAGGGAGGGGGCAGAACAAGAACGCTTGAGGGCACAACTGACCGATACTACCACAGGCAGTGCAAGCCCCAGAGCGCATGTTAGCCATAGAAGTCCTTGTCCAAACCTGCCTGCCTGTTGAACCCACAATCTGGTTCATTGACTTTGTTAATCAGAATGAGTTCACCAATACCTGGGTGCAGCTTTCTGTGGTCTAGCCTAACCCATGTTGTTTCCCTCCCCTTCCTTTTTATGCTCCAAAAAAAATAGCTCGTGAAGTGGAGTATTAAGAAATCCAAACTTAGCTTGGAGGTCCCGACTTTCTTCGGGCCTCCTGCACATGCTGCATGCCGGGAGCGGGCTGCACCTGCGCAGTTTTGCACCTTCACATTCTTCAGGCCCAGGACAGGCCCTGCGCGCCTGCATCTGGAGGATAAAGAAGAAAGGCACAAAAACCCAGGTCAGGTGGCGAGGTGCGGAGTGCCATAGCCAGCAAGAGTCCCAGAGAGAGGGACAGGGGAAGGGGACAGGGAGAGATCCCAAGAACTGTCCCAGGCAGGGGACAAGGGAGAGGTCCCCCAAAAGGAAGTTCCAGGGAAGGGTCAAAGACAGGGGACAAAAACAGGCCCCAGTTATGCTCAATTAAAAGGAAGGAGCAGAGAAACAGGCTCCAAGTTAGAGAAAGGGCTGCAGGGAGCAGACTTAAAGTAAAGTGGGCTAGGGAGAAGCCCTGAAGATCCAAGAAAGCTGAAGGTTGGTGACTCCATGCTGCGGGTCGTTGGGGCAAATGTTCCCCTTTGGAGCAGGAGTGTTATGCTTGGCATGGCTAAAGAGCTGAAATGATGCTTGTGAGTTTAAGTGTACTCAGGAACCCAGGGAAAAGGAATCTCAGAAGGTGAGATTGAAACCCTGCGAGATGAGCTGTTGTTGAAGCCATTCGAGTTGGAGTGACTTTTAGAGAGAATTCCAAGGTGGGATCTTTGAAGATGAAGATTGGAAACCCTCATGAGATAGATGGAGTTTCAGTGAGCTTGGCTGACTCACAGTGCAACTAACAACTGGGTGGGTTGTTGAAAAATCCATGGAATCCATTTTGGTCGCATTTGTCATTTATTGTGTAGTGTGGTGTATTTGACCACAGTTTGCCTGTTAATTCACATGTACCTCATACTTACCCTGAATGTTAGAGCATAAGATAGCTATTGTAAATTGTTTTATCTTTCTGACCTTGTACAGTAAAGTTTATTTTTGTTTGTTCAAAACCCGTGGAATCTTGAGGCTTTATTCTCCTAGCAAGTGTCTTGAATCTCAAACTTTGTCTGCTTTGGACAAAACATTATTGGTCCCTAGCCGGATCTCACCAACAACTTAGGGGTCTGGCCAACCAGCTTAATAGGAGTCAGTGCAGAACATGGCACCAGCATAGAGATTGGCCATACTTTCTACTCCAGCACTACAGCATACTTTAACCAGGGTGAAGAAAGAGGGCTTGAGGATCCAGTTAGCCAATTCTGCCACTGGCACTGTCAATCCTATGATCCATCTCCTGTTTATGGGCTGTAAGGACATATGCAAAGCAAGTCTCAATTTAATCCCCTGGCTACGGGCCCACAGCACAAAATAAACGGGCAATCTCATCCAGAGAGGGTCTGGTGTTAGACATCAAAAAGTGTCTTATTGGTGTTTTTCTGAAGTTGCAACCGAGCTATGTTGATGGGAGAAGATAGAGGATGTGTGACTGTACTTACCACATCCTGTACCTCAGCTAAAAGTACTTGATAAGAAAAGTAGCATAGATGTTAATGTATAAGCCAACCTTTGAAGCCTCCAAAATTCGTTCCAAAAATGAGGGTCCACTTATACGCTGAGTACAGAATGTGAACCGCCAGTGTGGGCGGTCACCATGTTGAAATGAAAAAGAAAAAAAGACTGGTAATTCATATCAGTATATAATTCATATAGTGTGGCAGGGTTTATTCAATAAATTAATTGTACGTAGATACCTTTTACCTCAATTAAAGCATTTTAAAACCCGTCATTGCCTTCGGCATCTGACACAGAGTTCATTGAATTCAATCTAGGTTACTTTGGCTATGGCATCATCTCAAGGACCCCACTCTGGATTAGGTGTGGCGCTTTCCATTTCAGAATCATCCCTCCACAACAAATCAGCTTCCTCTCCATCCATTGAATTGGATATTCCACATGATTTTCAATGATCTGATGGCAGTTTATGCACTAATAGCATCCCACAATTTGATGACAAAACCATGTAAAACATCAAGTGGGGCAGTGTGCACATTCCCACCCTTTGTGAAGGTTTCTTCTCCACCAACCATCCACCTATTTCATTTGGTTCAAACATGATCTTTGAATGGCTTGTTGAGGCACACATCCAAAGGCTGAACTATGGTTGTTAGACCCCCTGGTAGCATTTTGGGTGTTATTTCATTGTAGGTACCTCTTGATCTCATATTGGGTCTGAATATGTCCCACACTAATAAGCTGCATTCTTTACATTGGCCACCAGGGTGCCAATGCCACACGTCATAACTTTACTCCATCCTCAACCATCCAACCTTTGTCATGGGCATGCACAAACCTCCTGCAGGGACCTTGATGTTCAGCATGGTTTTATGTTTGAAAATTGCCATAGGCTTTAATTCCATTCCATTAGCCATGCAGGTTAATACCACTATGAATCTTGTCTTCTCATGTCCTACGGCTTTCACTAGAACTGTTTTTGAACCTTTCCACTCCACAGTTCAGTTGCTAGGCACATCGGAATTCATGGGTGTTTCATCCATGTTGCCAATGTGACTTAATGGTACTCACATTTTGCTGCTATCTGATGAGGAATTGCTGGAAACTGCTCATTTTGGCATCAAGGTCTTTTGATGGACTCTGAGCCGGTCTTGGTCTTCTGTTGCAACACTAAACATTTTTGTTCCATAGAGCGGCTACACTAACTGGCTGCTGCTCTGAAACCTTTGCTGGACTCAGGGTTTGATTTTCCCCATTTAGGTGTACATATAAGTGATATATTTCTGGTGACAACGTAACCATTCTGATGATTTTTGCGGACCCGTTCTGATGCATGCTTCTCAAGTTCAGTGGCTGGTCCCTGATTGAATGGCGCATTTGGTCTTGAACATTTTTAACAGCGGATTCCTTCTTCACTGACTCTGAATTCCCTCGCTGCAGCACAATTATTTAACAAGCTAACAAATGTTATGACTTTTAGCTTGAAACCAGCTTCATACTTCATTTGCTCTGAAGAAGAGTCATCCAGACTCAAACATTAACTCTGTTTCTCTCTCCACAGATGCTGCCAGACCTACTGAGTTTTTCCAGCATTTTCTGTTTTTATTTCATACTTCATTTGTTTTGTTGGAAGACTCATTTCTCTTTGTGGTTCTGCTCTGCGTGGTCATGTCTTAAACTCCCACACATCTTTGCAACATGGCTCTTGTCACCGCCTCTCGATCCCTTGCATCCAGCTATAAGCTAAGTAAAACATACATTTGTGGGGTGAAATATTGAGTCTGACTACCAATATAGCATGTTGTGGTTGAAAAGGTTGGGGGGGGTCAAATTATGTGCAAAAACATTAATTTTGTGGATGGAAAAATATACGCCACAATTTACAGTAAAGGGACCATATCCTGGGTCTAATCTGATGGTTGATGCTAGTGGTGACTGTTTGAGATAACAGTATTTCTCAGCACTGACACGTCTTAATATTAACAAAGAAATTTTAAGTGAGAGTCAATCTTCTACCGGAGATTTTGAATGTAATCTTTTACCTTTCTTTCAGTTCAAATGTTGCGGAGTGTCGAATTATAGTGACTGGTCCAAGAATATGTATTTCAGCTGTGTGGATAATAACCCCAGCCTTGAACGGTGTGCAGTGCCATTTTCCTGCTGTGTCATGGGTACTGAAGAGGTGAGGAAGAGCTACCCTGTACTACCATACTGGGCTAGGAAAGGGTTACTTTCTATTTAAGCACTGAGATTTTTTGTTAGGTGGTAGCAATGTGAAGAATAGGAACTTAGAATTGATTTTCATGCAACATTATAAAAAAATTGGATAATACACAGGTACAGAAAATAATCGGAATGACTAATGGAATATTGGCCTTATTCTCAAGCTGGAACAGGGGAGGAGTACTGTATTCGATTTTGCGCTCTGTACCACAGGAAGGATATATTAACCATGGGTGGGATTTAATGCAAATTCACCTGAATGATGCAAGGGCTTAATCGTCAAATTCTGAACACTTAATCTTAGCCAATTGTATGGGAAAAAATTCCCTTGAGTATGGAAGGTTATACTTGCCAAGTATAATCATGGACCAATCCAATGGAAGTCCATGCTCAACAATGTATGGTACCTGAGGGAGGAGATGAAGAGGCGCTGGTGGGCGAATCAAGAACACAAAGCTATCATATTAAAATTACAGCCGGACCATTTGGAATGAAATCTGGGAGCACTTTTTCACACAGAGGGTAGTGGAAATTTGGAACTCTCTCCCAAGATGCTGCTGTTGGTACCGAAGGATAATTAGAGCTTTCAAGACCAAGATCCACAGATTTCTGTTGGGAAAGGGTATCCAGTGATATGGAGCCAAGGCGGGAAAATTGAGTTGATGTACAAATCAGCCATGATCTAATTGGATGGCAGCAGAACAAGCTCAAAGAGCTAAATGGCAAACAGTCATTCCTTTGTTCCTTCCTGGTCTTCCCTACTCAAAACACTCACTCAGGCTCTCGAATGCCTGCTAGAACTTATTCCCAGTGTCCATTCTTTACAGAAAAACAACTCAGTTATTGGGGGACGGGGGTGGGAGTTAATTTGATGCACTGAACCTTGCCCTGTGGAAATTGTATAGGGAGTATGGTAAAAAGGAATGGAGGGATTACCCACCCTGCTCCCATGTTCATCAGGCCGACTGTAATTAGAAATCGTCGACAGCAAGGGCCCCGCAATTTTAAACAAGCAGGTCCAGGTCTGATCACATCATAGGGACCAGACTGCTGGTTGACCTTGATGCCAGCCCAGGAAAGCAGTGCTAGCTTCCCAACCAGGTCAAATCTGCCAGGATCACAACCAGAGAGGCCCAGTGTGATAAGTTTTACAAATGTTTTCAAAGTTCCTTCTGGACCAGCTGTGCTCCTCCTGGCCTCCTAAGGAAATGTTGGGCCTGCGCTGCCCAATGAAGCTGTGCAGCCCACTATGGAGTGAGCACCTGCAAATCAGGAAAGAAAGGAGAAAAGGAAGGAACTTGCTTTTCTAGAAGTGCCTTTCATGACTTCATGATGTCCAAAAGTGCTTTACAGCCAATAAAGTACTTTGTTGAGCAGTTGCAACATGGGAAACCTGGCAGCCAATGTGTGCACAGTGAACTCCCATAAACAGCAAAGTGCCAAGGATCAGATAGTCTATTTTTCTCCAAATGTTGGTTGAGGGATAAACATTAATTGGACACTGGGTCCCATGGCTCAGTGCTCTATGAGGTGACACTTTTACTTGTTAGACTGTTGTGCAATACTCTTAACCTTTATGACACCTATTTTTCATGGAATGAACTATGTTCTATCTTACCAAACTTTGATAGGATCCAAGAGACACATCAGTCAATTGGCTGTGCTTTCTGTAGTATTAGGGTGTGTAGGACTGTAAGGGTTAATGTGGGACTGGGGAAACAATACTGCCCACAGTATGATGTAGGGAGTCACATGGGAGTAGTAGAGTGTAGTGGTGAGTCTGGTAGAAGTCGGCATGGAGATAGCAACTAGTCAGGACTGTATCCTGATAATAACACACCGTGATATGTATATTATTATGTGTTATTAATAAATTGTTATTGTTCAACCATACAAGCCCCTAGATCTCTTCACGAGACAACATACAACCTTACAACACTTTTTTCCCCTATAGGTACTCAACACCATGTGTGGATATGAGACTCAATCAATGAAAAGGTCGACAGCCCAGAAACAAATTTACACTGGTGGATGTATGGACAAGGTCATCACTTGGGGACATCAGAACTTGTTTCTGATTGGTGGCCTGGGCCTTGGCCTACTTTTGTTGGAGGTCTGTGTCACTGTCTCTATTTTATAAATATTAACCTTCTCCCCAGTCTCCCAGGCTGAAGAGAGGAGGAATCACATTGAATTCCTGCTCAAGATTATTATTCAGGGTTTCCTTTTTCCTGCATTCTCATGGTGCTGGAGTCAAGAGCGTTCACTACACGAGTTCACTCTTTCAACTCCTCTCCTCTTAGTCTGCGCGTCTGAAGATCTTTCGATCCTTTAGCCAACTTTGGTATTTCCAAGTCACAGCTTGCTAGCAATGGTTTATTTTTATGCATTCCTGGGATGTGAGCATTGCTAGCAAGATCAGCATTTTTTGCCAATCCCTAATTGTACTTCAGAATGCGGTGATGAGCCACCTTCTCGAACCACTACAGTTCACCTGGTGTAGGTACCACAGTGCTGTTCAGGAGGAAGCTCTAAGTTTTTGACCCAGTGACAGTGATGGAACAGCGATTTAGTTCCAAGTCAGGGTGGCCTTGGCCCTGAGGGGAACTTGCAATTGGTGGTGTTCTCATGCATCTGCTGCCCTTGTCCTTCTAAGTGATGGAGTTCAGGGGTTTAGAAGGTGCTGTCGAAGAAGGCTGGGTGAGTTGCATACTGTGCATCTTGAAGATGGTACTGGCACTGTGTAGAGGTAGTAGAGTGAGTCAATATTGAAGTAGGTGCACGAGATGCCGATTAAGTGGGCTACTTTGTCCTGGATGGTGTTAAGCTTCTTGAGAGTTGTTGGAGTTGCATTCACCCAGGCAAGTGGAGAGTTTTCCATCACATTCCTGACTTGTGCCTTCTAAATAGTGGACAGGATTTGGGGATTTAGGAAGTGAGTTGCTCTCCACTCCCAGCTTCTGACCTGGTCTTGTAGCTACAGTATTTATATCGTTGGTCCACATATGTTTCTGGTCAATGGTAACCCCCAGGATGTTGATAGTGGGGGATTCAGCCATGGTAATGCCATTGTATGTCGAAGGGAGATGGTTAGAATCTCTTTGTTTGGAGATGGTCACTGCCTGGCACTTGTGAGGTGCAAATTTTACTTGCCACTTATCAGCCCAAGCCTGAATGTTATTCAGGTCTGCTGAATGCTGGCACAGACTGCTTCAGCATCTGAGGAGCTGCAAATGGTAGTGAACACTGCAATTATCAGCAACCACCCCGACGTTTGACCTCTGCTGCAGGGAAGGTCATTGGTGAAGCAGCTGAAGATGGCTGAACCAAGGGCATTATCCTGAGGAACTCCTGCAACCATGTCCTGGGGCCGAGATGATTGGCCTACAACCAACCACAACCACCTTCCTTTGTGTTAGGTACAACTGCAACCAGTGGAGATTTCTTAGCCAATTCCCATTTACTTCAGTTTTGCTCGGGCTCCTTGATGCCACACTCAGTCAAATGCGGCCTTGATATCAAGGGAGTCACTTTCACCTCACCTCTTGGGTTCAACTCGTTTGCCCATGTTTGAACCAAGGCTGTAATGAGGTCAGGAGCTGAGTGGGCCCTGGCAGAACCCAAACTGGGCATCAGTGAGCAGGTTATTGCTAAGCAAGTATTGCTTGACAGCACTGTTGATGAACCCTTTCCTCCTTTGCTGATGATTGAGACTAGACTGATGGGCAGTAATTGGCTGAGTTGGATTTGTCCTGCTTTTAGTGGACAGGTTATACCTGGGCAATTTTCCACATTGCCGGGTAGATGCCAGAGCTGTAGCTAGAACAGCTTGGCTAGGGGCACGGCAAGTTCTGGGGCATGTTCTTCAGTACTACAGTCAGGATATTGTCAGGGCCCATAGCCTTTGCAGTATTCTGTGCCTTCAGCCATTTCTTGATATCACGAAGAGTGAATCGAATTGGTTGAAGACTGGCATCTGTGATGATGGGGACCTCTGGAGGAGGCCGAGATGGTTCATCCACTTGGCATTTCTGGCTGAAGATTGTTGTGAATGTTCAGCCTTGTCTTTTGCACTGATGTGCTGGGCTCCCCCATCATTGAGGATGGGGATATTTGTGGAGCCTCTTCCTTTGGTCACTTATTTAATTGTCCATCATCATTCATGCCTGGATGTGGGAAGACTTCAGAGCTTTGAACTGATTCTAAGAAGTTCTGAAGAAGAGTCATATTGGACTTGAAATGTTAACTCTGTTTCTCTCTCCACAGATGCTTCCAGACCTGCTGAGTTTTTCCAGCACTTTCTGTTTTTATTTTTGATCCGATCCATTCGTCTGGGATAATTTTACTCTGTCCGTAGCATGTTGCTACCACTATTTACCATGCATGTAGCCCTGTGTTGTAGCTTCACCAGGTTGACACCTGGTATGCCTGGTGCTGCTCCTGGCATGCCCTCCTGCACTCTTCATTGAACCAGGGTTCATCCCCCAGCTTGATGTTAATGGTAGAGTGAGGGATATGCTGGGCTTTGAGTTTCAGTTTGTGATTGAATACAGTTCTGCTGCTGCAGCTGATGGCCCACAATGCCCCATGGACACCCAGTTTTGAGCTGACGAATATGTCCTGATTCTATCCCATTTAGCATGGGTGGTAGTACCATACAACACGATGGAGGGTATCATCAGGGTGAAGATGAGACTCCATCTCCACAAGGACTGTGCGATAGTAACGTCTACCAATGCTGTCATGGAAAGATGCATCTTCGACAGGTAGATTGGTGAGGACGAGGTCAAGTAGGTTTTACCCTCTTGTTGGTTTGCTCACCACCTGCTGCAGGCCTACTGTTGTAGATATGTCCTTCAGGGCTTGGCCAGTTCCATCAGGCCTATTGCCACGCTTGATGATGGACACTGAAGTCCACAACCCAGACTACATTCTGTGCTCTTGCTGCCCTCAGTGCTTCTTCCAAGCGATGTTCAATGTGGAAGAGTACTGATTCAGCAGCTGAGGAAGGACGATAGGTGGTAACCAGCAGGAGGTTTCCTTGCCAATGTTTGACTTGATGCCATGAGACTTCATGGGGCTTCTAGACAATGTTGGGCACTCCCAGGGCAACCCTGTCTCGACTATATACCATGGTGCATTGCCATCTCTGGTGTATCTGCTGGTGGGATAGGACACACCCAGGAAATGTGATGGAGGAGCTATTGGGTGTAAGATATGATTCCATGAGTAACTTAGGAACAGGGGTAGGCCATGCAGCCTGTTGAGCCTGCTCCACAATTGAATGGCTGATCATCTACCTCAATGCCACTTTCCTGCACTTTCTCCATATCCCTTGATGTCATTAGTCTCCAGAAACCTATTGATTTCTGTTTTGAACATGCTCAATGATTGAAATTCCACAGCTCTCTGGGGTAGAGAGTTCCAAAGATTCACAACACTCTGAGTGAAGAAATTCCTCCTCATCTCAGTCTTAGGTGGCCTACCCCTTATCCTGAGATGATGTCCCCTGGTTTTAGACTCACCAGCCAGGGCAAACATCTCATCTATATCCAATCCAAATCCATAGTATGATTATGTCAGGCTGTTGCTTGTCAGGCCTATGAGACAGATCGCCCAATTTTGTGACAAATTACCAGATGTTAGTAATGGAGACTGTGGGGTTGACTGGGCAGGATGTGCCATTGTCATGTCTGGTGCTAGGTCAATGCCGGATGATCCAGTTTTATTTGGTTTCGATAGCGGTACAGCTAAGTGGCTACTGAGTCATTTCAGAGGACAGTTATAAGTCAACCACGCGTTGTTGTTCATCTGCAGTCACATATAGACCCAGCTGGGTAAGGACAGCAGATTACCTTCCCCAAAGTACGTTAGTGAACCAGATGCATTTTTACGACAATCTGTTAATTTCATGGTCACCATTACTGAGACTAGCTTTTAATTGCAGATTTATTAGTAAACTGAATTTAAATCCCCCTAGCTGCATGTCTCATGTCTCTGGGATATTAGTCCGTGTCTCTAGATTAATAGTTTAGTAACATTACCACTATGTTACTGTTGCTATCTACTCTTTCCAGCACTGCTTCAGCCTCTATTGTGATTTTTTTTGACAGTAATATGTTGAATGACATGAGTCCTCATTGTGTGGGTTCCCAGCTCTCATCATGTGCAATGACCACAGTTGCACACAGTCAGCTTTGTGGAATGGGGCTGAGAATCACACGGTCCATGCTGAGGTAGCCAATTTCAACTGACACCCACTATACTATCAGCATCTTTTTGGTGGGAGGTTGATTCCTGTTTAACTAAACCCCGCTGGAGGAGTGTGCGGCCGCAGTATAAGAGCAGGTGGTTTTCAGATAGGGTGGTGTGTATATTGCAGCTGTGGTGTTGAAACTTGGTCAAATGACCTGTCAGCACTCGTTGTGCAGAAACAATATATAACCTGACTCAAACAAGAGTGAACTTCTACAGAAGAAGAGAGGGACAATTTTTGTTTTGCTTCCTTACACTCTTGTCTTTTTCCTCGTTTTCAGGTTTTGACGATCTCACTGACAGTTATGTTACTGAACCAAATCCTGTTTATCAAGAAACGAATCGTTGGAAGGAGAACTGCATCCTAACCTCCGCTCCCAGAGGCAGTCCATCCTTCTCAATTCGCCATTGGCAATGCCTAGGGAAGGAGGGACAACTGTTCCCTGTGAAGATCCATTGCATTCCTTCTGACTGCACTGAACCCTCAGTACTCCACACTGAACAGGGGGAAATCTAATTGGGCTGTGAGGAATCCCTCCCATAACACCACCAGCAGCAACATTGGGGAAATAGTTTTTCTTTGCTAATCTGCAACAGTCAGTGCCTCTTGCTGGAGTGTGGTCCCATGGATGATGCAGCCCTCCAGTAAATCTCTCAGATGGCCTTACTTCACTGACTCACTGCAGCAAGGTTCAGTCATCTGTTTTACCACAGAAAGTGAGGATCAACACAACTCTACACAATTCTACAGTCCATCAATGTACACTCCCCAATAAATTCACAGAATAGCGAGCAAGAGCAGGAACCCTGACTGGTTTTTCCTCTCCGTAGCTTAGGGCACCTGCATGATCTGCATGGCCCAATATTATACGGGGTGATCCACTACAAGGGAATCTCAATTCATTTTAACTTCCAGAGCTACATATCAATAAAAATTCATTATCTTACTCAAATATTAAAACATTGGACTAGAAATTCATGTGTGCCAATGTTTGGCCATGGTTTGTGATTCGCAACCTGCCTGTGCTGCTCCTGAATGAAATAAATTTGGTGTACCCAGCTCATTTGTGTGATTGTGGCATGTGGCCAGGTGAGTCCTACGCGGCTTCCTTCTTCTTTGCACTGCCGGCTACCTCTGTGCTCTGGGGGGGTGGGGGTGGGGTGGGGGGGAACAATATTGTGCAGAAATCACATGGTGCAGCTAGCCTGCTTTTCTTAAAGGCAGGCTGTCCCTCTTAAAGGGAAGCTGCACTCCTGAACTGAAAGCTGAATATTTGCAACACTGAAACTGCATGAAAATGGTGCAATAGGCTAGGCAGAGAGGGCACACAGATCAGGTGACACTGCCTTGGAAACACTCATCACGCGGCTAGAGTCCGGGAAAGAGGCCATAGAGTCATAGAGTTATACAGCACAGAAACAGGCCCTTCGGCCCATCATGTCCGTGCCGGCCATCAAGCACCTATCTATTCTGATCCCATTTTGCAGCACTTGGCCCATAGCCCTGTGTGCTATGGAGTTTCAATTGCTTATCTAAATACTTCTTCCATGGTTTCATTGGGAGTGAGGGGGGGAGGTGGAACAAGACGTCTTTAAGGGACAACCTCCGAAGGGTAGAAACATGTTGCCATGGACGTGAATACCCCAAGTCTATCCCGAGGGCACATTGCAGCAGAGTCAAAAATGATCTCACATGGGTGGTCAAGGTCAGTGATGCATCTTTACACATCCCACTGTACTACCAACCTTTCAGGCTGCTCAATACACCAAACCCACCTCGCTCACCCAGCCACTCTCACTGGCATTCAGGACCCACACCTCATACGCCTGCCAGCCTCTCTCACTGCCTCCATAGACCACACCCCCAACTATTCAGCTATGGCAAGCACATCACCTCAGCATCGTGCCACACAATCACCAACATTCTTCCCTGTCTCTTACAGGAGAATGTGGCCCATTACACCAGGGAGAGCCAGAGAATCGGCAAACATTGGCACAACGCCATCATCCCCTGAGCACACTCGAGGAGTTTGTGCATCAGCGAACAGTCAGCAACCAGGTCTGTGGTATCCTGTGCTGCCAACACCACTGAGGATGATCATAATTGACTACTTTATGCCCATTCTCAACTCCCTCGTCATCCTCATCCTGAGATGTGACTGAAGTGGGAAGTGCAGATGCTGTGACCATGGATCTTTCGCCTTCCTCCCCACCCACCCACTCCTCACCCCAAACCTCCTTTTCAGCTTTTATGCCTTTATACATTCAAGAATTGCTGTCTGGACAACCTCAACAAAGCCTAGAAGAAGAGAAGGAGCCACTCCATGATATTGATGAGGAGGCACGGGCACTTCCTCTGACACTCAAAGATACTGGCGAGCTCAGATGCTGGCCCTGCACAAACTTTGGAGGCTAGTAAAGTGTCGGGATCAGCATGTGGTGAGACCCTGGGCACAAGCGGCCAGACTGGGGCAAAAGGGTGGCTCATGTGCCAGCTCCTCCAAGGGTGAGGTCACAGTTGAGTTCAGCTGCAGGGAACTCAAATGAGGACCTGCAATGACACAGTGTACAAGACAGCGCTGATGAACACGCTAAGGTGCTTGGTATATTGGCCTGCCAGACAGCCTTCAGTCACTGTCAAGGAGCATGGAGGAGTCCAGCTCCAACTTGGCAGAAGACATTTCACAAAGCTTTCCTTTTCACCGTGGAAGTGTTGGCCAACTCCGTGCCAGCACTGCCAGACTGACCATCATGGAGCATCTGCTAACCACTCTTTCAGCTTCCACTGCAGCACAGGTGCAGGTCCTCCTCTCTTCCTCTCCCTCCTCCTCTCTTCCTGCTCCTCCGCCTAAGGAGGCCTCTGGGTCCTAGAGGTGATGGCTATGTCCTCATAATGACCAGGTTGTGGAGAATGCTGCAAAACACCACACACTTGGAAACTGGAGGGCTCCCCTCAGGGGTCAAGGTATCAGAATTGTTGCAAAAGGAGGCCAATTGCTTGCTCCATAATGTTGTGAGTGGCTTTCACTATCAGCCCATTCTGCTTGTGTGGTGGGATGGTGGAAGAGAGACTTAATACCTCTAAGCAGCATGGGTATGCAGCCATGCAGTAATCAGGTATGTACTACGCAGGGGCCAAAGGCCATTGCACAAGCAGCGCTCCCTTTAAGATACAAGCATCCACAGCCACACAACAATCTTAAAGATCTCATGCAATGCCACAAGAACAGCATACAATAAAGAGCAAGTAGAGAGAACATTGGCCGTAAGCCACTTGTGAGGAGGGTGGGGGAAGTGGGATAGCTCTTGTCTCCCATCAGCCAACCTCTGGTTGTTCTGAGAGGCCCAAAAATGGTGGATAGGGAAAACTCCTGTAGGATGAAAAAATCATGGTTGTTGCCAAGATAGCAGGTGTTCACCAAAATAAAGGTCTTGGTGTGGTTGCACACCGACTGCACATTTATCAAGTGGAATTCCTTGCCGTTCCTATACCTATCGCTGTTGGCATGGGAGCTCACCCTGTCACTCCTCACATAAATGTGGTGTCACATGCAATCTCATAGTCTTTCCTATTCCATCAGTTCAGCTCTCGAGTTGCAGTCGCTGGCAGGTGTATTCATCCAAGATCCCGGAATATGGTTAACACCGACAGGGTGCATGTCGATGAACCCTCTCTCACTCCTGATGGCATAGCTTTCCAGATTTCCTTTCCAACCAACCAACCTACAATATTCAGTTTACACTCTGGTCTTCTGATACAAACACTCAGCTCTTCTGCATGTCTGAGCTATTCGCACCACTTTTTAGGATTCAGTCTCTTTTAGTTTGCTTGTACATCACTTCCTCAAGAGTTTATTGAATTCTATTTTTTCTTCTTGCTGCCAAATGGAAAACTAGCTTTTTCGTAGATCTTTGCTGGCTTCTCCTCTCACAAATTCTGCACCCCTCTTTCTGCCTCTTTAGCTTTCTCTTTGTATCTGCATCTATGTGGTGACACCTTCACCCTCCAGCTCTCCTGCTTGTAGCTCTCCTTTGTGACTGGCCACATGGCTTTTTGTATCTTAACTTCCTGCTTGTTGGTACTCCTTCTAGGTCAAGGGTCACCAGCTCACATGGACCAGTATTTCTTATTATCCAAGAAAATTACAATTGATTCCTTTACAATTGATGCAATCTCTTAAAAGTACTTATCAAACATTCTTAAAAACAACTACAGATTCCATGGGCATTTCAAAGGAATTGCAAATTTTGCTTATATCCTGCTTCTGGGTCAAAGGTTTTCACAACACTGAATGGCCGTGAAAAGCACTGGATGAGGGAAGTGAATGTACTTTCGTCAAGTATGCTGATGACACAAAAATAGGTGGGAAGACAAGCAGTGAGGATGACACACAGAGTCTACAGAGAGATGTAGACAGGTTAAGTGAGTGGGCAAAAACTTGGCAGATGGAATATAAGGTGGGAATATGTGATATTATGCACTTTGGCAGGAAAAATAGAGGAGCTGAATATTATTTAAATGGAGAAAGACTACAGAAAGCTGCAGCACAGAGGGATTTGGGGGTCCTCATGCATGAATCACAAAAAGCTAACATACAAGTTCAGCAGGTAATAGGGAAGGCAAATGGAATGTTAGCCTTTATTTCAAAGGGAATGGAGCATAAAAATAGGGAAGGCTTCCTAAAACTATACAAGGCACTAGTTAGACCACACCTAGAATACTGTGAACAATTTTGGTCCCCTTATCTAAGGAAACATATTGGCATTGGAGGCAGTCCAGAGAAGGTTCACTAGGTTGATCCCGGGGATGGAGGGATTTTCTTATGAGGAGAGGTTGAGTAAGATGATCCTGTACCTCATTGGAGTTTAGGAGAATGAGAGGTGATCTTATTGAAACATATAAGATTCTTAGCAGGCTTGACAGGATAGATGCTGAGAGGTTGTTTCTCCTTGTGGGAGAGGCTAGGACCAGAGGTCATAATCTCAGAGTAAGGAGACACCCATTTAAAACAGAGATGGGGAGGAATTTCTTCTCTCAGAGGGTAGTGAATGTGTGGAATTCTTTACCACAGCGGGCTGTGGAGGCTGGGTTGTTAAGTATATTCAAGGCTGAGATAGACAGATTTTTAATCATTAAGGGAATCAAGGAGTATGGGGAAAATGCAGGAAAGTGGAGTTGAGGATTATGAGATCAGCCATTATCTCACTGAATGGCGGAGCAGACTCGCTGGGCTGAATGGCCTACTTCTGCTCCTACGTCTTATGGTCTTATAACTACAAACCTTTCTTTCAAGTTGTAATGATATGGAATGCATTGTTTGAAAGGGTGGTGAAAGCAGTTTCAATCATTGCTTTCAAAAGGGAATTGGATAATTACTTGAAGGGAAAAACATTGCTGAACACAACAGGCCAAACAACCTCTTGGTGCGCTCTATCGATCTATTAATTACTGCAAAAATATTCATGTGTATTCTAGCAGAGTCCTTTGGGATTTGCTGTTTGCTGTTTTTTCCTTGTCTGTCCATTTGAAAGTCAAGCTCAGGAGGCTATATGATGAAGCAGTGTTAATCTTTTTTGCACATGTTGCTTTGTTTAGAAATTTTGATCACATTTCTGGGATTGACAAAAATAATTTGGGGACCTTTTCTTTTTGATTTTTAAGGTATGTTTGTTCTAAAATTGCCTGAAAAACAGGTACCAGGGTATATTTACAAGCCTGGGAACATCTACTTGCAATGACTGAGGCCATACCCATCAGTCTGCTTCAGGTCACTAGAGGCCAGATGCAGCAAACTGACCTACATATGTGCAGGCAACTGATGCTCCTGGCCAGATAGCACCACATTATCAGCTAAGATGCTACCCACACACATAACATGATAAATTGGCCAGCCTTACCATTTCCACTCAACAGCATGGCACAGTTGCCCAGTGTAACAACAGTGCAAAAGTTCCCACAGTACAGCGCCTCATTGATGACTGCCTTAGGTTGGGTTGTTAATCCTCCAGGATTGGCCAGGCCTGCATTTGCAGGAATTGAAGGTTAATCCCCAGGATACTACTATGAGCAGCCTAGGAGAAAAACCCTAGAGAGGCATTAAAAAAAATTGTGTTTTCTTCATTTTCTTTGAACACTTAGTGAAGACATTAAGAAATAAACAGAATATGGTTATGTTACTGAACTAGTAAGCCAGAGACCTGAAGTAATTGTAGTATCAAGGGTTGATAGCTATAATGCTAAGAGCTAGAATGCATCATCAGTGATGTCAGATGATGTCAGATCACATGTAGCTGCAGCCTGAGGAAAGAAGTTCCTAATGGAGCCCTGCTAAAGTCTTTCATTTCTCTTCAAGGAGAGGCTAGATGAAGCAGGAGACAGGTACACTAAGGCTGAAGGTGACCAGCTGCAAGGTGACATTCTAGACCTTAATTTGCTCTTTTGAGAAGAGGA
This sequence comes from Cetorhinus maximus, assembly GCF_964194155.1. Lineage (NCBI taxonomy): Eukaryota > Metazoa > Chordata > Chondrichthyes > Lamniformes > Cetorhinidae > Cetorhinus > Cetorhinus maximus. The sequence continues at coordinate 77,084,573 of NC_135900.1, read as the reverse complement.
TGATAACCAAGATGCCATTGATATCGATGATTTGTCACTGGAGGAGGTCCTGAACCTTGCTTCAAATTTTGAAGACAGCATAGATGATGACAGCAAAAGCCCAGATACCCCTGCTGAGAGAGGTCAGCATATTATTGAAGGAGGTGATAAAGATGCAAATCCATCTGTTCATTCTGCTGAAGACAGACCCAATGACATACAACAACTACCAAATGCAGCAACTCCTTTGTACAATGAAGAACTGAGACCAAAAGTTGTAGAGTCCAAAGTTAAATCTGAAGATCGAAAAACTACAGAGGTGCTTACTACAGATGTTGTGTAGTCCTTGTGGAGACAAAGTCCCATCTTCATACTGAGGACAGCCCCCATCATGCTCAGTGGTATTACCACAGAGATCCAGCAACTCAAAACTGGGCATCCATGAGGGGCTGTAAGGGCCATTAGCAGCAGAATTATATTCAACCACAATTAGTAATCTCATGACCTGGCAGATCCATTACTCTACCAGCACCATCAAGTCAAGCTCAACAGGGTCTTATTCCCCCACCAATTCTGCTAAGCCCATTTCCTTGGCTGTGGTTTTTTTTAGATAGTAGTAGGGACAGTAGGAATCTCGTTCATTCACTCATTTGCATCACTAATTAGATGACGAGGCATTTGGCTATCTTGTGTGACGAAAGTATAATAATTTTCATAATATTTTTCTGGTTTATTGTGAAGTAGGTTTATGGGGGTAAGTATAGTTGGTCCTGTCTGTGTGATTTAATTACATTTGGAGTCAAGTAGACTGCAAGCTTGAAATCATCAAAAGAGGCTAAGCGCTTGACAGCTAATGAGTAAACTGGATGCTGGCTTTTCTTTCATCCATTCACAGGATGTGGGCTTCGCTGGCTGGGCCAGCATTTATTGCCCATCCCTAATTGCCCTTGAGAAGGTGGTGGTGAGCTGCCTTCTTGAACTGCTGCAGTCCATGTGGTGTAGGTACACCCACCGTGCTATTAGGGAGGGAGTTCCAGCGTTTTGACCCAGAGACAGTGAAGGAATGGTGATATATTTCCAAGTCAGGATGGTGAGTGACTTGGAGGGGAACTTCCAGGTGGTGGTGTTCCCATCTACCTGCTGCCCTTGTCCTTCTAGATGGTAGTCATCGTGGGTTTGGAAGGTGCTGTCTAAGGAACCTTAGTGAATTCCTGCAGTGCACCTTGTAGATGAGACACACTGCTGCTACTGTGCGTCAGTGGTAGAGGGAGTGAATGTTTGTGGATGTGGTGCCAGTCAAGCGGGCTGGTTTGTCCTGGATGGTGTCAAGCTTCTTGAGTGTTGTGGAAGCTGCACTCATCCAGGCAAGTGGGGAGTATTCCATCACACTCCTGACTTGTGCTTTGTAAATGGTTGTCAGGATTTGGGGAGTCAGGAGATGAGTTACTGGTCACAGGATTCCTAGCTTCTGACCTGCTCTTGTAGCCACGGTATTCATTTGGCTAGTCCAGTTCAGTTTCTGGTCAATGGTAACCCCCAGGATGTTGAGTGTGGGGGATTCAGTGATGGTAAGGCCATTGGACATCAAAGGGCGATGGTTAGATTCTCCCTTGTTGGAGACGGTCATTGCCTGACACTTGTGTGGCGTGAATATTTCTTGCCACTTGTCAGCCCAAACCTGGATATTTTCCAGCTCTTGCTGCATTTGGACTTGGACTGCTTCAATATCTGAGCAGTCGCGAATGATGCTGAACATTGTGAAATCATCAGCGAACATCCCCACTTCTGACCTTATGATGGAAGGAAGTTCATTGATGAAGCAGCTGAAAATGGTTCGGCCTACGACACTACCCTGAGGAACTCCTGCAGTGATGTTCTGGAGCTGAGATGACTGACCTCCAACAACCACAACCATCTTCCTTTGTGCTAGATATGACTCCAACCAGCGGAGAGTTTTCCCCCTGATTCCCATTGACTCCAGTTTTGTTAGGGCTCCTTGATGCCACACTCGGTCAAATGCAGCCTTGATGTCAAGGGCAGTCACTCTCACCTCATCTCGGGAGTTCAGCTCTTTTGTCCATGTTTGAATCAAGGCTGTATTGAGGTCAGGAGCTGAGTGGCCCTGGCAGAACCCAAACTGGGCATCAGTGAGCAGGTTATTGCTAAGCAAGTGCTGCTTGATAGCACTGTTGATAACCCTTTCCATTACTTTACTGATGATCAAGAGTGGATCGGTGGGGCGGTTGGATTTGTCCTGTTTTTTGTGGACAGGACATACCTGGGCAATCTTCCACGTTGCCGGGTAGATGCCAGTGTTGTAGCTGTACTGGAACAGCTTGGCTAGGGGGCGCGGCAAGTTCTGGAGCACAAGCCTCCAGTACTATTGCCGGAATATTGTCAGGGCCTATAGCCTTTGCAGCATGCAGTGCCTTCAGCCGTTTCTTGATATCACGTGGAGTGAATCGAATTGGCTGAAGGCTGACATCTGTGATGCTGGGGACCTCCGGAGAAGGCTGAGTTGGATCGTCCACTCGGCACTTCTGGCTGAAGATTGTTTATCTTCAGCCTTATCTTTTGCACTGATGTGCTGAGATCTTCCATCATTGAGGATGGGGATATTTGTGGAGCCTCCTTCTCCAGTAAGTTGTTTAATTGTCCACCACCATTTACAACTGAATGTGGCAGGACTGCAGAGCTTAGATCTGATCTGTTGGTTGTGGGATCGCTTAGCTCTCTCTATCAATTGCTTCTTATGCTATTTGGCATGCAAGTAGTCCTGTGTTATAGCTTCAACAGGTTGACATCTCATTTTTAGGTATGCCTGGTGCTGCTCCTGGCATGCCTTCCTGTACTCTTCATTGTAAGGTGTGAAGAGAATTTGCATTTTTAGGTAAATAAAGGGATTTAGATTTCAAAAGGATTTTAGCCAGATAAACAAGGCTAAGGAGTGTGTTTATTTTTCCCAAAGGTTAATGACAATATTGGCAACATGAAAGTTTTTATATTATGAGGAAGATACAGTTTCAAAGACATGTGGAACAATAGAATTTACATGTTAAAAGGAGAGAAACATATATAAAGGAGAATGAAAGGCTATGTGGGAGGAGGCCATGTAAGTTGTAACAGGAGTGTGTGAAATAACATTAATGAAGCCTCCAGCCATTTGTGCACAAACCTGCTATGTAATGAAACTGAAGTTGGGGAAAAGACATTTGGAATTCCATTGCCAAGTGAGTATTGTGTTAATTCGCTGGTTCTGTTTTAAACCTAAAATCTATTTTTGGACTGTTACCTTAAAGGGGGTGTAACTGGGGGCTCAGTTGAATTAGGAATTTTAGGATTTATTATCGTAGTAAGTAATTGTCGTCATGTGTATGTGCTTGAAATCTTTTATTTTTGTTAAGTATTTTAATTTAATTTTTAAAATCTCTAAAGGTCTTGGTGGTCTTATTACTTCTGAATTCAGTGCACACATCTTCTCACAATAAATACAAATTGCAAAACTGTTGTGATAGCATGACCAAGTTTCCCTTGTTGATTTTGTCTGCCTGGCACACATCATGTGCCACAAAGCCACCTGGCACACATACAAAGGCTGGCCATTCCAAGTTCCAATGTGGCTGATCCACATTGCAACAACCTCCAGGACTGACCACAACCAAGGGCAATGGCTCAGATCTGGGGAGGACCAGAGGTGATTTTGATATGACCGTCACTTGATGGAAAATTGCACCAACTGAAAAATATAGCTGCGTTAAGGTTAGTTGTTCAATTTTTCCAGAGATGTACCCATAAACACATCATCCGATGCATTGTTTATTAGCAAACCATACAACAGTACAAGAAACAACAACAAGAACAAGCAATTACACACCATTGTTAACGCATGGTACCATACCCAGCAACCGGGGATCTGGCATATCGGTGTAGCTCTTTGCCCAGCCATTTGGGATTAGCATAAATTGGACATGTAAAGGGAATAGTCTCTATGGTTCCCTCAAACCAAGTAGCAATTACACCCAAGTCCATATGGTCAGCACCAGCAAGGCCAAGTCAACACAGTCGGCATGGATTTGTAAGGGAAGCCAGCTTAAATCCTGGATACCACCTTTCATTCGCTGGGCTTCTGAAAGATGTCAGCTTGTCATTCCTTCCCTTATAACAGGTGAAATGGTTTCAGGACGCGTGTCCCTTGGTCACTCTGCGGCAGCATGTACCGCTGTGTACCTCCTCCCCTTGTACACAGCCGTTAACCTGCAGAAAATTAGGGCTTTGAAAGTTTGACTGCCTCAGGCTTTTTAGTTGATGTTCCCAACCAGTCACTTTTGCCAAAATAGCATTTTTTCCAACATTGTAATGTTGTTGACCAGCAGAACCACATGGAGACGCAACTCAATGTGGCTTGGAACACCCAAGATTACCTCAGCTACTGTAACCTATGACTCTCACTGACACAAATAGTCGGAATGGGTTTATACTGAAGGAATCAACATGACTCGAGCAGTCATAGTTACTCCAGAGAGTCTTGGCTACTCCAGCCGTTTACCTGCAATTCACTGAATTTCTTCTCTTTGACATTCAGAGCATTGGGTAGAAATCACATCACATCACCTGCAGCCTTCACAATGCTTTTTTTAATTAAACAGTCAGATTCCCCAGGTCCGCACCAATATATACCCTGTTCAATAAGAAGTGCAGGAAAGCATACCAGGACCAGCACAGGCATATCTAAAAATGAGATGCCAACCTCCTGAAGCTACTTTTGTAAGGTGGCTGAGTTGTATTATTAATGATAGAATTGATCTGCAAACACTTCTGGGTGAAGACTTTAAGTTTATTTACAATATACTCAGCAGCAACTACACGTGTGCTTTCAACTCCAACTCTATCTCTACACTGAGTGCTGAGGTAGCCCGTTCTACTCTCCTATTGGTTACTACAGATCATGTGATCTTACTAACAAGTATTATTCTTAAAGGTACATTAAACACTAAATAAAACCCTAATTACTACATTCCTCCCCCCTTTAATTCGACTTTACATATTATATTTACAAGTACATATTTTTTAAGACAACATAATATTTACACTGGGTAAGGAATTTACAAGTTCAGTCTTTCAGGCGGTTTCCTGTTACATGTGGAACGTCTCAGCTCCACAACTTCAGCTTCTTTGTCAGGAATCTCCTTTTCCACAGTTGCCTGAACATCAGGTGCTTTAGTGGGCACTTGCAGTTCTGTATCCCCAACTCTTACAGGAACATCAGACATGTCAGTCCTGGGTTGGGTATCAGCAACAGGAAACACAGACTCAGTCATGATCACTGGTGGAACCATATCTTGGTGATTTGTCTTTCTCTTCCTTAAATAGACCATTTTTTAAAAATTCGTCCCTGGGATGTGGGTGTCACTGGCTAGGCCAGCATTTATTGCCCATCCCGAATTGTCCTTGCTCAGAGGGCACTTAAGAGTCAACCACATTGCTGTAGGTCTGGAGTCACATATAGGCCAGACTAGGTAAGGACAGCAGATTTACCTCTCAAAAGGACATTAGTGAACCAGATGAGTTTTTACAACAATTGGCAATGGTTTCATGGTCATCGTCAGACTTTTAATTCAAGATTTTTATTGAATCCAAATTTCACCATCTGCCATGGTGAGATTCGAACCCAGGTCCCCAGAACATTACCCTGGTTTCTGAAATACCAGTCCAGTGACAATACCACTATGCCACCATCTTCTCTCATCTACAAATGATCTGGCCTTCCACCTCCACGTGGTAAGATAAAGGTCCAGTTACCACACTTATTTCACCCGGTAGTCACTTTGGTCCTTCCCCGAAGTTCTTCACGCATACCGGTTCTCCCACGGTAAATTTCCTCTCATGACAATGACAGTCGTGTCTACTTTTCTGGCTTCCCTGACTCCTTTCCACCTTCCCCTCTAAATTCGGCATCATTAAGCTCAATCTCGTGTTTCAGTGTTTCAACAATAATTCCGCAGGTGTGACACCTGTTGTTGTGTGAGGGGTAGTCCTGTAATGGAAAAGAAAATGTGCTAGCTTGGTTTCCAAGGAATCACCAGTTAGCTTTCTCATGCCTGCATTGAACATTTGAACCGCCCTTTTGGCCAGTCCGTTTGAGGAAGGGTGGTATGGTGCAGTTTTAACATGAGTGATACCGTTGAGGCTGATAAACTGTAGGAACTCAGCACTCGCAAATGCTGTGCCATTATAGGAAATGACTACTTCTGGTGGTCCGTGAATGGCAAACCTCTGATGTAGTTTCTCAATTGTAGCGGCCGATGTTGGTGACTTCACCACATATAGGCCCAACCATTTTGAATTGGCATCGACAATGAGGAGAAACATTTTTCCCTGGAAAGTCCAACATAGTCAATGTGTAACTGCACCCAGGGTCTACCTGGCCACTCCCATTGGTATAATGGAGCTGTCACTGGCAACTTTTGCAGTTGCTGACATTGCACACACTGCTTTACTAAACTCTCTATTTTGCCATCCATCCCTCGCCACCATAGATAGCTGCGTGCTATGGTCTTCATTCAGGAAATTCCTGGATGAGCACTGCGTAGTTCAATTAAAAGTGGCTCTCTTCCCTTAGGAGGAACTATCACTCGTGCTCCCCACAATAAGATGCCATCCTGGCTGGTTATTTCATGTCTTCTGTTGAAGTACGGTTTCATTTCGTCAGACACGGTCTCCTGTGACCAACCATGTAGCACTTATTCTCGTACTTGAGACAGGACTGGGTCCCAACTTGTCCAGTCTCTGATCTGTCAAGTACATACCGGCGAGGAATCTAAGAGATTTAACAATAAAACAAGTTCCTGTGGAACAGGGATATGCTCATCATTTTCTTGTAAAGGCAAATGACTAAGCACATTGGCATTTGCGATTTGATTGCCAGGCCTATGTACGAAAGTGTATTCGTATGCTGCCAGAATTAAAGCTCATTGTTGTATTCCTGCTGAGGCTATGGGTAGCATAGCCTTATCCTCACTAAACAATCCTAGCAATGGTTTGAAATGATTGTAAAATACATAGAAACATAGAAACTATGAGCAGGAGTAGGCCATTCGGCCCTTCCAGCCTGCTCCGCCATTCATTATGATCATGGCTGATCATCCAACTCAATAGCCTGCCCCCACTTTCTCCCCATACCCTTTGATCCCTTTCGCTCCAAGAGCTATATCTAATTCCTTCTTGAAAACATACAATGTTTTGGCCTCAATTACTTTGGCAAAATGACATCAGTATATGTACTGGTGAAATTTCTTGACACCAAAGATGATGGACAGGCCTTCTTTATCTATCTGCGACTATCCCTTTTCCACTGTGGTGAGCATTCTTGATACGTAACCTATTGGCCATTCTGTGCTGTCATCCATCTGATGAGAGAGCACTGCTCCCGCTCCATAGGGAGGCATGTTACGTCTCAGCGCCAATTCTTTCATCTGGTCATAATGCGCTAATAGATTGGTTAAGTACAACAATTGTTTCACCTTTATGAAAGCTTCTTTCTGGGGTGCCTCCCCAGACCAACGTTGATTCCTTTTGAGTAGAGAATGCAGGGGGGTCAGCACTGTAGACAAACTGGGTAAGAACCGCCCATAATAGTTGATCATTCCTAGGAATGATTTGAGCTCTGAGGTGTTCTTTGGCACAGGTGCATCTCTTATGACTCTCACTTTCTCCTTGACCGGGTGGAGGCCCTGTGAATCTACCCGGTGACCCAAATAGGTTATCTGCCTCACTTGGAACGTGCACTTTTCTTTTTTTAAACGCACTCCAGCTAGTAAGAAATGTTTTAAGACTTCTTCTAAGTTTGCCAAATGCTCTTTTTCAGTAAACCCTGTCACCAATCTAACGAGACTACAACCCGGGGCAGTCTCTGCAGTAAGCTTTCCATTGCTCTCTGAAAGCTGATACAAGCAGAGGAGACACCGAAAGGCAATCATGTATATTGGTACAGCCCTGTGTGGGTATTAATTGTGACAAATTCCTGGGAGGCATTATCCTCCGTTGTTGATAAGCATGACTCCTGTCAAGCTTTGTGTACATTGTCCCTCCTGCCAGCTTGGCGTACAGGTCTTCAATCTTTGGAATTGGTGCCTGACTAGCTTAGCTACTTTATTAACCAGTTTATAGTCTCCACAAATTCGGATGCTTTGATCGAGTTTAAGTACGGGGACTATGATGCTGCCCATTCTGAGAACTGAACAGGTTGTATAACGCTCAGTTTCTCTGGTCTGTTCAGTTCATTGTGGACTTTTCCTCGCAGGGCATATGGCACCGGTCTCGCCTTCACAAAGCAAGGGGTTGCTTCTGGATCCACATGAATCTTGGCCTGCAGGCCCTAGATTTTCCCCAGTTTGTCCTTGAAGACAGTGGTGTACTTTCTAAGTAGCTCTGGTAGCCCACTTGCTCTCAACTGGAAAATTTCAGCCCATTCTAACTTAATCTCCTTTAACCAATTTTGCCCCAGGAGGCTTGGCCCGTCACCTGTTACCACCATCAAGGGTAGCTTTGCCAATTGGCTTCCATAATGGACAGTTACTCTGCTTATGCCTTTTATTTGAATGTCTTCGCCCCTGTTTATGTTTTTAGCTTGTTGGCTGTTTCTCCTAAACTTAATTGATGTTCACCATTATTCAAATATCCGAAGGTATGTTCCCCAATTACTGTAGTGGAAGCTCCCGTGTCCATTTCCATTCTAACAGGTTTGCCATTTACTTTCACTGTGACAAATATTGGTTCTATCTTTCCAACTTTCAGATTAAACAATGAATAAATGTCTGAATTTGTTGTCTCGGGTTCTTCTACATTGTAGATTTCATTGGGCTTCTTCTTTTGTTTACAAGCTTGCTTGAATATTTCCTTGCATTACCTCATCATATGTCCATTTCCTTGACAATAGTAGCATTTGATTGTTTTAAATTGCCAATCGCTAAAAGGCTGCTTGTTTCCACCTCTATTAAAATTATTCTTCGATTTTGCTGCTAAATTATTTTTCTTTATTCTTTAGCTAGTGGGGGCTGTTTCCCGCTTCTCGGCAGAGTCTCGCTTTCTCGCGCCTCTTTCAGCTGAGGTTTCCTGCCCGATGTGGAGGATGGCACCATTTTGCACACCCTGTATTGCTTTTGAATCTCTTACTGTACTTTCCAAGGCCAATGCTATCTCTAGCACCCTCTTGAATCCAGATTCACTTCAGACAATAATCTTTTCCAAATAGTGTCCTCTTTCAAACCACACACTAAACAATCTCTGAGCATGTCGTTCAGAGTCATACCAAACTCACAATGTTCCATTAGCTGCTTCAGATTTGCCACGTAGCATGCTATTGTCTCACTCGGGGCTCTATTACACGAATTAAACCTGAACCTCTGCATAATGACTGAGGGCTTTGGTTGAAAATGACCCTTCACGAGGTCCACCAATTCATCGAAATTCTTCAAACCTGGGGCACTGGGTGCCATCAAACTTCAAATCAAGCTGTAGATTTTGCTCCCACAAATACTCAAGAGGGTCGCTTGCCTCTTCTCTTCCGCTGTAATCTCATTCGCTTGAAAAAAGAACGTGAGGCGTTCTATGTATTGAGACCAATCATCTGTGGCTCTCAAATTCTCCCAAATTGTGGCATTTTGAGAGGGGAATAACTTCCTCAATTCTAACAGAGCTTGCTACTTACAATCGCTGGGCGAGGTACAGTGCTGGTTTCTTTCTAACTTGATTTCTTCTGTTCAGTCCTGTTTTATCCTCATCGCCAGTTTGTTGTAGGGTGGCTGAGTTGTGCTATTAATGATAGAATTGATCTCCAGACTCTTCTTGGGTGGAAAATTTAAGTTTATTTACAATATACTCAGCAGCAACTACACGTGTGCTTTCAACTCCAACTCTATCTCTACACTAACTGCTGAGGGAACCCACGCTATTTTCCTATTGGTTACTACAGATCATGTGATCTTACCTAACAAGTATTATTCTTAAAGGTACATTACACACTAAATAAAACCACAATTACTACAGCTACAAAACATGACTAATTGCATGCCAAACAGTAGAAGCAGATTGCTATCAAGAGAGCTAAGCAATCCCACAACTAGCAGTTAGATTAAAGTTCTGCAGCTCCTGCTGCATCCAATGTGGATAGTGGTGGACAATTAAACAACTCACTGCAGAGGTTTCTATGAATATTCACATCAATGATGGGGAAATGCAAAAGGCAAGGCTGAAATATTTCAAACCATCTTCAACCAAAAGTGATGAGTAGCTGATCCATGGTGACTTCCTCCTGCGCTCCCACTATCACAGAAGTCAGCCTTCAGCCAATACAGTTCACACGAAGCAATATCAAGAAAAGATGGAACGCCTTGGATGTAGCAAAGACTGTGAGGTCTTTGGCTGTAGCATTGAAGACTTGTGCTCCACTAGCCAAGCCATTCTGTACAGTTACAATACCCAACAATATAGAAAATTACCCAGATCTGCCTTGCTAATGAAAAACAGGACAAATCCAATCTGGCTAACTACTACCACATCAGTATGAGGATGATAACAGGACTGAGAGGTTATACCTATCAGGAAAGATTTAACAGGCTTCTCTGGAAAAGAGAAGGCTGAGGGGGTGCCCTGACTGAGATTTACAAGATTCTGAAAGGGTTTGCAAGGGTAGACATAGAGAAGATGTTTTCAGTTGCAGGCAAGAACAGAACCAAGGGGCCATAAATATAGCCACTAATAAATCCAGTAAAGAATTGACGAGAACTTATTTACCCAGAGTATGGTTAGAATGTGGAACCTGCTACAACAAAGGGTTGTTGAGTTGAATAGAATAGCACTTATGGGGATAAACAAATAAGGGAGAAAGGAATAAAAGGATATATTGATGGGGTTAAATGTAGCAGAGTGGAAGGAGGCATCTGGAGCATAAAACCAGCATGGACTCATTGGGCTGAATGGCCTGGTTTCGGCACTGTCAACATGATGCAATACTTCTGCTTATCAGTTACAAAAAATATTGGCGATCAGAGAAATGGGTTGTTGACCAACAGTCGACAATCATCTAATCAGGTAATGTGACTTTTTGCTTTTCAGTTGGTGTGAGAGGGCAGTGTGCTGTGAGGATGAGTCATGGGTGGGAGTGTAGGTGTGGGGCAGTTAGAGGCAGCAGGTCATGTAATAAACCTCCAGGAATGCATTCTCTCAGACTTGGCAACTTTAGCCTTAGGCTCAAACTAAAAGCCCATTCTAGGTATCAGTGTCAAAGGGTGATTACGCAACAGAAGGAAGTCATTTGGCCCATCGAGTTCATGCTAGCTCTCTGTAGAGTAACCCAAATCCCATTTCCCTGCTCTATCCCTGTACCTCTGCAAGCTTATTTCCCTCAAGTGCCCATCCAATTGCCTTTTCGAATCATTCATCCCTTCCACTTCCACCAGAATCATAGGCAGCGAGTTCCAGGTAATTACCCTTCACTGTGTAAAAAAGTTCTCCCTCACCGTATCCCCACCATATCTCTTGCCCAAAACCTTAAATCTGTGTCTCCCAGTCCTTGTACTGTAAATTAACAGGAACAGCTTTTCTTTGTCTACCTTATCTAAATCTGTCCTAACCTTGTACACGTCTATCAAATCTCCTCTCAATCTCCTTTGGTACAAGGGGAACAATGCCAGCTTCTCTGAACTAACCTTGGAGCTGAAGTCCCTCATCCCTGGAACCATTCTGATAAAATCTCCTCTACACCCTCTCAAGGATCTCACATCCTTCCTAAAGTGTGGTGACCAGAACTGGATGTAGTACTGGTTGCGGCCTATCTGGAGATTTATAAAGGTTCAGCATAACCTCCCTGCTTTTGTACTCAAAACTCTCTCTCATTATGAAGCCCAAGATCCCATATGACTTGCTAACTACTCTCTCAGCATCTCCTGCTACCTTCAAAGGTCTATGCACATGTGCCCCCCAGGTCCCTCTGTCCTTGCACACTCTTTTAGAACTGTCATTAAGTGTATATTGCCTCACCCTATCCCTTCCTCCAAAATGCAGTATCCCACACTTCTCTGTATTAAGTTCCATCTGCCACTAGTCTGTCCATTCTCCTACCTTACCTATGTCCTATTGCAGTTGGTTTGTATCGTCTTCACTGCTTGTCACCCCTCCAAGTTTGGTATCATTGACAAATTTTGAAATTTTACTCTGCACTCCAGTTAGGGTTGCCAATCCTCCAGGATTAGCCTGGAGTCTCCAGGAGTTGAAGATCAATCTCCAGGACATCGCTGTGTGCAACCCTGGAGAAAAATCATCAGGGAGTTAAAAAAATATTAATTTTTTTGTAACTTTCTTTGAACGTTTCTCTTTCCCAGATATAAAAATATTGAAAATGAGGGGAAGAAATGCTGTTTGGCTGACAGTCAAGTATCATCCAATTGGGTAATGAGTCTTTTTCCCTACCAGTTGGCGTAGGAAGGGAGTGGGTCACAAGGATGGGTGTGTTGGTCAACTAATGGCTGGAGCGTGGGGGCAAGTCATGTGATGATACCTCCAGGAACATTTAATCACAGTTGGCAACCCTTAATTCCAATATCGAAGACATTTATATATTTTTTAAAAAAGCAATGGTCCTAACACTGACCCTTGGGAAACACCACTTGTCTACCATCCTCCAGATTGTAAAAAATCCATTTAGCACGACTTGCTCTATCCTGCGCTGAAGCTAATTTTTTATCCAACCTGAAACTGGCCCATTCAATGAGCCACAATTTTATTAACCAGCTTTTTATGTGGTAATTAATCGAAGGTTTTCAGACGCAGGCAGAGAGAATTCAGGATAGGTGGCCATCTGGAAGAGTCAGAAGAGGCAGAAAGTGCAAGAGCCTTCAGGGTCTGTGCCACTCGCACTTTGTAGGGCCACAGGGAAAGGGTAGTGCAGTGGAATGAGCTGAGGTACATTTGTATACAGCTGGCATGCAAACAACAAAGCTGAATGGCCTCCTTCTGTGCTGTCACCATTCCACATCAGCCGAATGACTTCCAGGCTCCCTTCTCCATGCTGCATTATTGGCAAACATGGGTGGCACGGGCGGGGGAGGGGGGGTCCATGGGGGGGTGCGGTGGGCAGCAGGGGGCGTCTCTGGTTCTCGGTAACTAAGAATGAACAGGATCTCCTTGTGACTCACCAGTTGACGTGAGGAAAGTTGATCTGCAGTGTTTGTACCAGGTATCTAGATGCAGAACTAAACACAGCAACAATACACTTACTGCTGGTATTTAAAGTTTGAATGACCGCCTGTAATTAAAACCAAATGAACTCTTTATTTTTCTTGACAACAACTGTGGGTTTAAATCCCAACAGGGCAACACTGAAGAGGCAGTGCCTTCAGGACAAAAGCTGAGCAAACTAATTTTAGAGTGAGGGAGGGGACATGACGAGGTTTGTAAATTTAATTACCTCAGAGACAGTGATACGTTTTAATGCAACTGATTAAAGGCTTCAACAAGACTCAGTGAAAATAGTGCCCCTTTAATTTGGAGGGCAAGCAAGTGAATAAACCCTTGTTCCATCCTCAGATAGAAGCAAAAAACTGCGGACGCTGGAAATCCTCCTCTGGTTCCAATAGTATTTTCTGTTTCTTAACATGGTTAAGCGGTTCAGTTCCTTCCTGGAGTTTGTCACTCAGCTGATCACTGGACACTCTTATGGAGCCATGGGGAGGGCCCAACACAATGACCCCCCCCACCTCCACCCCACTCCCTGACAACCCCATATCCCCATGGTTATTTATTTGGATGAAAAACAGAAAATCTGCACAGAGACGTGTAGAGTTTTATCATTGGAACTATGGTAATTATGGTTCTATATAATGTGTAATATAGCTTTAAGAAGAATGTTATAAAGGAAGATCGCATGATCTGGAGGAACCAATAGAAGAGCAGAGCGGACTACCGCTGTAGTTAATAGTCAGTAGTATGGAGATAGGGTTCGATGTGAAAGCAGACATGTAGTAGCCTGAGTTCCTTTGTAAATAAACAGAATGTGTTCCACCTAAGAAGTGTCTGCTGATCAACTCTATCTATAGCACCAACTCGGCCAGTACTTATAACAAACGTGCAACTGGGATTCACAAGATCCAACAGGAACTAATACTGTCTCAATATACAGGTTGTGGGTACAGAGTGTATATAAATCTAAACTTGAAATCATTAGCCTCTGATACCCATATCCTAACTTGCACCAAGTTCCAGTCACCTTGTGTTTGCTGACCTATACTGCTGACCTACATTGGCTCCTGGTCTCTCAACACCTTAAAATTCTTACCCTTCTGTTCAAATCTTTCCATGGTTTCACCCCTCCCTTTCTCTGTAATCTCCTCCAGTCCTCTGTGCTCCTCTAATTCTGACCTCTTGTTGATCCTTGATTTTAAATCACTCCATTGGAGACTGTGCCTTCAGCTGCCCTCTCTCTCTGGGAATCCCACCCTACACCTCTCCGCCTCTCTACCTCTCTTTCTTTCTTTAAACACTCCTTAAAATCTAATCTTTGACCAAGCTTTTGTGCTGGAATCTCTTTATGTGGTGTTAAATTGTGTTTGAAAAAGCTTCTGTGAGGACCCTTAGCACATTCTGCTACTTTCGAGGCTCTAAATGCAGTTTTTGTTGACATGGTCTCACGGTACATCTGCCCTTCGGAATTTTCCAACTTTATGAAAAATGTAAAAGTAAATAAGTGCAGTGTTTTAGCTTCATTGTGGGAGAGGGTGTGGATAGAATAAAAGTGGGCTTTCAATGTGAGGGATGGTGCAGTCATGGTCACTACGTGTCAACTTTGAGAGTACTCACACTGTAATTAAACCCAGTATTACTGCTCCTAATAACAGAAAGAACCCCGCTGTTTGCGCAGAGTATCACTTGTGATTGGCTCAGTCATGAAAACAAATTGTTGTCACGGTAATAACTTTCCTGGCTGTAGATAAACAGAGATGAGATTTCAGCTCCTAGAATGGACACAGAGCGCATTTAGGAGACGGATGAAGGCAGGAGGTAAGGGAGGCTCAGAGGGAGTGAAGATGAAAGGGAGTGAGTAAGGGTAGGGAAGCAGTGAGGCAAAGGTGTGCAGGCAGAGGGAAGGCAGTTAAATTGACTGAGGTACACTGTGAGCAGCTAGTGCTTGAGGTCTTGAACACAATCAGATTTGGAAAGAGGAATCAAAGCAGAGAGAGGCTGAGGAGACAAAAAACAGCTAAGAGCAGAGTCAAAGAGCTGGGAGGGAAGAAAGGAACATTGTTTGTTGCAAAACAGAATGAAGGAATCAGGGAATAAAGTTGTATTTAATTCTACATCTTGTTTTCCTCTGGCTGAAACAGATCAGGACAAAATTTACACGGCTGGTGAAAGATTGGCAGGACTGCCGGGCATACAGAGCTGTATCCACTCAGGATGAAGGCTAGGATCTTACATGATGGCCATCGACATGATCTACTCAGGGGCGAGTCCACGAATGTCCCGGTGGACCAGTCTAATGTGGTCCGGGTGTTCATCAGCTCCACTTTCACAGGTCAGCACAAAACCCTTCTTCCTCTTGTCTAGCTTTAATAGAAGCTGAGGTTAGAGGCCCATCGGGGGTGATGCTGAGCCACAGAGACCGTGGGTTACCAAGGTCCGATGACTGCTCTGCACCAAGTTAGCTAAACTCTATCACAGTCAAAGGCGGAATGAACATCTCTCCCCATCACTTTACAGTGACATTACTGGGAAATGTCTGGCTCCCAGCTAAAACCAGGACAATGATCAGCTGTGCTGCCCTCCCTGGGAGAATAGCCTCCTGTTACTCACTGTATAGGTTACAGAGTGCAAAGTAACAGAGCCAACCCGAGGTGGAGAGAAAATTGTTCGAGATACATCCTGCAAACACTTAAACAATATTAATTTCGTGTTTAGCCACTTTGTTCAGTGAGGACTGTAAAATTGCCTGGCACACCTCCTGTCCCATTCTTCCAGGTGCAGAGAGTTGATGTGCTGGAGGTGGGGAGGAGGGGGTTTGGCAACAACAGGGAACTATCAACCAGCTGCAGTGGGAACATTGTGACCAGGAAATGGGACATTGCAGGAAATGCAGCTAGACTTGGTGGCTGTAAGTGCAATGCGAACAGAGGGCTAGACTCTGACAGTAAGGAGCAGGCAGGAATCTAACGCAGTTACCTGCTGAGCTTCCACCCATGGCTCCGAGCTACTTCCTTCACCTGCCCTGCCAGCTGTTTGTTATTTGTTCCAGTACACAGCACATTCTTTACCTTCTCCCCTCACTGAGTGTCTTCACATGTCCACTACTGACAAGGCCAGCGGCCAAGTGCCTCTTTCCCCAGCTTCGGTGACCCAGAAACATCACGGTTCACTGTAACAGTCCCATCCAACCCTGGGCGAGATCAACTGACCTCAGCACAGAACCTGGCATTTTTCTGGTTTCCGCTGACCTTTTCAGAACTCAGCACAGAAGCCATCCTGTTCGATTCCCATCAGGGACTCCACCTATATCTTAATGCTGATCAGCCACGCCTCGATATCAGTCATCTCGCCTTTAAATTAGCAAGTTGTGTGTTCAAGGTCCCACTCCCAAGCAGGTAATCTAGGTTGGCACTTCAGTACAGCGCTGAGGGAGTGCTGCATTGTCAGAGATAAGACATTAAACTGAGGGTCCCTGGCTGCCCTCACTGATGTATATAAAAGATCCCACAGCACAATTCAAAGTTCTCTTGGTGTCCTGATCAATCTTTATCCGATATCACTAAAATAGATGCAAACTGGCAGCCATGTTTCCCTCCTTAGCAAAACAGCTACAATTTAAAACAAATTTGTTGGCTGTAAAACACTTTGGAATGTCCTGAATTCGGGAAAGAGAAAGGCTTTGCTTCCTGCAAGCTCTTTGGATCTGCAATTTTCTTACCAAACCCCTCTGTCTAGTTTTAAACCCCCCGGCCCTCTAATAGATAAGTTTTAGATAGAAAAGATAAGTTTTCTTAGGGCTGAATTTTCTGGCTGGCAGGGGGGCAGTGTGGGATCGGGCATGGGCGGGCGTGGACCCGATCGCCAATTAAGGGCCACCCAGCCTGAATCGCGGCTCCCGAGGACAGTGGGAGTGGGCGGGCGGCAGTGGGACTGCTATGACCACCGGGTCCAATGGTGACCCGGGCGGCCTGTTTAAAAAGCTGCTGCAGCCTTTCCAAGGCTGTGAATCCCGGCCAGTGGAAGGCCTCCCCAGGGCGCTGCTGGTGAGCAGGCCAGGCAGGATGGTAGGGCAGGGGGGCCAATGTGCCCCTCGTTTCTCAGACGATTGCCTTGCTGCCCTCCTCCAGGAGGTGGCAGCACAGCGGGAGATCCCCGTTCCTCTGGATGGGAGGAGGAGCCCCCCCCCCACATGACCAAACGTGTCTGGGAGGAGGTGGCGGAGTTGGTGAGCTCCCGCGATGTGGTGCGACACACCTGGATCCAGTGCTGCAAGCGCTTCAATGACTTGTTGCACTTGGGAAGGGTGAGTACCATGTTGGCATTGGGCATTTAACCCAGCAGGTCAGCTTACTCCCCTACCCCCAAGTCTGAGTGTAGTGACAGCATTGAATCATTGACGGCCTGTGTCCTTTGCTGGGCGGGCCAGCAGATATTACCCAGGCTGAGGTCACCCTGAGAGGGCGGTGAAGAGATGGGTTCAGCGCCCGCAGCATGTGGTACACTGAGACCCACATGACTGTTCTGGGGGAAACCTGGAGGAGCTGCACCTAGACGCTGTGCAGGAACTGAAGGACATGCCCAAGTCAGGGTGATGAGATGCTGAGAGGGGAGCTTCAAGATGGCGTGGCAACGAACCACCTGCTGCCCTCTGCGCTCCTCGTGCTTGCGCCTCCTTGCTATGGTAGGATATACCATGTGGTTCCTAATGTGATGTAGGCAGCATGTGGCCAAGGGGAGGTAGAGGGGCGCGGGGGAGGGGAACAGGCCTAGCACCTTTGTGTTAGTGTTCGGCAGCAGCAGGGTGAGGAGGCACTGGAGCCCTGATATGTCCCACTCTGGTTGGGGTGGGCCGTGCGTGAAGAGAGTCCATGTACAATTTGCACAAATCAATGCCCTTCTCTCATTTTCAGGAGAAGAGTGCTCATAATGCTGCAGAGTGTGTGCAGCAACATCTGGGGGAGATACATGAGTCTATGCTTGGCTTGGTGTCCATGGTGGAGGAGTCCACGCGGATGATCGCCGAAGCAATGAGCCACATGTCCGAGCGCCATGCTTCCTCCATGGAGAGAGTGGTGACTATCGGAGAGCTTCCTCCAGGAGAACAATCAGGGCTTCCTGGGGATGCGCTCTGACCAGCAAGCCCTTATGTTGGCATTGACCTCAGCTGGTCAGTGTCAGTGTGGGAGATGGCCTGGGCATCAAGCTTCCCAGCTCAGTGCCCATCCATCCACGGTGAGCAGGGAGGTCGGAACTGACCCCATGTCGGCGCAGCAGCTGCCTGTCATCTCTGCGGGCACCTCTCAGGGCGCTCCGGATGAGGGCAGCAGCTTCTCTGCCCCTCTGCCAGTGACCATAGCATCCAGTGAGGCTGCGACGACTGGCGAGATGCCAACTGTGGAACTGGCAGATCCCTCCCAGGCGGGGCCAGCACAGGCTCCACGGGCCAGAGGACGGCCGCCAAGGTCATCGAGGCCAACAGGACAGCAGAGTCAGCAGGCTGGCTCAGATGCCACTCCCAGCGATGGGGCAGCACCAAGACACAGCACCCGGAAATGTAAACATGAGGCACCTTAGGCACACCACGGGTTTATCACTGGTGCTTTTGTGTTGGCCCGAGATGAGGTCCTTATGATTTGCTTTGATTTTGAACACCATTGTTATTTTGTTTCATTAAGTTCCTTTGCCTGTGAAATTAAATTCAGACGTGTCACCATGGCTGAGGGAGCCTCTTTTCTCCTGCAGGTGGATGGTTACCCATGATGTTATGAGTGCTTTGTGAGACATTCAGCTTTATTAACAAGGCCCTTAGTTACTGTTCCTAACCTGGAAGATTTGGCACTTAGGTATCGAGTATGGAGCCTACAGCCCAGGCTTGTCCTGGAGATCCATCTATGGTGTTCTAGCTGAAGGTTCATTGGATTAAAGCCTCCCGGGTGTCCCTGCCTCCCTGGAGAATGCCCGGGTCAGCGTCTACCCCCTCAGCATTTCCCTGTGCTCATCCTCGGACTCACTGCTGGACTCATCGTGTGCAGCCGCAGCCACTGCATCAACGTCTTCATCGTCCACTGTGTCCCCCCTTTCCAGCGCCAGATTGTGGAGAGTGCAGCTTGTAACCACTATCACCGAGACACGATCTGGGGGGTACTGGAGTGTGTCCACCTGAATGGTCCAGGCATCGGAAGCGCATCTTGAGAAGACCGATGGCTCTCTCCACCACAGCTCTTGTGGTGCCGTGGCTCCTATTGTAGCGCTGCTCAGCTTCTGTTCTTGGATGGTGGAGAGGCGTCATGAGCCACCTTCTGAGGGGATAGCCCTTGTCACCCAGCAGCCATCCATCCAGCCGGGCTGGAGCACTGAAGAGCCCCGGCACCTGGGAGTGTCTGAGGATGTAGGCGTTGTGGGAGCTGCCTGGGTACCTTGCACAGACTTGTAGAATCAGCATCCTGTGATCACACACTATCTGCACGTTCATGGAGTGGAAGCCCTTCCTGTTGATGAAGGCACCGGGCTCACCCGCTGGTGCCTTGATGTCCACATGTGTACAGTCTATAGCACCCTGGACACGAGGGAAGCCAGCAATGGCCACGAAGCCTCTGGCTCGCTGTGTCTGACTGGCCTGGTCCCAATGGAAGTGGATGAAGGTCAATGCCCATCTGAACAGAGTGTCTGTAACCTGCTTGACACAAGTGTGGACAGCTGATTGGGACACACTGCAAAGATCACCCAGCGAGCCCTGGAGGGAGCCAGAGGCATAGAGATTGAGGGCAACTGTGACCTTCAGATCCACTGGCATGGGGTGTCCACCCACACAGTTAGGGGAGATCTCAGGGCCCAATCATCTGACAGATAGAGTTGACTGTCTCCCTGGAGAGGCAGAGCCTCCTTCGGCACTGCACCTCAGACATATTGAGGTAGCTGCTTCGCCGCCTGTAAACCCTGGCAGCAGGATAGTGGCATCTTCTGTGGCCCCTTCCACCTTGGTCCACCCCTTGGCCCTGCGCCCCTTGTGCCTGCACCTGTCCTCCCAAAGGTGACTCACCTGGAGGCTGAATGTACACTCCTGGCCTCCTCCCCCTTCTGGCCCTCTCTTCCTCCTCAGAGGAGGTGCCTCCAGTGGACAGTTCAGCTCCCATTCCCAGGCTAAGGGGAGGCTTCCTGAAACCTGCAGGCCCAGTAAAGATTCCTCACTGCAGAGAGCTGCCCTGAAGGTTTGAGTCCAGTCCAAACAGCTGGTATACGTTTTGAAGTATTGCGGATCACACAGGCAAGTATCAGTAACTTTGAAAAATCAATATTTGACAGTGCACACCCGCGACCCCACTGAGCCCTCTTATCCTGCCCGCGGATGAGGTTTATACAAACACATACACACCTATACACACACACCTATACACACACACACCTATACACACACACACCTATACACACACACACCTATACACACACACCTATACACACACACACCTATACACACACACCTATACACACACACACCTATACACACACACCTATACACACACACACACCTATACACACACACCTACACACACACACACCTATACACACACACACCTATACACACATGCCTATACACACACACACCTATACACACACACCTATACCTATACACACACACCTATACATACACACACCTATACACACACACCTATACACACACACACCTATACACACACACACCTATACACACACCTATACACACACACCTATACACACACACACCTATACACACACACACCTATACACACACACCTATACACACACACACCTATACACACACACCTATACACACACACACCTATACACACACACACCTATACACACACACCTATACACACACACACCTATACACACACACACCTATACACACACACACCTATACACACACACCTATACACACACACACCTATACACACACACACCTATACACACACACCTATACACACACACACCTATACACACACACCTATACACACACACACCTATACACACACACCTATACACACACACACACCTATACACACACACACCTATACACACACACACCTATACACACACCTATACACACACACACCTATACACACACACACCTATACACACACACACCTATACACACACCTATACACACACACCTATACACACACACACCTATACACACACACACCTATACACACACACACCTATACACACACACACCTATACACACACACCTATACACATACACACCTATACACACACACACCTATACACACACACACCTATACACACACACACCTATACACACACACACACCTATACACACACACACCTATACACACACACACCTATACACACACACACACCTATACACACACACACCTATACACACACACACCTATACACACACACACCTATACACACACACCTATACACACACACACCTATACACACACACACCTATACACACACACACACCTATACACACACACACCTATACACACACACACCTATACACACACACACCTATACACACACACCTATACACACACACACCTATACACACACACACCTATACACACACACACCTATACACACACACACCTATACACACACACACCTATACACACACACACCTATACACACACACACCTATACACACACACCTATACACATGCACACCTATACACACACACACCTATACACACACACCTATACACACACACACCTATACACACACACACCTATACACACACACACCTATACACACACACACACCTATACACACACACCTATACACACACACACACCTATACACACACACCTATACACACACACACACCTATACACACACACACCTATACACACACACACACCTATACACACACACACCTATACACACACACACCTATACACACACACCTATACACACACACACCTATACACACACACACCTATACACACACACCTATACACACACACACCTATACACACACACCTATACACACACACACCTATACACACACACACCTATACACACACACCTATACACACACACACCTATACACACACACCTATACACACACACACCTATACACACACACCTATACACACACACACCTATACACACACACCTATACACACACACACCTATACATACACACTTATACACACACACACCTATACACACACACCTATACACACACACACCTATACACACACACCTATACACACACACACCTATACATACACACCTATACACACACACACCTATACACACACACACCTATACACACACACACCTATACACACACACACCTATACACACACACACCTATACACACACACCTATACACACACACACCTATACACACACACCTATACACACACACACACCTATACACACACACACCTATACACACACACACCTATACACACACACACCTATACACACACCTCTACACACACACAAACACATACACACACACCTATACACACACACACACCTATACACACACACACCTATACACACACACACCTATACACACACACACACCTATACACACACACACACACCTATACACACACCTATACACACACACACCTATACACACACACCTATACACACACACACACCTATACACACACACACACACCTATACACACACCTATACACACACACACCTATACACACACACCTATACACACACACACACACACCTATACACACACACACACACACACCTATACACACACACACCTATACACACACACCTATACACACACACACACACCTATACACACACACACACACCTATACACACACCTATACACACACACCTATACACACACACACCTATACACACACACACCTATACACACACACCTATACACACACACACCTATACACACACACCTACACACACACACGCCTATACACACACACCTATACACACACACACCTATACACACACGCCTATACACACACCTATACACACACACACCTATACACACACCTATACACACACACCTATATACACACACACCTATACACACACCTATACACACACCTATACACACACACACCTATACACACACACACACCTATACACACACACCTATACACCCACACCTACACACACACACACCTATACACACACACCTATACACACACACACACACCTATACACACACACACCTATAAACACACACACCTATACACACACCCACACCTATACACACACACCTATACACCCACACCTACACACACACACATCTATACACACATACACACCTATACACACACACACCTATACATACACATCTATACACACATACATAAACACACACACACCTATACACACACAAACACACACACACCTATACACACACACCTATACACACAGACCTATACACACACACACCTATACACACACACACCTATACACACACACAAATACACACATACCTATACTCACACACACCTATACACACACACACCTATACACACAAACACACCTATACACACACACCTATACACACACACACCTATACACACACACCTATACACACACACACCTATACACCCACACCTATACACACACCTATACACACACACCTATACACACACACAAACACACACACCTATACACACACCTATACACACATACAAACACACACACACCTATACACACACACACACCTATACACACACCTATACACATACACACCTATACACATACCTATACACACACAAACACACACACACACCTATACACACACACCTATACACACACACAAACACACACACCTATACACACATCTATACACACACACACCTATACACACACACACACCTATACATACACAACTATACACACACACCTATACACACAGACCTATACACACAGACCTATACACACACAGACCTATACACACACACACCTATACACACACACACCTATACACACACACACACACACACCTATACACACACACCTATACACCCACACCTACACACACACACACCTATACACACACACCTACACACACACACACCTATACACACACACACCTATAAACACACACACCTATACACACACCCACACCTATACACACACACACCTATACACCCACACCTATACACACACACATCTATACACACATACACACCTATACACACACACACCTATACATACACATCTATACACACATACATAAACACACACACACCTATACACACACAAACACACACACACCTATACACACACACCTATACACACAGACCTATACACACACCTATACACACAAACACACCTATACACACACACCTATACACACACACACCTATACACACACACCTATACACACACACACCTATACACCCACACCTATACACACACCTATACACACACACCTATAGACACACACACACCTATACACCCACACCTATACACACAACCACACCTACACACACACACATCTATACACCCACACCTATACACACACACCTATACACACACATCTATACACACATACACACCTATACACACACACCTATACACACACACCTATACATACACATCTATACACACATACACAAACACACACACACCTATACACACACAAACACACACGCACCTATACACCCACACCTATACACACACACAAACACACACACACACCTATACACACACACCTATATATACACACCTATACACAAACACACACACACACCTATACACACACATACAAACACATACACACCTATACACACACAGACAACCACATACACACCTATACACACACAGACAAACACATACACACCTATACACACACACAAACACACACACACCTATACACACATACAAACAGAAACACACCTATACACATACACAAACACAAACACACCTATACACACACACCTATACACATACACACAGACACACACACGCATGCACACACGTGTGCACACACACAAAACTAACTTTTGAAAATGAATTAATGTTGGTTAGTTGTTACCTGTGGCCTGCCCTCCAGTCTCAGCCTCCCCCTGTTCTGCACCACCATGTTCCATTGGCGACACTCACTATATTGCTGCTCTCCGCTCACATACCCCTCGTGAGACCCACCACATCAACACCCACATCACCGCGACATCAACCAGGAGTTTTCTGATTGGTTGAAAATGTTGAAGCAGCATTTTTGATTAACTGGCATCACCCATTCCCTGTGCTTGCTGAATGGACAAACTATATTTAAATGATAAAAATACTTTTAAATTAACTTTTTTGCATTCATATTACATGAGGACATAACTGCTAGAAATTTGGGCTTTGGGGGAGACATTGATGTGCTAAGCAATGGTGAAATTTACAATCTTTATAATCCATGTGGGACCTTCACATATCCAATTGACAAACGCCTGTATTATCAGTGAGCAGCTCAGATTGGAGCTCATGTCTGGTCGTTTTAAACCAGTGTTTTGAGGTAACTCGAATTGCTCCAGCGACAATCTCTCACACATCTACATTTCCATTACAGCGCTAATGGAATTGTGTTGCTAAACGCATCAATCCCTCAAGGTGTCCCAATCATTGCTGTTAAATGTGAAAATGGCTATTACATCTGTAATATCTGAAACTACCCCAATAGATACACTTGTGATTTTTCTTTTCTGCAGTCTAAGCCAATAGAACATTACCTGGACGTGCACTGTCATTTCAAAACATTTGCAACCCTAAAAATCAATTTCTTGGACTGTGAAGAATCTCGAATTGTAATTGGAAGCCATTGATTTTGTGGTTTCAAACACAAACAATTCTCTTCCTTACTCCTAGTAAAAATCCGGCTTTCTCCTTTTCATATTTATATTTTAACCTCACTAATACCTCATTGTGCCAGGGTTCCCAAACCCCTTTGTGATCACACGGAACAACAATTATTCTAGTACAAGTAATAAGTTAAAAAAAGACCCTGAAATATTTGTAAATTCCAAAGCACTTCCACCTGACACAATTGCTGGTGTGGAAATTGTGATAAC
The DNA here is from genome assembly GCF_964194155.1 of Cetorhinus maximus. Lineage (NCBI taxonomy): Eukaryota > Metazoa > Chordata > Chondrichthyes > Lamniformes > Cetorhinidae > Cetorhinus > Cetorhinus maximus. Next base: position 77,058,325 of record NC_135900.1, on the reverse strand, counting down.
AAAGAACCTTGAAACTAGGATATCCATGAAGAAGAATGTTACCCTACATCATCCACCTGCAAGCAGATATATACTGGTGGCTATGTACGCCACAAATTTTAATATAGTGGGTGAGCTAGATTATGGCAGAGTTTATTGCCATTTAATAGGAGCTCTCAGAATGCTGGCCTGAGGACATCCCCAGGAAATCCTGTTTGTTCTCCTGGAGGAGCCTCTCCACGAGAGTCGCCACTCTCTCCATGGAGGACGCATGGTGCTCGGACATGTGGCTCATTGCATCAGTGATGGTCCGTGTAGACTCCTCCACCACGGACACCAAGCCAGGCATAGGCTCATGTATCTCCCCCAGATGTTCCCCCACACCCGGCCACATTTTCTGGACCTGCTGCGTCGTGGACGACTCCAGAGACACATCATCAGGCACCGACTGAGCATGTGCCTGGTCCCCTGCAGTCCTCCGGCTGCTGGCACCATGGGCACTCTCTGTCTCTGCCAGCTACTCCAGCGACTGTGAAGTGCCCTCACCACTGTGCCCCGGGACACTAGCCGATGATCTAATTCCCACCGAGGTGCTAGTGTCTGTGCTGGTGCCTGCCTGGCAGAGATGGTGTGACACTGGTGAGACTTCAGGCCCCTCAGGTGTGAGAGGGGAGTCTCTGCTCCTCCTCCCGGCCCTGCTCCACTGATGCTGAAAGGAAGAACAAGGACATTGGATCAGTTAATGTGGAGACAATGTCAATGTGCATCCCTGTCCCCCGGATTGTTATGCGCTCATCCTTCCCTAAGCAATGGTCAAGCCATGTTGCAAACTTCAAGCACTGAACATTCAGCAGTTCTGTGGCTGTTGGGAGAAGAACACTGACCTCACTGCTGGGCATACATACCTGCCCGTGGCACCCCAGCCTCACTGACACTGGTGGACCTGGGCCCATGGCGCCTCTCCAAATCCAGGGCCTCCTGCTCGAAGCGACTAAGCATCACCACCTGGGCCGGCCCTCTGCCAGTCCTCACCCGCTCGGCGGCATTATGGGCATTCGCCTCCTGAAAATGAGAGAAGAGCATTGATTTGTGCAAATTGTACATGGACTCTCTTCACGCACGGCCCACCCCCACCAGAGTGGGACATATCAGGGCTCAGGTGCCTCCTCACCCCGCTGCTGCCGAACACTCACACAAAGGGTGCTAGGCCTGTACCCCCACCTGCCCCCCCCAACCCCCACCCCCCTCTTGGCCAAATGCTGCCTACGTCACATTAGGCACCACATGGTCTAACCTTCCATAGCAAGGAGGCGCAAGCACGTGGAGCGCAGAGGGCAGCAGATGGATCGGTGCCCCACCACCTTGAAGCTCCCCTCCCAGTCAGTCAGCACCCTGACTTTGACACATCCTGCAGTTCCAGCATGGCGCCCAGGTGCAGATCTTCCAGGTTGCCCCAAAACACTGGATCCAGGTGCACCGCACCACATCGCGGCAGCTCACCACCTCCGCCACCTCCTCCCAGGCAGGTTTGGTCATGTGGGGGGGGCCTCCTCCTCCCGTCCCTGGGAATGAGGACCTCCCGCTGTGCTGCCACCTCCTCGAGGAGGGCAGCAAGGCAATCGTCTCAGAAATGAGGGGCATGTTGCCCCCCTGCCCTACCCTCCTGCCTGACCTGCTCACCAGCAGCGCCCTGGGGAGGCCTTCCACTGGCCGGGATTCACAGCCTTGGAAAGGCTGCAGCAGCTTTTTAAACAGGCCGCCCAGGTCACCATTGGACCTGGTGGTCATTGCAGTCCCACTGCCGCCCGCCCACTCCCACTGCCCTCGGGAGCCGCAATTCATGTTGGACGGGCCAGAATTGGCCTAAAATGGTGGCGCGGACTCGATCACGGGTGGTGATTGGGTCCGCGCCCACCCAACCCCATACCCGCTCCCGCTCTGCCCCCCCGCCAGGCAGAAAGTTCTGCCCATGGTGTTTTGCTTCTCCAGTTTAAAATTCCTCTGTTCTCATTGGATTTTTCTAACTTTTCATCAAGTCCCTGAGGCCTGCAGACCAAGTGCCCCAGCCTTGTGGAGGTGGACACAGGTCTCGGGTCAGGAGAATTGACCAGGGTCCAACTGCAGCTCATCACTTTCCTTAGATTGGTAGCAGTGCTCACTCTGCGCAGAATCAGAATTCCCACAATAACCAGCTCTTCCCATCTTTTCCAGATATGAGCATGGAACGTGATGCTCTCCTGGACAAGGCCTATCCAGAGGTACAGGCTTTCTGTCAGAAATTGGGCCTGGTCTTTGAGGTGAGTCAGACCATCGGTCAGTTCAGGGGGCAATATATCACTGGAGCAGTACTCTCTGCACTGAAACTATGGTGGTAATTTAACTATTCCATGGCAGGGGTGTAGACAGAAAGGGACTGTGAGAGAGAGGGACTGTGACAAAGAGGCAGTGCAACAGGAAGTGTGACAGACAGGGAGTGTGACACAAGGAATGTGACACAGAGGTACTGTGACAGAGGGAGTGTGACAGAGAGGGAGTGTGACAGAGAGGGAGTGTGACAGAGAGGGAGTGTGACACAAGGAATGTGACACAGAGGTAGTGTGACAGAGGGGGATTGTGACAGAGGGGGAGTGTAACAGGAAGTATGACACAGAGGGAGGATGACAGAGAGGGAGTGTGACACAGAGGGAGTGTGACAGAGGGGGAGTGTGACAGGAAATATGACACAGAGGGAGGGTGACAGGGAGGGGGTGTGACAGAGAGGGAGTGTGACAGAGAGGGAGTGTGACAGAGAGGGGGTGTGACAGAGAGGGGGTGTGACAGTGAGGGAGTGTGACAGAGAGGTAGTGTGACAGAGGGGGAGTGTGACAGGGGCATTGTAACAGGAAATGTGACACAGAGGGAGTGTGACAGAGAGGCAGTGTGACAGTGAGGGAGTGTGACAGAGAGGGAGTGTGACAGAGGGGGAGTGTGACAGGAAATGTGACACAGAGGGAGGGTGACAGGGAGGGGGTGTGACAGTGAGGGAGTGTGACAGAGAGGGAGTGTGACAGAGAGGGAGTGTGACAGAGGGGGAGTGTGACAGGAAATGTGACACAGAGGGAGGGTGACAGGGAGGGGGTGTGACAGTGAGGGAGTGTGACAGAGAGGGAGTGTGACAGAGAGGGAGTGTGACAGAGAGGCAGTGTGACAGAGAGGGAGTGTGACAGAGAGGGAGTGTGACAGAGAGGCAGTGTGACACAGAGGGAGGGTGACAGGGAGGGAGTGTGACAGAGAGGGAGTGTGACAGAGAGGCAGTGTGACAGAGAGGGAGTGCGAGGTCAGTAAGGGGCGGGCGAGGAGACAGGCAACTACGCTGGAGTGAGATGGAGACTGAGTGAGCAGCGAATTAGGTTCACGTGGTAAGTTCTGGTAAGTCCTTTTCAGGCAATAGTTAGAGATGACCTTGGTTCAGGAGATCAGGATGTAGAATCGGTTTAGGTAGAGATGAAGAATACTAGGGGAAAGAAGTCACTTGCGCGAGTGGTCTACAGGCCCCCTAACAGTAACCACAATGTAGGACAAAGTATGCAAGAAGAAATATTGTGTGCTTGTGATAAAGGGACAGCAATAATCATGGGTGATTTTAATCTACACATTAACTGGAAAAATCAGATTGGCAGCAGTAGCCTGGATGAGGAGTTCATAGAATGTTTTTGAGATAGTTCCTTAGAGCAGCATGTTCTGGAACCAAGCAGAGAGCAGGTTATATTAGACTTGTTATTGTGTAATGTGACAGGATTAATTAATGACCTCAGAGTGAAGGCACCCCTAGGTAGCAGCGACCACAATATGATTGAATTTTACATCCAGTTTGAAAGGGAGAAGAGTGGGTTTAAGACTAGTATTTTAAACTTAAATGTGGGCAACTATGTGGGCATGAAAACTGAGTTAGATGAAGTGAACTGGGAAACTAGGCTAGAGGATAAATCAATAGAGAAGCAGTGGCAGACACTTAAGGGGATATTTCAAAATACTCAGAATAAGTATATTCTTACTATAAAGAAAAAAATCAAAGGGGAGGAACCACCACCTGTGGTTAATATAAGATGTTAAGGAAAGCATCAAACTTAAGGAAAAAGCATACAACTCTGCAAAGATGAGTGGCAGGTCAGGTGATTGGACAGAATATAAAGAATGGCAGAGAATGACTGAAAGGTTAATCAGGAGAAAGAAATTAGAGTCTGAGAGGAAGCTAGCTAGAAATGTAAAAATAGACAGCAAGAGTTTCTACAGGTATTTAAAAAGGAAAAGAGTAAATAAAGTGAGTGTTGGTCCTCTAGAGTGAGAATGGGGAGTTAATGAAAATCTGGCAGATGGTGTATAATGTGGGAAAATGTGAAGTTGTTCACTTTGGCAGGAAGAATAAAAAAACAGAGTATTACTTAAATGGAGGATGGCTGCAGAATTCCGAGGTGCAAATGGATCAAAATGTTCTAGTGCATGAGTCACAGAAAGTTAGTCTGCAGGTACTGCAAGTAAATAAGAAGCCTAATGGAATGTTATCCTTTACTGCGAGAGGAATTGGACATAAACTTTAAGGATTATGCTTCAGTTATACAGGGTATTGGTAAGAGAATATCTCGAATATTGTGAGCAGTTTTGGTCTCCTCATTTAAGGAAGGATGTAAATGCGTTGTTGGCAGTTCAGAGGAGGTTTACTAGATTGAAGAAGACAATGAGGAAGAAGAATCATACAGACTCGAAACGTTAACTCTGTTTCTCTCTCCACAGATGCTGTTAGACCTGCTGAGTTTTCCCAGCATTTTCTGTTTTTGTTTCAGATTTCCAGCACCCGCAGAATTTTGCTTTTACTAGATTGATACCTGGAATGAGTTGGTTGTCTTTTGAGGAAAGGTTAGACAGACTGAGCTTGTTTCAACTGGAGTTTAGAAGAGTGAGGGGTGATTTGATTGAAGTATTTAAGATCCTGAACGATATTGACAAGGTGGACTTGGAAAGGATGTTTCCTCTTGTGGGTGAGTCTAGAACTAGGGGGCACTGTTTTAAAATTAGGGGTCGCCCTTTTATGACAGAGATGAGGAGAATTTTTTCTCTGAGGGTTGTGCGACTTTGGAACTCTCGGCCTCAGAAGGTGGTGGAGGCGGGGCCATTGAATATTTTTAAGGCAGAGATAGATAGTTTCTTGTTAGGCAAGAGAATCAAAGGTTATCGGGATATATGGAAATGTGGAGTTCAAAACACAAACAGGGCCATGATCTTATTGAACCACGGAGCAGGCTCAAGGGGCCAAATGGCCTACTTCTGCTCCTGTTTCATATGTTTGTATGTGACAGAGAGGAAATGTGACATAGAGGGAGTGTGACAAGGAGGGAGTATAAGAGAGAGGCAATGTAAGAGAGAGGGAGTGTGACAGAGAGGAAGTGTGACAAAGAGGGAATGTGACAGAGAGGGAGTGTGACACAGAGGGAGTGTGACACAGAGGGAGTGTGACACAGAGGGAGTGTGACAAGGAGGGAGTGTAAGAGAGAGGCAACGTAAGAGAGAGGAAATGTGACAGAGAGGAAGTGTGACAAAGAGGGAATGTGACAGAGAGGGAGTGTGACACAGAGGGAGTGTGACACAGAGGGAGTGTGACACAGAGGGACTATGACAGGGAGGGATTGTAATGTGGAGGCAGTGTGACAGGGGGTGGGAGTATGGTGCGGAGCCAAGCAGAGGTGTGCCAGACATAGTGGGTATTGAGTGGGTTGTTAAATTTGGACAAAGGAGGTTGAATATTTGGGGTAGGTGTAAGTTCAGCTGACCAAGAGGTTCCCATCACTTACTGGTTTTAGGGTAACTTGTGGAGCGGTGGGATGGAGTGGGGGCTTGGGGAAGCACTCACTCCCGCTCCTCATTGCCCTCAAGCAGCGCTGGAAAAGTACTCAGCGAAATGAAATGGAAATAAAATTCTCTAACTTTGGTCAATTGAAAATCAGTGAAATTCAGTTTAAAAGGACCACATCTGCCTCTGGAGTATGTACATTGCTGCAATAACTAGCCTCCTGTCTGCATTGGTTAGGTCTGATTTCTAAATTTACCTTTGTTAGGCCTGAAAGTGGGCTTGTTGGAGCCAGGTTCCGAATGCTATCCAAAAAATTAATGATTTTAATGATGCACCCATTCTTGGGGATTGAAATTTCACCCCCTAATGCAGAAACACAAGCTAACTTTGTTTGTCTACCAACCACCTTCAGGTAGTTGACATGCGTTGGGGAGTACCAGATACATTGACCACTGATCACATGAGCACAGAACTGTGCCTGAGAGAGATTGAATCTTGCCAAAAGATGTCAGTGGGGCCCACCTTTATTGTAAGTTGTCCTTTTTCCCTTTATTTTTCATTGTTCTTCTCTCCTCCCCTAAGTTTCTTTTTCCGGCTGATCACACTCAGTATGGTCCTTCACCTATGTAGTAATCGCAATGCTTCTCTGAAACCGGCAGGCTCTCGTTGGCAATCGCTATGGTCATCGACCCATCCCCCGTATAATCGAAGAAAAGGAATTCGAGGAACTGCTGTTGAAGCACTCTTCAGATCCCAGATCCTCTAAACTGCTTCTGGATTGGTTCTGGAAAGACGAGAATGCTATTCCTCCTGTCTATATCCTTCAGCCTATCACCACGCACCTGCCATATTACAGCGATGCAAGGCCAGAGAAGGGGGAGGAACACCAGAAGGCGGTGCAGTCCTGGTCGGAGCTGCAGCAACAGATTGTTGACCTACTTCGAACAGCGGCTACACAGGCAGAGGAGGAGGGCCGAATGAAGAAAGAAGCAAAACACAAGTACTTCAAATCAGGTCTGCTCCACAGGACCCTGGGCTGCTACCCCATGGCCTCCAGGTGAAAGGCATTCACCCCCTCCATCACACTAGATTGTGCTGAGTTAACTGATTCCGGGCAGCAAAGTCCTTTTCCTTAAAAAGATCTAGAGAGAATGTCAGAGTTCAATTATCCATTCTTGGAATGTGAGCTTTGCTGGCAAAGCCAACATTTATTACCCATTCCTAATTGCCCTTGAAGCTGAATGACTTGCCTGAGTAACTTAACTGCCCCATTTCAAGGGGCAGTTAAGAGTCAACCACATTGCTGTGGGCTTAGAGTCACTTAGGCCAGATTTCCACTCCAAATGGGTTTTTATAACAATCCTGTAGCTCATGATAATTTTGGTGAGATTAGTATTTCATTCCCAGTTTATTAATTGAACTTAAATTGCCCCCAAAGGCATGGTGGGATTTGAGCTCATGTCTCTAGATTATGCGCTCAGTAGCACTACCGTTATGCCACTGTCCCCCTAATGTGTCATCCCTCAATACCTGCATCACTGGCTGAGATCAAGCATAACCTATTTGAATGAGGAACTGCTGAAAAAAGGGACATATTGAAGCATTTTGTCTTGCACTCATCAGGACATTTCACAAGAATACCTATATATGGGGAAAACAACAATTTATACTATATGAGAAGAGATTGCTGACTGGTTGGCAAGCAGGCTCTGATTGATAGAGGCATTGCCATGGAGAATGCACCAGTTGATGGTGACTGACAGTTAACTGCCAGCATTGTTTGAAATTTAAACCAGACAGCTTGACCCTGATTGGTCAAGACATTGCCCTGAGGAATGAGTCAACAAATGACTGTCACTTATTTTGTTTAGCTGAAACAGGTGCAATGTGTGTACATGTACATGTCTCCGTGGCAATGCCTCTACCAACCAGATTCCACTTGCCAACCAATCAACACTCTCTTCCCATACAGTATAAATTGTTGTTTTCCCACTGTACTGGTATTCGTGCGAAGTGTCCTGATGAGCGCAAGACAAAAAGCTTTGCCATGTCCCTTTTTCAGCAATACTCAAGTGCTGTACCACCAAACGACTATTTGAATGAGGAATCCTCATATAAATTCAAGCAAATGAACTTACCTTGACCTCTTCTGGCCACTCTGCTCCCTCTCTACAGACTGGTGGGTTTAATGACTCAGGGATATAGTGAGGAAGTCGGAGCAGGGGCCTATGTGGCTATGACATTAGATCTAAAGTGAGTTCCTGCCTGCCTGGTATGTACTGCTCTCCTATACAGGTTTTCTGGGAAGTAAAAATGGCATTAGGTGGGAATGCTTCAGGAACCTCACTCACACCACCACCCCCAACCGCCATTTTAACCACGCTCCCACCTGGTTTGTGCAGGGTGGGCTGGGTGAAATTGGGACTTCATTTTATCTCGTTCTCATTGATTGACTAAATGGTTGCTGATGTCCAGCATCGCTCTGTCCTGGTAATGGTTACTTTGTTCTCTTGTGTTACAGTCACTGAGTTTGAGATTGACCAGGGCCTTCAGGACACAAGAGAAGGGGATGTGTACTCTTCAATCTTTATCCGAGATATCCCCAACATCCAGGATCACTGTGACCAGCAACAATTTCACAAATTTATCGACGTTACAAATGATGGCTGCATCGACACTGAGGCTCAGGAACTTCTCACTCGCTTAAAGACTCAAATTGTCACCAAATATTCAAAGGACCTCCATGTACACCAAGTGCAATGGCCGAGCGGAGTGCTGGATGAACAAAGTGAAGCTCACAGAGAATACCTCCATAACCTGTGCCAGAACTTTGTCGAGGACATAAAGCAGCAGGTTCTCAGAAGAGTCACGGTTCGCCATGAAGCCCAGGATGAGATGGATTGGCTGTTTGAAGAGTTGTCTCACCACATGGATCTCTGCCATAAGAAAAGCAGCATCTTCTGTGGGCGAGCCAAACTCCTCACCAGCATTTGCCAAAGCATTGAGCTGCAGAACAAGTGCACCCACAGGCCGCTGGTTATCCACGGTCCTTCGGGGACCGGGAAGACCGCAGTCATGTCAAAACTTGCTGAGGAGGTCAGGAAAAGTCTCGGTAAAGGCACTGTGGTGGTTACCAGGTTGCTGGGTACATCGCCCCAGAGCTCAGAAATTCACCCAGTGTTGAAGAGTGTCTGCTTCCAGGCGTGCTTAGCATTCAAACTAAAACCTCCTTCGGCCCATGTTGTTAACTCTTACAATGAGCTGGTCCAATTTTTCCACAGCCTTCTAAGTGCAGTGTCCAAGAAGAATAGGGAAGCCCTTGTCCTTATCTTCGACTCCCTGGACCAATTGTCTTCCAACGATGGAGCTCATAGGCTCCACTGGCTGCCAAAGGAATGTCCCCCAAAGGTCCACATTATCATCTCCACCTTACCTGAGGAATTCAACATCTTAAACGTCCTACAAGAAGCCATACCAAGCCAAGAGTGCTACTTCAAAGTGGAGCCGCTATCCTGTGAACATGGCCAGCAAGTGATCGACATGCTATTGATGACAGTGAAGAGGAAACTCACAGGAGAACAGCAAGAGCTCATTCTAGAGGGTTTCAGGCAGTGTGGACAGCCTCTCATGCTCAAGTTGTCTTTCGATGAAGCCAAGAGATGGAGCTCATATGTGCCAGCTTCTGAGCTATATGTCGCTAAGGGCACCCGGGAGTCTGTGCGCTTCTTATACACAAGCCTAGAAAAGAAGCATGGCAAGGTCTTGGTATCACACGCTCTGGGGTATATCGCCTGCTCAAGGTTTGTCCTACTTCATTCCATTGCAAGACAAGGGTCACTAGAACCAGCTTGTTTGACTACAATGGAACTGAGACACAGCTTCCCACAATGAAATGGGAGAATCCGTGAGGAACTTCCCAGTGATTCATGTTCATGTGGTAGGGATCAGGTTAAAGATGCATTCTACTTGCTGAGAACAGTTCATCTCCTCTTTGCACCCGGGCTGCGTCATACCTGATCTGGGAGAGCAGAATGGGGTAATAAAGTGAGCTTTATTCTCCATGACCAAGGAGTGCTTCAATCTGATGGTGGTGCCCAGTTCTGTTTGGGTAGAGTTTATGAATTTTCCCCTGGTACCAAGCTGTAAACACCACCCGGTTAAACTGAGAAATGGGCATGAATGTCAGCCAGTGCCACAGTGCATTCTCACCAGAATGAATGGGAAATCCTGTAGTGTCCTTCCTCTGAACCCCATTCCTGAATGGCTGAGCCACGAATAGCAATCACAGCCTTGTCTCAGTGGTAACGTTCTTACCTCTGAGATAGAGGTCGTGGGATGAAGCCCCACTCCAGGACTCGAGCACATAATCCAGGGTGACTGCTGCACTATTAGTGGTAACATCTTTTAGTTTTGACATTCAACCGAGGCCCTCTCTACCCTCTCAGGTGGACACATATGATCCCAAAGAACTGTTTGAGGAACAGGAGTGTTCCCCACAATGTTATTCTGAAAGAATATCTCTCAACCAACACCACCAAAAGCAGATTATCTGGTCATATTGTTACATTACCATACAGTGTTTAATACTAACAACAACAACTTGTATTCATATAGTGCCTTTAGCATAGTAAAACATCACAAGGCGCTCCACAACGATCTTTAGCAAGCAAAATTTGACACCGAGCCACATAAGACAATATTGGGGCAAATGGCCAAAGCTTGGTCAAAGAGAACTGTCTGAAAGGAAGAAAGTGAGATATGGAGGCAGAGAGGTTCAGGGAGGGAATTTCAGAGCTTCAGGCCCTGGCAACTAAAGGCCAAAGCATCAATGTCGGAGCAATTAAAATTCAGGATGCTCAAGAGATCAGAATTAGAGGAGCATAAGTATCTCGGAGGGTTGTCAGTAAGATTACTGAAATAGGGAGAAATGAACACAAAAACATAAGAAATCGGAGCAGGAGGAGACCACACACCCTGTCAAACCTGCTCCGCCATTCAATACAATCAGGGCTGATCTTAGGCTTCAATTCCATTTTCCTGTTCCCCATGTCCCTTAATTCCCTGAGAGACCAAAAATCCATCTATCCCAGCCTTAAATGTATTCACTGATGGAGCATCCACAACCCTCTGGGGTAGAAAATTTCAAAGATTCACTATCCTTTGAGTGAAGTGATTTCTCCTCATCATAAGTGATCGGCTTCTTATCCTGAGATGTGCCCCTGTGTTTTAGATTCCCCGACCAACAGAAACAATCTCCCAGCGTCCACCTGATCAAGGTTTCAACGAGGTCATCCTTCATTCTTCTAAACTCCAGAGAATATAAACCCAATTTACTCAGCCTCTCATCACAGGACAAATCTCTCATTACAGGGACCAATTTAGTTAACCTTTGTTGTACTGCATCCAATACAAGTATATCCTTTACATATGAATTAGGTATAGGAGTAGGCCTCTTGGCCCCTTGAGCCTGCTCCACCATTCAATAATATCATGGCTGATCTGATATTAACCTCAAATCTGCATCCCACCTACCCCCGATAACCCATCACCCCCTTGCTTACCAAGAATCTATCCACCTCTGCCTTAAAAATATTCAAAGATTCTGCTTCCACCACCTTTTTCAACAATGGAGTTCCAAAGACTCATGACCCTCAGAGAAAATATTTCTCCTCATCTCCTTATTAAATGGGCATCCCCTTATGTGTAAACAATGATCCCTAGTTCCAAATTCTCCCACAAGAGGAAACATCCTCTCCACATCCACCCTGTCAAGTCCCCTCAGGATCTTATATGGTTCAATGAAGTCGCCTCTTACTCTACTAAACTCCAGCAGACACAAGCCTAGTCTGTCCAGCCTTTCCTCATAAGACAAGCCGCCCAGTCCAGGTATTAGTCTGGTAAAACTTCTCTGAACTGCTTCCAACACATTTACATCCTTCCTTAAATAAGGTGACCAATACTGTACACAGTATTCCAGATCTGGTCACGCTAGTGCCCTGTATAACTGAGGCAAAACCTCCCTACTTTTGTAATCAATTCCCCTCACAATAAACAATAGCATTCTATTAGCTTTGCTAATTACTCGCTGTACCTGCATACTAGCCTTTTGCAATTCATGCACTAAGACTCCCAGATCCCTCTGCATTTCAGAGCTCTGCAATCTCTCACTATTTAGATAATATGCTTCTCTTTTATTCTTCCAGCCAAAATGTTCAATTTCACATTTTCCTATAATATACTCCATTTGCCAGATCTTTGCCCACTCACTTAACCTATCTATATCTTTTTGTAGCCTCCTTATGTCCTCTTCACAACTTACTTTCCTACCTATCTTTGTGTCATCAGCAAATTTGGCAACCATCCCATTCATCCCTTCATCCAAGTCATTTATATAAATTGTAAACAGTTGAGGTCCTAGCACTGATCCCTGTGGCACACCACTCATTACATCTTGCCAACCTGAAAAAGACCCATTTATGCCTACTCTCTGCTTCCTGTTAGCTAACCAATCTTCTATCTATGCTAATATGTTACCCCCTATACCATGAGCTTTTATTTGCCGCAATGACCTTTGATGTGGCACCTTCTCAAATGCCTTCTGGAAATCTAAGTACAGTACATCTACCGGTTCCCCTTTATCCACAGCACATGTTATGTTATGAACTCCAGTAGGTTGGTTAAACATGATTTCCCTTTCACAAAACCATGTTGACTTTGCCTGGTTTCTTTGAATTTTTCTAAGTGCCCTGCTACAACATCTTTAATAATATCTCTAACATTTTCCCAATGACAGATGTTAAGCTAACTGGCCTGTAGTTTCCTGCTTTCCGTCTCCCTCCTTTTTGAATAATGGAGTTACATTTGCTATCTTCCAATCTAATGGGACCTTCCCCGAATCATGGGAGTTTCAGAATATTAAAACCAACTGTCGCACTAGCCACTTCTTTTAAGACCCTAGGGTGAAGTCTATCAGGACCGGGGCACTTTCAGTCACAGCTCCAACAATTTACTCAGTACCAATTCCCTGGTATTTGTAATTCTCCTGAGTTCTTCCCTCTCTTCCGTTTCCTGAATTATAGCTGCTTCTGGGATGTTACTTGTATCCTCTATAGTGAAGACTGATGCAAAATACCTGTTCAATTCATCTGCCATTTCCTTGTTTTCCATTATCAATTCTCCAGACTCACTTCCCATAGGATCAACACTCACTTTGTTAACTCGTTTCTTTTTAAAATATTTATAGAAACTCTTACTATCTGTTTTTATACAAGAGAGAATCTAACCATTGCCACTTGACATTCAATGGCATTACCATCACTGAATCCCCAACTATTAACATCCTAGGGGTTACCATTGACCAGAAACAGAAATGGACTAGCCATATAAATACTGTGACTACAAGAGCAGGTCAGAGGCTGGGAATCATGTGGCGAGTAACTCACCTCCTGACTCCCCAAAGCCTGTCCACCAGATACGAGGCACAAGTCAGGAGTGTGATGGAATACCCTCCACTTGCCTGGATGAGTGCAGCTCCCACAACACTCAAGAAGCTTGACACATCCCAGACAAAGCAGCCCACTTGATTAGCATCACATCCACAAACATTCACTCCCTCTACCATCGACACACAGTAGCAGCAGTGTGTACCATCTACAAGATGCACTGCAGAAACTCGCAAAGGCTCCTTAGGCAGCACCTTCCAAACCCACGACTACTACCATCTAGAAGGACAAGGGCAGCAGACACATGGGAACACCACCACCTGGAAGTTCCGCTCCAAGCCACTCACCATCCTGACTTGGAAATATATCGCCGTTCCTTCATTGTTGCAGGGTCGAGATCTTGGAACTCCATCCCTAGTGTGTGCACCTACACCACATGGACTGCAGACGTTCAAGAAGGCAGCTCACCACCACCTTCTCAAGGGCAACTGGGGATGGGTAATAAATACTGGCCCAGCCAGTGATGCCCACATCCCATAAAAGAATTAGAAAAAACATTTCTACCTCCCTTTCAGTTCTGAAGAAGAATCATATTGAACTTAAAAAGTTAATTCTGTTTCTTTCTCACAGATGCTGCCAGACCTGCTGAGTATTTCCAGGATTTTCTGTTTTTATTTCAGATGTCCAGCATCCACAGTATTTTGCTTTTAATCTCTTTGAACAGTATCTTGGACACTGATATCCAGCAATGTCCATCAAAGATTCAAAGATTCAACCCACCTCTTCTCTAATTCCTCGTCTCACTGACATTATCTCACTGTTGAAAATGATGATTTCTGCTTAAGCCTGGAGGCTCAGAGAGTGGTCAGGATGTGAAACTTCTTTCTTAAATGTCGAGACCAAAACTGCACACACTGTTCTAGAGACCAAGCAAGGATTTGAAAACAAGGACAAGAATTTTAAAATCAAGGCATTGCTTAACTGGAAAACAATAGCAACAGGTGGACACGGGGGTGGTGGGTGAACAGGATTTTGTGCAAATAAGGACACGGGTAGTCAGAGTTTTCAATGACCTTAAGTTCAAGGTAAATAGAACATGGGAGGCCAGCCAGGAGTATTTTGGAATAGTCAAGTCTAAAGGTAACAATGGCATGGATGAGATTTTCAGCAGCAGATGAGTTGTAGCAGGGATGGATTCAGGTGTTGTTACAGAGGTGGAGATAAGTGGTTTAATAGTGTCACAGCTATGTGGTCAGAAGCTCATCTCTGGATCAAAGATAACACCAAGATTATGAAATCTCTCCAGGGAGAGATTTGGAGCCAATGACTAGAGAACGGAGTTTGTAGTGTAGACCAAAATCAATGGCTGCAGTCTTCTGAATATTTAGTTGGAGAAATTTTCTTCTTATCCAGTATTGGATGTCTGGTAGGCCATTAGACAAGTTAGAGACAGTGGCCTGGATTCTGGCAGAGGCATGGAGACTCTGAGGATCTTCCAGAATGGCATCTGGACCCCAAATCAGAAGTTCTCCCCCCATTTCTAGCAGATCCTTTTCTTGCCGATTGGAGAACGTGGATGGGTCTGACTCACACGTGTAAGAAACACAAACTCAGCTGGGCCATTAACATAGCGATGAGTTCAAACAGACCCCCATTTTTTCTGGAGCAAGGGCCTTATCCCTCGGTGTGGGAGTTACAAATTTTTGGGGAAGACGTAAATGCTCTTGAAGGGTGGATAAGGTCTGTAAAATGGTAAAGCTGTCAAGTTATTTAAGTGGCTAGCCCTTGAAAAATAACTGCCTGCCTATGTCTGAGAGAGTCAAAAAATATCTGTCCTATCAGTTTCAACAGCTGTTTGGTGACATAACCCTGAAGGCTATCATTATAGCATTAGTAGTGCTTGGCTGCTTTCCACAACCTATCATCTTCACATTGTGAGGGGGGTGGTGTAAGTTCACAGTTTGATTGACAGCGTAAGGAGGTAATTAATTAGCTATCTTTAGAATGGGGTTATGAATACAAGTCTGCTTGTTTTGATAAGGGATTAAGTACTTGAGGGGATTTAAATATTCTGAATGGGATTTCTTGAATGAGGCTTTTTTATATATATAGTGAACTTTGCAATAGATATTTAGAACTTTATTTTATTTAATCTCAGCATAGCTCCTGAGGTCTGCCCATGGTGGATACTGGGTCAGTTGGCATGGAGTGTCTAAGGGTGGTTGGTGGAAGGTCATGAGTTGGTGTGAGCTGGCACTAAGTTGCCATAGTGGTTATAAGGGACCATGGGGATGGGTGGGTGTGCAAGGGTTGGCATCGAGGGTGTGAGAGGCCATTGGGGTTGGCGGCGGCATGGGTTGGCATGAATTGGCATGGGGAGGGGTGGGGGATTGAGGGGGTGTGAGGGGTGAGGGCTAGAGTGCCTAATGTTTAAGAAAGCAACTGAGACAAAGTCCCAGAGAACCGAGGCAGACCTTTCAAACAGCATGTCTCAGCACTCAGCAGCCCCTGAGGCTGCCTCCGATTTGCATCTGGGGGTTTTGGTAGGAAGAACATGGACAGGCAATAAATATAAAATAAGGGGTGAAATTTTGAAGGGGGTGCAGGAGCCTAAAGACTTGGGTATACATGTGCATAGGTCATTAAAGGGGGCAGGAGGCAGGACAGGTGGACAGAGCAGCTAATAAAGCATATAGTATCCTGGGCTTTATTAATAGGGGCATAGAATAAAAGAGCAAGGAAGCTAGGCTGTATTTATATAAGATACTGGTTAGACCTGAGCTGGAGTATTGTGTACGCTTCTGGGCTATAGGAAGGATGTGAACACATTGGAGAGAGTGCAGAAGAGGTTTACAAGAATGGTTCCAGGGATGAGGAACTGCAGCTATGAGGAAAGATTGAAGAGGTTGGGACTGTTCCCCTTGGAGGGGAGAAGGCTGAGAGGAGATTTGATAGAGATGTTCAAAATCATGAGAGGGCTGGACAGAGGAGATAGGGAGAAGCTGTTCCTGCTTGTAAAAGGATCAAGAACTAGAGGGCACAGATTTAAAGTGATTTGCAAAAGAAGCAAGTGTGACATGAGAAAAAAACTTTTTCTCACAACGAGTGGTTAGGGTCTGGACTGCACTGCCTGGGAGTATGCTGGAGGCAGGGTCAATTGAGGCATTCAAGAGGGCATTGGATGATTATTTGGATAGAAGCAATGCTCAAGGGTATGGGGAAAAGGCAGGGCAATGGCACTAAGTCATAATGCTCATTTGGAGAGCTGGTGCAGACATGATGGGCCGAATGGCCTCCTCCTGTACCGTTAAGATTCTGTGATGGGCCCAGTTCTATTCTTCACGCCTACCCTCATGCCACCACCTTGAGAGAAGGTCCTGCTATTCAAGGCACTTTTTCCCAAGGAAAGTGTGGCAAGCTTGAGCTACCCACCTTGGCAGTGAAAATCTAGGCGAGTGTAGGGGACCTGAGAGGTGGTGGTGAGCTAGAGTTGGGTGTTATCTGCATACATGTGGAAATTGTCACTGTGCTTTCAGGCAATGTTGCCAAGGGGCAGCAGTATAATATATGTTCCATTACTATAGAACATAGCTTCACTACCAGCTGGGTGGGACTGCCCTCACCTGGCTCTACTCTTATTTATCTATCCAGAGAATCACTTGCAATGGCTTCTCTTCCTGTTCCCACACCATTAATTCTGGTGCCCCCCCCAAGGATCCCAATTTTCATCTGATGCTGGAAACCTCATTTATTTTTTTATTTGCTGGATGTGGCTTTGTTGGCTAGACAGATGTTTTTTTTGATTGAATTCAAGTTCCACAAATTGCAGTGGTGGGATTTGAACCCAGGTCTACAGAGTGTTACTCTATGTCTTGGGATTACTAGTCCAGTGACAATACCACTACACCAGTGCCTCCCCCTACTCCTTCATGCCTTCCTTACCTCTAGACTTGACTATTCCAATGCATCCCTGACTGGTCTCACATTCTACCCTCCATAACCTTGAGCTCATCCAAAACTCTCCTGCTGGTGTCTGAAGTTATAACAAGTTCTAGCCATTTATAACCCCGATGTTAGATGATCTACATTGGCTCCTGGTCATCAATGTCCTGATTTTAAACTTCTCATCCTTATTTTCAAATCCCTCAGCAACCTTGTCCCTTCCTATCTCTGTAATTTCCTTGAACTCCACAATCCCCCTTAGATATCTCCTCTTTTTCTGGCCTTTTGAGCAGCTCCAATTTTAATTGATCCACCATTGGATCATGGCCACACCTTCAGTTGCCTCGGTCTAAAGCTCTGAAATTCCTTCCCTACACTTCTCCCCCACCTCCCTAGCTCGCTTTCTCTCCTTTAATACATTCCTTAAAACTTACCTTTTCAACTAGAAAACAGAGATAGGAGTGGGGTCCAAACTGCTTCCGTGTTCCCATTATTTAATTTGAGGAAATTTCTGCTCATCTCGTACTGGAAGTCGGATAAACAATTCTCTAAGTTTAATAACAGTGGAGAAGTTGAGAGAGGTGGTGGTGAGGTAGAGTTGGATGTTATCGATGTACATGTGCAAAAACTCCCGACTGACAGGTGCAGGCAAGTGTGGTAGAGAACTGGGGACTGGTTGGCTATTCAACTCATTGTGTAGAGTGGATAACAGACTGAATAGGAAATTACTTTTGAAGATAGAAGGGGATATCAGGAGTATAAGTGAGGAGGGAATGTTGGGAAATTGGATTTGTTTTCCTTTCAGAAAACAGGGGCCAATTGAAGATTTCAAAATTGAGAAAACTGATCCACACAAATTATCCACTGTATGAAATCCCAGTGGTTCCAAATTTTAAAAATAGGAAGTTGAAAGTGAAAAGAAAGACTTGCATTAATATAGCACCTTTCGTAATCACCAGACATCTCAAAGTGCTTGAAGCACTTTTTGAATTGTAGCCACTGTTGTAATGTAGAAAACACAGCAGCCAATTTGCACACAACAAGCTCCCACAAACAGCAATATGATAATAACTCAGGTCATCTGTTTTTCCTGATGTTAATTGAGGTATAAATATTGTCCAGGGCACTGGGGATAACTCCCCTGCTCTTCTTCAGAATGGTGCCATGGGATTGTTCCTGTTCACCTGAGAGGACAGACAGGGTTTTAAACGTTTCATCTAAAAGATAGTGCCTCCTACAGTGCAGCAATCTCTTATCCCCGGGGCTGATTTTCATGGGATGGGCCATGGCACGGGACTTGACTCAGAGGATAGACTGTGAACAAACAGTTGGAGGGGATTACAGAGATAGGGAGGGGCAAGGCTGCAGAGGGATTTGAAAATAAGGATGAGAAGTTTAAAATCAGGACGTTCCTTGACCAGGAGCCAAGGTAGGTCATCCAGCACAGGGGTTATAGGTTATAATGTTGTGCTTTTGAATGATGTCGCTAAGTGACAGCATGTAAATGAGAAATAGGAGTGGTCAAGGATAGATCCTTGGGGGGTGACCAGAGGAAACAATGTAGGAGCAGAAAGAGGTAGGTGCTTTTGGTCATCTAACCTAATGTCTCCTTATGTGGCTGGGTGTCAGATTATGTGTCATAAGGCTCTGTGAAGAGCCTTGGGGTGTTTTATTACATTAAAGGCACTATATAAATAAAAGTTGTTGTTGTTATAACACATTGATTAATTACAGTACAGTATATTATTCTGCGATGGCACAGCATATTGTTTTATTACAATGTGGCATATTGATATTGCAGGAATGGACTATCAGAGGCTGAGCTAAAGGAGGTCTTGTCGCTGGATGATGAAGTGCTTGGTGACATCTACCAATATTGGTCCCCTCCGAACAAAGATATCATCCGCATCCCTCCTTTGCTTTGGACACGGCTTCAATATGACATTGGGGAATACCTGGTAGAGAGGCAGGCAGATGGCTTCCCTGTCCTCGGCCTTTACCACCGGTAACTGAGTCAGCGTTCTCTCTCCAACACTTCCTCCGCACCTTGTCCTTAGCACTTTCCTTTTTTACCTGCATGTTAGCTGTGGCCCATTTGTTCACAGTCTATCCTCTGTGTCAAGTCCCACTCCATGGCTCAAGCATGAAAATCGAGTCTGTCAGCCCCAGGGATAAGAGATTGCTGCACTGTAGGAGGCACTATCTTTTAGATGAAACGTTTAAAACCCTGTCTGTCCTCTCAGGTGAACAGGAAAAATCCCATGGTACCATTCTGAAGAAGAGAAGGGGAGTTATCCCCAGTGCCCTGAACAATATTTATACCTCAATTAACCTCAGGAGAAACAGATGATCTGAGTTATTATCATATTGCTGTTTGTGGGAGCTTGTTGTGTGCAAATTGGCTGCTGTGTTTTCTACATTACAACAGTGGCTACAATTCAAAAAGTGCTTCAAGCACTTTGAGATGTCTGGTGATTACGAAAGGTGCTATATTAATGCAAGTCTTTCTTTTCACTTTCAACTTCCTATTTTTAAATTTGGAACCACTGGGATTTCATACAGTGGATAATTTGTGTGGATCAGTTTTCTCAATTTTGAAATCTTCAATTGGCCCCTGTTTTCTGAAAGGAAAACAAATCCAATTTCCCAACATTCCCTCCTCACTTATACTCCTGATATCCCCTTCTATCTTCAAAAGTAATTTCCTATTCAGTCTGTTATCCAGTCTACACAATGAGTTGAATAGCCAACCAGTCCCCAGTTCTCTACCACACTTGCCTCTACCTGTCAGCCGGAATTCCAAGTCACTTGGTTTCCGATATTCTCACCCTGAAGGGAGGACCCAACCCCACTCTCCTCAGCAACTCGCAGAGCAGCCAAGATCAAAAGCTCATCACACAAGAAAATAATGAGTGGAAGGGAAATGTTACTGTCCTGTAACAGAACTCATGAATAGGAACATTGGATGAACCCCTCTTGTTCCACCATCCAGTCAGGTCATAGCAGATCTGTACCTCAGCTCCATTTACCCACCTTTGATGTGTAACCTGACTTAAATCATCTCAGTACTGAAAACTCCACTTGACTCCCAGCCTTTGGGCCAGAGAGCTTTAGATTTCCGCTACTCTTTGTGTGAAAAAGCGGCTGCCTAATTTCACTCCTAAACAGCCCTTGTTCTGGACTCCCCCACCAGTTTCTATCTACACTAGCAAATCTTTCAATCATTTTGAATATCCAATTAGATAAATACCTCAAAGCGCTGCACTATGTAGCCAGCATATTCTCACTCATTTACTTAGCAGGTAAGAATCAGCTTGTACAATGTTGGGTGAGGGACACAATGATGAAATTATTGATTCCCCATTTATCATGCTGTCATCATTTAAAGATACAGGCCTAGAAATTCGATTGTGTTGTGACCTGAAGTGCTCAAAATGGTAGGCAGTGTTCACACAACCATTCTGTGCCACATGTGTCCCATCCACAGTATAAAGGATCCTCTATAGGTATCCACTGCA
The DNA here is from genome assembly GCF_964194155.1 of Cetorhinus maximus. NCBI lineage: Eukaryota > Metazoa > Chordata > Chondrichthyes > Lamniformes > Cetorhinidae > Cetorhinus > Cetorhinus maximus. The sequence continues at coordinate 77,037,620 of NC_135900.1, read as the reverse complement.
CACAGCTGAACCAGGCAAGTTGTTTGCGTTTGTAAACTGGGGACTAACACCTATTGGAAATACCCTTCCTAATGTTGGTTGCTGCTGACCATGACCTGCACTGTGCCATCAGAATTTGTAGGTGCTTGGCAGCCAAACCAGCACTTTTCAAATGGAAAGCCAAGTTTGACACTTCTGTCTTAAGTTATTGTGTAGCCACGAGAGGCAGGACAGCTCGCCCCAGCTCCATGCTGGTGATAGGACCCTCTGTACAACTCAGTAACTCAGGCCCTGAGCTGGGCTGACCCACCAGCCTGACTCACAACTAGAGGTAAGGTGGGTGGGTAGTTGACATTTCTCCCCACTCACCTCCGGATAACACCGCAGGGCCAAACCCCTAAGGACTCAGCCAGAGCCTACCTGTGAGTGGGCCGGCAGTGTTTTGCTCTGAGGGCTGTGTCCCCAGAGTAAGAAAATGTGCCCTCTATCCCAGACAGGCCGAATCTGTACTTACACGCATTTTTCAATAAACTTCAAACTTAACCACAATGAAGCTTCAGTCATCCAGCTGCCAAAGACATAAACTGGTTACTCTGCTCATTTCAGGCAATTTGTGGAAGTGGTACATGAGCTGTATCTCTCACTGGAGGAGAAAACCAAACGCCACTCAGTGCTGGCAGATTTCTTCAAGGGAACATGGAGCCTGGGGAAGAGAAAGACCATCACACTTCCTCTACTGAAGGAGACGCTGGTTGCAGACAGGAAGGTACTGTTCAGCCAGACTAAACTGCCCCACACCGATCATTAAATGGTCAACTAGTCACAGAGTTGTGTCATGGAATATAGTCTTTTCAATGACAGTTTGAGGAGTTTGTATCGCTCCTGTCTCTGAGTCAATTTGGACTCCAAGTCTAGCAGGCCCTAGCAGTGTCAGTTATGGCTCAGTGGGTATTGGGTGGATGGACAAATGTGCTCTTCACCCATGGGTATTCAATAGTTGTCCCTTGTGTTTCAGGTCCTGTCAGTGGCACAGGGCATTGGAAACTTTCAGACTATCTATCAGCTTGGCTGATATAGTCGCATTCTGCCTCTCAGCCAGAGGGTTGTAGGTTCAAACCCCATTACAGGATTTGAACATATAATCCAAGCTGACAAGTGCTGAGAGAGTGTTGTGCTGTCAGAGGATCAGTACTGAGGGAGTGCTACACTGTTGGAGGTACAGCACTGAAACAGGGTCCTACTGTCAGAGAAGCAGTATGACAAACACCATCTCTGCAGGCCATGCCTAGTTTAGCTAGCGCTACCCATATAAATGTGGGTGGAATACGGATATTAGTCTGTGATGCCAACAGACTAAACCAGAAGCAGAAATAGTGAGGTAGTGTTGAAGTTGTAGTACTGAGGGAGTGCTGTACTTTTGGAGGTATGGTACTGAAGGAGTGTTGCTCTGTCAGATATGTGGCACTGAGGGAATACCGAAATGTCAAAGGTGCTGAATTAAGGGAGTGCTGCCCTGTCAGAGGTGTGATCCTGAGGGAGTGCTGCACTGTCAGAGGTACGATCCTGAGGGAGTGCTGCACTGTCAGAGGTATGATCCTGAGGGAGTGCTGCCCTGTCAGAGGTGTGATCCTGAGGGGGTGCTGCACTGTCAGAGGTGTGATCCTGAGGGAGTGCTGCACCGTCAGGGGTACGATCCTGAGGGAGTGCTGTACTGTCAGGGGTACGATCCTGAGGGAGTGCTGCCCTGTCAGAGGTATGATCCTGAGGGAGTGCTGCACTGTCAGAGGTGTGATCCTGAGGGAGTGCTGCACTGTCAGAGGTGTGATCTTGAGGGAGTGCTGCACTGTCAGAGGTGTGATCTTGAGGGAGTGCTGCACTGTCAGAGGTGTGATCTTGAGGGAGTGCTGCACTGTCAGAGGTATATCCTGAGGGAGCGCTGCATTGTCAAAGGTATATCCTGAGGGAGCGCTGCATTGTCAAAGGTATATCCTGAGGGAGTGCTGCATTGTCAAAGGTGCAGAACTGAGGGAGTGCTGCATTATCAAAGGTGTTAGAATTGAGGGAGTGCTGCACTGTCAGAGGTATGATCCTGAGGGAGTGCTGCATTGTCAGAGGTATGATCCTGAGGGAGTGCTGCATTGTCAGAGGTGTGATCCTGAGGGAGTGCTGCTCTGTCAGAGGTGTGATCCTGAGGGAGTGCTGCATTGTCAAAGATGTTAGAATTGAGGGAATGCTGCATTGTCAGAGGTGTGATCCTGAGGGAGTGCTGCACTGTCAGGGGTACGATCCTGAGGGAGTGCTGCACTGTCAGAGGTATGATCCTGAGGGAGTGCTGCACCATCAGGGGTACGATCCTGAGGGAGTGCTGCATTGTCAAAGGTGTGATCCTGAGGGAGTGCTGCATTGTCAAAGGTGTTAGAATTGAGGGAGTGCTGCCCTGTCAGAGGTATGATCCTGAGGGAGTGCTGCCCTGTCAGAGGTATGATCCTGAGGGAGTGCTGCACTGTCAGGGGTACGATCCTGAGGGAGTGCTGCACTGTCAGGGGTACGATCCTGAGGGAGTGCTGCACTGTCAGGGGTACGATCCTGAGGGAGTGCTGCACTGTCAGAGGTACGATCCTGAGGGAGTGCTGCACTGTCAGAGGTACGATCCTGAGGGAGTGCTGCACTGTCAGAGGTGTGATCCTGAGGGAGTGCTGCATTGTCAGAGGTGTGATCCTGAGGGAGTGCTGCACTGTCAGAGGTGTGATCCTGAGGGAGTGCTGCACTGTCAGAGGTACGATCCTGAGGGAGTGCTGCACTGTCAGAGGTGTAGAAATGAGCAAGTGCTGCACTGTCAGCCGTGTTTCAACTAAATTCTGAACCAAATCCCTGTCAGCCTGTTTGGGAGGGGTTGTGAAAGATTATATTGCAATATTGAGTGAAGAAAAAGAAGATTTCCTGCTTTGGACAAAGTAATTTACTGCGGTGAAGTAATTAAAGAGAATTACAACTCACCTCCTTAGTTTCAGAGGTCTGTGACCCTGAGCTGTATTTAACAAGGAAATGCTGCCCTGATACCAGCTCTTCCTGCAGCCTTTAATGTTTGTACCACACACACTACAAAGGTTTGTGAAACAAAACAAGTGTGGAATAAAAAGCATCTATACCACCTTTTGTATCCTCAGGATCAAGGCACAGTTATGTTTGCAGTGTATTTATCTATATTATATAGCCAAACGGGTCCACTTTTTGCACGTGTGATTGAACCAAAAGGCCTGACTGCAATCTGCAGTGGGACATGAGGTAATTCCAGGGAGCTGGGCAGTGAAAGCACAAGGGACAAGTGGTCTTAAAGTCAGTCAAAGTATCTGAGGAAAATGGTCAAGCTGCTGCCACTGAAAACATGATTTCTGATGTAGAGCAGGCTTATCTTCTCAAGTTTCACAGAGGATTGGACCAAGAAAATGATTAAACGGAGCTTGACTGGCCTCATTGCTGCTCAGGATGTAGACGATGCTGGCAAGGCTGAAATTAGGAACACAGGACTTAGGAGCAGGAGTGGGCCATTCAGGCCTTTGAGCCTGCTCCACCATTTGATAAGGTCATGGCTGATCTGGTTGTGGTCTCAACTCCACTTCCCTGTCTGCCCCCCATAACCCTCGTCTCCCTTGTCTATCAAAAACCTGTCTAACTCTGCCTTGAATATATCCAATGCCCCAGCCCCCACTGCTTTCTGGGGTAGAGAATTCCACAGACTAATGACCCTCTGAGAGAAAAAAATTCTCCTCGTCTCCATCTTAAAAGGGAGACCTCTTATCTATTCCCTAGTTTTGGTCTCCTCCACGAGAGGAAACATTCTCCGGGTATCCACCTTATCAAGTCCCCTCAGGATCTTATATATTTCAATAAGATCACCTCTCATCATCTCACAGGCTGCACTGATGTCACTCAACACCCTGATCTCATAGCACAGGTTGGTTTACAGAAACGCTTGGCCCCTGTGATCTTCTGGACTAGTTTTGATTGCCTAAAGAGGTCAGGGAAAGTCTTTCCAGAATATTTTTTACCCTTAACTGACCAAGTTTTTTCTGTTTATTTTCCTCTCTGCACATGGGTGTGAGAGAGTGAGTGAAGTGGTCAAAGAAGAGTAGTTTATTAGCTATTGTTAAATCTGCCCACAGCGGGCAGCATGAGACATGCTGGCATGGACATGCACACAGACTTCTTCCTGTTAGAGCGATGCCACATGCAGTTAATCCAGACCATCTCCCTCCTGTAAGGAAGGATATTGAGTTAACAGTTTAGACCAGTAGTGCACAATCTGCTTTAGATAAATTGGGTAAATGGTGTCTTGTATGGCAGATGTCCTTCAATCTGGTTAAATTGGGATTGAGGCATGCAGGGTTAAATGAAGAGAGACTTGGGGAGAGTAACAGTTCATCATTTATTAAATGTTTTACAAGAGATGTGGGATGATAACATTGTGTAAGAGAGGCTGATGCCACTCATTGAGCTCCTGCCTGGTTTGCAAAGCAATGTAAATTAAGTGGAATATCCATTTTTCAGGACATATTACAATGAGCTGGAACTAACTGCAGGAGATCTTCATGGCATTGAGTGGAAGTGTCAACATATTCTCACTGAGACTTCCATTTGTGAGCCATTAACCTGAGGTGGCCGCTCCTACCACACTAGGCCATAAGTGCCTGTGGGCCTGAGGGATAACAAATTAACATCAATTATGGAGTCAGTCATAGCTCAGTTGCTAACACTCTCAACTCTGACTGAGATGAGGTCCCTTGGGGACATATCAGCCCTCTGTTATCTTTCCCATTGGGTGTGAGCTTGGACTCTGAGCGTTCACGTGCTATTCCACTATAGTGGCATCAGAGCTGATCCCTGTCCCTTACATATTCCCTCCCCAGCACTAGTCATTGGACAGTGATCAGGAATGGGAGTTCCAGCTGGATACTGAATCCATCTATAGTGTGGTGTTATTAAATGAATTGAACATTTTTTTGGCCTAGGTCTCTGCACAGCCACTGAAATTTGGGGATGATGTTGTGAACTTGCGTAAACTGAGTGAACTGCCGTACCAGTTGCTGAATGCGGGGCGTATTGATGAGCTGAAACAGGAGGTTCTTGGTAAGGATGATCTTACGCAGTCTATGTTGTAACATTGCACAAGAGAGGGCATGCCACTGATCAGATCCTCAGTAGTTTGCAGAATGACATAAGGCACAATATCCATTTTTTAGGAGGTATTACAATAATCTTGAACTACCTGCAGGAGATCTTCATGGCATTTAGTGGAGGTTTTTTTTAAATTCATTCACGGGATGTGGGCTTCACTGGCTAGGCCAGCATTTATTGCCCATCCCTAAGTGCCCTTGAGAAGGTGATGGTGAGCTGCCTTCTTGAACCACTGCAGTCCCTGTGTTGTAGGTACTTCCACAGTGCTGTCAGGGAGGGAGATCCAGGATTTGGACCCAGCGACAGTGAAGGAATGGTGATATATTTCCAAGTCAGGATGGTGAGTGACTTGGAGGGGAACTTCCAGGTGGTGGTGTTCCCATCTATTTGTTGCCCTTGTCCTTCTAGATGGTTGTGGTCATGGGTTTGGAAGGTGCTGTCAAAGGAGCCTTGGTGAATTCCTGCAATGCATTTTGTAGATGGTACACACTGCTGCTACTGTGCGTCGGTGGTGGAGGGAGTGAATGTTTGTGGATGTGGTGCCAATCAAGCAGGCTGCTTTGTCCTGGGCGGTGTCAAGCTTCTTGAGTGTGGGATGGTCATTGCCTGGAACTTGTGTTTCACGAATGTTATTTACCACTTTTCAGCCCAAGCCTGGATATTGTCCAGGTCTTGCTGCATTTGGACATGGGCTGCTTCAGTATCTGAGGAGTCACGAATGGTGCTGAACATTGTACAGTCATCAGTGAACATCCCCTCTTCTGACCTTATGATGGAAGGAAGGTCATTGATGAAGCAGCTGAAGATGGTTGGGCCAAGGACACTACCCTGAGGAACTCCTGCAGTGATGTCCTAGAGCTGAGATGACTGACCTTCAAAAACCACAACCAACTTCCTTTGTGCTGGGTATGACTCCAACCAGCAGAGAGTCTTCCCCCTGATTCCTATTGACTCAGCCAGTGAGCAGGTTATTGCTAAGCAAATGCCACTAGGCATTACTTTACTGATGATGGAGAGTAGACTGATGGGGTGATAATTGGCCACGTTGGATTTGTTCTGCTTTTTGCGTACAGGACATACCTGGGCAATTTTCCACATGGCCAGGTAGATGTCAGTGTTGTAGCTATACTGGAACAGCTTGGCTAGGGGTGTGGCAGGTTCTGGAGCACAAGTCTTCAGTACTATTGTTGGAATATTATCAGGGCCCATAGCCTTTGCAGTATCCAGTGCCTTCAGCCGTTTCTTGATATCACATGGAGTGAATCGAATTGGCTGAAGACTGGCATCTGTGATGCTGGTGACCTCTGGAGGAGGCTGAGTTGGATCATCCACTCGGCACTTCTGGCTGAAGATTGCAGCAACTGCTTCAGCCTTATCTTTTGCACTGATTTGCTGGTCTCCTCCATCCTCTTGAGGATCGGGGTGTTTGTGGTGCCTCCTCCTCCAGTGAGTTGTTTAATTGTCCACCACCATTCACAACTGGATGTGGCAGGATTACAGAGCTTAGATCAGATCCGCTGGTTGTGAGATTGCTTATCCCTGTCTCTCACTTGCTGCTTATGCTGTTTGGCATGTAAGTAGTCCTGTGTTATAGCTTCACCAGGTTAACACCTCATTTTTAGGTATGCCTGGTGCTGCTCCTGGCATGCCCTCCTGCACACTTCATTGAACCAGGGTTGATCCCCTGGCTTGATGATGATGGTAGAGTGGGGGAAATGCCGGGCCATGAGGTTACACATCGTGTTTGTATGCAATTCTGCTGCTGCTGATGGTCCACAGCGGCTCATGGGTGCCCAGTCTTGAGTTGCTAGATCTGTTTGAAATCTATCCCATTTAGCACGGTGGTTGTGCCACACAACACGATGGAGGGTATCCTCAATGTGAAGGTGGGACTTCGCCTCCACGACGACTGTGTGGTGGTCATTCCTATCAATACTGTCATGGACAGATGCATTTGCAGCAGGCAGGTTAGTGAGGATGAGGTCAAGTATGTTTTTCCCTCTTGTTGGTTCCCTCACCACCTGCCACAGACCCAGTCTAGCAGCTGTGTCATTTAGGACTCAACCAGCTCGGTCAGTAGTGGTGCTACCGAGCCACTCTTGGGTGATGGGCATTGAAGTCCCCCAGAGTACATTCTGCGCCCTTTCCACCCTCAATACTTCCTCCAAGTGGTGTTTAACATTGAGGAGCACTGATTCATCAGCTAAGGGAGGGTGGCATGTGATAATCAGCAGGAGGTTTCCTTGCCCATGTTTGACCTGATGCCATGAGATTTCATGGGGTCTAGAGTCGATGTTGAGGACTCCCAGGGCAACTCCCTCCTGACTGTATACCACTGTGCCACCACCTCTACTGGGTCTGTCCTGCCAGTGAGACAGGACATACCCAGGGATGGTGATGGTGGTGTCTGGTTTCAGAGTTGAGAATGCCACCGACTAAGCTATGACTGACTCCATGATTGATGTTAATTTGCTGTCCCTCTGGCCCACTGGACAGTCACTTATGGTCAAGTGTAGTAGGAGTGGTCACCTCAGGTAAATGGCTCACAAACAGAAGTCTCAGTGAGAATATGTTGACACTTTAGGGAAGGAAATCTGTCGTCCTTACCTGTAAGGTATGATTCCGTGAGGATGACCGTGTCAGGTTGTTGCTTGACTAGTCTGTGAGACAGCTCTCCCAATTTTGGCACTAGCCATTGATGTTAGTAAGGAGGACTTTGGAGGGTCAACAGGGTTGAGATTGCCGTCGTCATTTCAGGTGCCTGGGTCGCTGCCGGGTGGTCCGTCTGGTTTCATCCCTTTCTTGTGAATTTGTAGCCTGGCCAATTGCTAGGCCATTTCAGAGGGCATTTAAGAGTCAACCACATTGCTGTGGGTCTGGAGTCATGTGTAGGCCAGGCCAGGTAAGGACGACAGATTTCCTTCCCTAAAGTGTCAACATATTCTCACTGAGACTTCTGTTTGTGAGCCATTTACCTGAGCTGACCATTCATACCACACTTGGCCATAAGTGACTGTCCTGTGGGCCAGATGGATGGCAAATTAACATCAATTATGGAGTCAGTCAAAGCTCAGTTGATGGCATTCTCAACTCCGAGTGTGAAGAACAGGAAGTCCCAATCCAGAAATTTGAGCCCATAATCTAGGCTGATGTTACCAGTACAGTATTGAGGGAGCGCAGCATTGAATTTCAGATGAGATGTTACATCAAATCTTTCCTCTCAAACTGGTGTAAAAATCCCATGGTGCTATTTGAAGAAGAGCAAAGGAATTCACACAAAGTCCTGGTCAATATTTATCTCTCAACTAAACTCACTAAAATCAATGTGCTGGTTATTTATCTCATTGCTGTTTGAGGGAGCTTGATGCATGCAAATTTGTGACTGTGTTTCCTACATTACAAAAGTGACTACACTTTGAAAGGATTTTGGTGGCTATAAAGAGCTTTTGGAACATCCTGAGATCTATGTGTGTATATGAATATCTATATATATATGTGTATATTTTATATGTACACACATACATGATATCTACATGTGTATACATATATATTTGTGTGTGTATGTATATATATATATATATATGGTCATGAAAAGCCGATTACAGCCACAAATTGGCGACCCATATGTGTGTGTATATATATATATATATATATATATAAAGTATATATGTATGTGTATGCATGTGTGTGTGTGTATATATATATATGTGTGTGTGTATGTGTGTGTACGTGTGCATATATATATGCCTGTATGAGTGTGTGTGTGCATGTGTGCACACACATATATATATATGTATATATATATATATATGTGTGTGTGGTAATAAATGTGTGTGTGTATGTATACGTGTGTGTATTACAGTAAAGCCTCAGTGAAACACGGAAATTGAGATTGAATGGCTTGTTTGGGTTGGTCGGTGTTCTCATTCACACAACAAGCAGTTGGACAGAGAGAACAAAACTCCTGGAGTTTGAGTAAATATTCCTTTCAGGTGACAAGAACAGTTTCTTTTTGTTCATCTCAGGACCACTTTTCTGTAACTATCTCAGTGGTTCTGTTGTATTTGAGAAGAGTGGCTGTAACTAACTTCAAGAAACCTTTGTGTTCCTCACTTTGATTCTGGCCTTGTCATTTGTTTAAATTGTCTTTGCTCAGTAAATGTGCCAATCTTGACACTGTTGTGGTGTCTTTGACAAATGGACCACAAGAGTCTCAGGTGCAGGTCACGATCGTTTATTCGAGCAATTGCAAGGAGGGCACCATCAATGCAGCTTGAGACAGTACTCTGCTAAACTACAAGTGTTCAACATATTTATACATTATTGGTCACGTACAAGAACAGTTTCCAGATTCCGATCTCGTCAACATATCGGTTTACATTAAACAGACATCTCTGGTAACAGGTACATGCATTGTATGTCCCTATTTTTCACCCAGGCAGAGACCTTCCCTCCTACCTAAACCAGGACCATCTGTTCTTCCCCTATCTGTTGAAGAGCACACTTAATCTTAGTTGTTATTGCCAATGCTCTGACTGCAGCCTGGATCCCAAGGTCTTTCTGTTGTTTGCAGGCCCTAAGTCTGTGCAAGGTTCATCCGGTAACCTTTAACTGCCAATGTGCTTGGTAGCCCTGGTTGCCTGGAGATTTTAAGTAATTCATTCCCTTTCAATAAATTCTCCCTTACCATAAATTCTTACTTACTTTCTTCCCCCTAACAACACCAAGTAACACTCATTTGCCTGTCCCAAACACCTCTCTAACAGTTTCCGATCCACAATGTCTGAACCAACAGCAATACCACACATTATTCTATAGGACAGACTTAGGGTCTAACAGTAATATATACTTTCACCATTGTGCTAACACCTCAGGTTATTTTGAATTCTCAGGGAACATGGAATGGATAGTTTGTAAAATACAAGTCACAGGAATGAAGAGCTTGCTGGAGGATTTTTATGCATGCACCAAGCACATTGATTGTCCAGAGGTGCAGCTAATTCAAGATGCACTATTGCTCATCTGGCCTACAGTAGACTTCATGGAGAATGGAATAGGTAAGGACAATCATAGATAATAGAATGAATGATCACTGTCTTGGAAACTGGAGTGAGTTGACACAGCTTTGGAGAATGATTGGAATATTGTTTCCTTAGAGAATGAAGTGGGTAAACACACCACTAGAACATGAGTGGGGTATTATTTCCTCTAGGATTAAGTGGCTCAGCATTCCTTTATAGCATGGAACAGGTTAACACTCCCTTGGAGAATGGAGTGGATTATTACTCCCTAAAAGAATGGAATGAGTTAACACACCCAGAGAATGGAGTGAATATCACTTCCTTGAAGAATGGGATGTGTTGTAACGCCTTAGAGAATGGAATGGGTTAACATTCACTTTGAGAATAAGGGCATTAATATTCCTTTACAGGGTGGAGTGGGTTAGCACTGCCAGGGAGAATGCGGTGAGCTAATACACATGCTCATGCTCTGATAAAACAGAACTAGTTGAGATAAAAATGCTCTTTGAGTTGGAACTGATGTCCTTAGGGGAGGGTAACCTATACCTACATGATTAAACATAAGAAAAGCATTAGTAATATTGAATACATGGTGTTGTTTTGTATTTTCTTTGTAGATGAGAGTGTCCTGTACGTAGAGATGTTGGCACGTCTTGACTTCTTCAAGGGTTCTTACCCAATGATTGATGAGCTCTGCCAGCAATGTGTAAAATGGTGTGCTACGTACCCCAACCCAATCTTCACTCCGCTATGTGGCTTCTTCCAGCCCCCTGGTGGGCCACTAAGGACAACACTGACTGGGTTCAGCAAAGGTACACTCCATGTTCTGTTCTTACAGTGAGGCCCCAAAAGATCTGAATTTTTTGACATTTAAAAGGCATCAGACCCAATGGAGTACATAGATCAGTGATCTTTCCTCCAGTGGAGGGGTGGTGGGCTGGATGAAGTACAACCCAAATGTATCAACAGTTTTTGTGTCAATTTATCCAGTGTTTTATTATTATTTATGATCACAAAGAGGTTTGGGTAGAAATTCTGCTCTTGGGGGTAATTGTGAAATGACACCCAAATGAAAATTGCGTTGATTCGATTCCGCTTTAAGTTTCCTTCAAAATTAATTTGCATAACCATAAGCTTAAAAAGCTTCCGTGAACCAACATAGCTCGGCAGAGCAAGAGTACTAAACAGCTTCTTTTTGTTTTCTGTTCTTTAAAAAGCACTCCCAGATAATTTCAGAGTGTTAATCTGGAGCAGTCTTATTAATGAAGCTGAAAATGCATTTCTCACCAAAAACTGAACATGTTTATTTAGGATGTCCAACCCTCCATTTGTATATAAACTGATGCAACATCAAAGAAAATGATTCAACTTAACTATATATATATTTAAGAGTTTCACTGGGTTATACGCTTGTGAGTTTCTTAGTGAATTAAATATTATTTGATGTAAAAGAGACTTTAAAAATGTGCCAGAGCTGTGTGCCTAAGTAAACAAACACAATTTGAAGAATCTTTCCAAACCAATACATTTGGCATACTCTCACGCCTTTGACTGGTTGGGGCATGGCCCATGTTGTGGGTGGAGCCTGATTCGGGTGTATTAACTCTTGAACCATCATAAAAAGCTCCCAGAAAACAGGAACATAAGAGATTTTGGGCTTAACTCAATTACCTTTAAAATTATTCAATCCTTTGCACTTGGATTGGCCGGTTTCACCTAGATTGCCAGAGGAAACAAATGGAAACTCAATCCATTTGTATTTATTCGGGACACCCAGCATGGCTTCAGGAAATAAAGGCTGAAAGGAGAGACCCACATCATTGAAGATACTCCTTCTGTCGGTGCTAAGTTGCTGAAAATCTTTCACAGATTACCAGGTGGAAATCCATTCAGGTGGGATCATTGATTGCAATGGAATTTCCCTTTTATTCCAGAATTATTCTTGGATTTTTAAAAATCTCTAGATTTTTGCCACTCCCAGAAGCCTGTGTGAAGCTTTGGAGATGTATCCATTGTGCGTGTGATGGCGCCATGTCTGCATGGCGGGTTTCTTGGGCCCATAGTCTTCTCTCAGGCTTTTTTCTGTGTCTTTGCTTAGAAGATGCTATTGCTTAATGTGTTCTTAAATCATGTGGCAAGTTGACCCAGCATAACTAAACTTAACACTCCCAATTGGGTCTGACCACAAAATCTCCTGGCTTTCAATTTCCTTGAAGTTTCTGTAGAGGCATAAAACCTTCATCCACTATATACTCTTCACCCTCCACACAGTCTTCATCCTCCATACACTCTTCATCCTCCACACAGTCTTCATCCTCCATACACTCTTCATCCTCCACACAGTCTTCATCCACCATATACTCTTCATCCTCCACACAGTCTTCATCCTCCATACACTCTTCATCCTCCATAAACCCTTCATCTTCCATAAATCCCTCATCCTCCATAAACCCTTCATCCTCCACACACTCCATCTTCCACAGACTCTTCATCTTCCACACACTCATCATCCTCCATGCGCTCTTCATCGCCATAAACACTTCATCCTCCATACACCCCCAATCTGAGATGAAGACCCATTGCACTGCACTGTCTCTTATTCTAACTCATTCTTTCTCAGGACCTCCAAGCTATGGGACTCTTGTCTTTCCTCAGGTTCCTGTCCATTCTACAGTAAACAAGCTACTAAAGCCAAATCTTGGCCTTACGGAGTCACTACATCCTGACATTCCTTCATTTGTATGATAATGACCTACTGTATAATCCTCCAGCAGCATCAGGGCTTCCTTTCTTTATTCATTCATTAAGATGAGATGCATCCGAGGATACAGAGGGAGATGAAAGTGAGAATTTCAGAGGCACTGGTGTTAATCTTCCAGTCTTTCTTAGACACAGGGGAGGTGCCAGAGGACTGGAGAACTGCGAATGTTACACCCTTGTTCAAAAAGGGGTGCAAGGATAAAGCCGGCAACTACAGACCAGTCAGTTTGACTTCAGTGGTAGGGAAACTTCTGGAAACTATAGTTTGGGACAAAATCATTAGCCACTTAGACAGGTCCAGGATAATTATGGAAAGCCAGCATGGATTCATTAAGGGAAAATCATGTTTAACTAACTTGCTGGAGTTTTTTGAGGAGGTAACAGAGAAGGTTGCTAAGGGCAATGCTGTTGATGTGGTGTATATGGATTTTCAAAAGGCATTTGATTCAGTGCCACACAACAGACTTGTGAGCAAAATTCTAGGCCATGGAATAAAAGGGAAAGTAGGCACTTGGATAAGAAATTGGCTGAATGATAGGAAACAGAGTAGTGATAAATGACTGTTTTTCAGACTGGAGGAAGGTTTGTAGTGGAGTTCCCCAGGGATCAGTGTTGGGACTCTTGCTCTTCCTGATATATATTAATGACCTAGACTATAGTGTGCAAGGCGTGATTTCCAAATTTGTGGATGATACGAAGATTGGAAGCATTGTCAACTGTGATGAGGATAGTCTTGAACTTCAAAAGGACATAGACATATTGGTGGATTGAGCAGACAAATGGCAGATGAATTTCAATGCAGAGAAGTGTGAGGTGATTCACTTTGGCAGGAAAAATGTGGAGAGACAGTATAAAATAAAGAGAGAAACTCTAAAGGAAGTGCAGGAACAGAGGGACCTCGGTGTATATGTACATAAGTCATTGAAGATGGCAGGGTTGAAGATGGCAGGGTATGTTGAGAGTGCTGTTAATAAAGCAGCTTCAACTGAGGTATTCAAAAGGGAATTGGATTACTATCTGAAAAGAGAGAATGTGCAAGGTTACAGGGCTAAGGCAGGGGAGTGAGATTAGGTAGAATGCTCTTGCAGTGAGCCAGTGCAGACCTGATGGGCTGAATAACTTCCTTCTGCACTGTAAAGATTCTGTGGTTCTGTCAGATGTGGATGTCGCAGGTTAGGCCAGAATTTAATACCATATGTTTTATTAATAGGTTTTATTAATAGAGGTACTGAGTACAAGAGTAAGGAAGTCATGTTGAACTTATATAAGACACCAGTTAGGCCTCATCTGGAGTACTGTGTCCAGTTCCAGGTGCCATACTTGAGGAAGGATGAGAGGGCATTGGAGAGAGCACAATGGAGATTCACAAGAATGATTCCAGGGATGAAGAACTGTAGCTGTGAGGATAGATTGGAGAGGTTGGGTCTGTTTTCCTTGGAGAAAAGAAGGTTGAGAAACTTGTTAGAGGTATTCAAGATCCTGAGGGGTTTGGATAGGGTAAATGGTGAGAAACTGTTCCCACTCAAGAGAACATCAAGAACTAAAGGGCGGAGATTCAAAACAATTGGCAAAAGAAGTAAATGTGATGTGAGGAATGTTTTATTTTAACCCAGAGGGTGGTTGTAGTCTGGAACTTCCTGAAAGGGTGGTGGAGGCAGGTTCGATTGAGGTATTCAAAAGGGAATTGAATTGCTACCTGAAAAGAGAGAATGTGCAAGGTTAGGGGGATAAGGCAGAGAAGTGAGATTAGGTAGAATGCTCTTTCAGAGAGCCAGCGCAGACTAGATGGGCCGAATAACCTCCTTCTGAACTGTAAAGATACTGTGATTCTGTGGGATGTGGGCGTCGCTGGCTAGGCCAGAATTTATTACCCATCTCTAACTGCCCTTGAGAAGGTGGTGGTGAGCTGCCTTCTTGAACCGCTGCAGTCCATGTGGTGTAGGTACACCCACAGTGCTGTTAGGAAGGGAGTTCCAGGATTTTGACCCAGCGACAGTGAAGGAACGGTGATATATTCCCAAGTCAGGATGGTGAGTGACTTGGAGGGGAACTTCCAGGTGGTGGTGTTCCCATGTGTCTGCTGCCCTTGTCCTTCTAGATGGTAGTGGCTGTGTGTTTGGAAGGTGCTGTCGAAGGAGCCTTGGTGAATTCCTGTAGTGCATCATGTAGATGGTACACACTGCTGCTACTGTGCGTCGGTGGTGGAGGGAGTGAATGTTTGTGATGAGGTGCAAGTGGGCTGCTTTGTCCTGGATGGTGTCAAGCTTTTTGAGTGTTGTTGGAGCTTCACTCATCCAGGCAAATGGAGAGTATTCCATCACACTCCTGACTTGTGCCTTGTAGATGGTGGACAGGCTTTGGGAAGTCAGGAGCTGAGTTATTGGCCACAGAATTCCCTGTCTCTGATCT
Source organism: Cetorhinus maximus (assembly GCF_964194155.1). Classification (NCBI taxonomy): domain Eukaryota; kingdom Metazoa; phylum Chordata; class Chondrichthyes; order Lamniformes; family Cetorhinidae; genus Cetorhinus; species Cetorhinus maximus. The sequence continues at coordinate 77,022,276 of NC_135900.1, read as the reverse complement.
GCTCTTGTAGCCACAGTAGTTAAATGGCTCATCCAGTTCAGTTTCTAATGGGAATTTTAACACCAAGATGTTGTTTGACTGGGAGCCAATGCAGGTCAACTCCATTGTATTGTCCGGTAGTACAACCATGCTAAGTGGGAGAGATTCAATTAGACCTAGCAGCTCAAAACTGGGCATCCATGAGGCACTGTGAGCCATCAGCAGCAACAGATTTGTATTCAAACACAATTGTTAACGTCATGACCCAGCATATCCATTCCCATCAATCCAGCGAATCAATGAGGGGTGCAGGAGAACATGCCAGGAGTAGTACCGGGCATACCTAAAATCAGGTACCAACCAAGTGAAGCTACAATACAGGACTACATGCATGCTCGACATTGGAAGCAGCACATTATAGACAGAACCAAAGGATCAGATCAAAGCCCTGCAGTCCTGCCACATCCAGTCGTGAATGGTGCTGGACAATTAAACAACTCACTGGAGGAGACTCCATAAATATCTCAATGATGGGGCATCCCAGCACATCAGTGAAAAAGATAAGGCTGAAGCATTTGCTACAATCTTCAGCTAGAAGTGCTGAGTGGATGATCCATCTCGGCTTCCTCCTGAGACCCCCAGCATCACAGATGCCAGTCTTCAGCCAATTCGATTCACTCCACGTGAAGTTAGGAAAAAGTACTAGATACAGCAAAGGCAATGGGCTCTGACAACATGCTGGCTGTAGTAATGAAGACTTGTGCTCCAGAACCAGCTGCACCCCTCTCCAAGCTGCTTCAGTGCAGCTACAACACTGGCATCTACCCAACAATGTGGAAAACTGCCAGGGTATGTCCTGCCCAAAGAAAAAAGCTGGATAAATTCAATCTAGCCAATTACCAGTTTACTCTCAATCATCAGCAAAGTTATGGAAGCTGTCTCCGAGCATATTAAGCAGCACTCAGCAATAACCTGCTCACTGATGCTCAGTTTGGCTTCCACCAGTGCTACTCAGTTCATACCTAATTTTCAACAAACATCGCCCCTTGATGTTCAACATCATTACCATCGCTGAATCCCCCACTGTCAACATCCTGGGGGTCACCATTGACCAGAAACTAATCTGAGCTAGCCATATAAATACTGTGGCTACAAGAGCAGGAGAGGCTGGGAATTCTGTGGTGAGTAAGTCACCTCCTGATTCCCCAAAGCCTGTCCACCATCTTCAAGGCACAAGGCAAAGGGAACAGGAGCAGGAGCAGCCACACAGCCCATCGAGCCTGCTCCAACATGCAGTATGATAATGGCTGATCTTGGGCATCAACTCCATTTCCCCACCCACTCCCATTATCCCTTAATTCCCTGAGAGACTAAAAATCTGTCTATCCTAACCTTAAACGTATTCAACGATGGAACATCCACAACCCTCTGGTGTAGAGACTTCCGAAGATTCAAAACCCTTTGAGTGAAGTAATTTCTCCTCGTCTCAGTCCTAAATGATCGGCCTCTTATCCTAAGGTTGCACCCCCATGGATTAGATTCCCCGACCAGTAGAAACAATCTCTCAGTGTCCACCCTGTCAAGCCCCTTCAGAATTTTGTAGGCTTCAATGAGGTCGTCTTTCATTCTTCTGAACTCGAAGAATATAGTTGCAATTTACTCAGCCTCTCATCATAGGACAACCCCTTCATCCAGTTTAGTGAACCCTCACTGTGCTGTGTCTAATCAAGTATATGCTTTCTTAAGTGTGGAGACCAAAACTGCACACAATGTTCCAGATGTGGTCTCACCAAAATGCTGTACAATCATACAAGATTTCATTATGTTTGTACTCCAATCTGCTTGCAATAAAAATCAACAAGCAATTTCCTTCCTAATTGATTGCTATACCTGCATGCTACAAGAGCAGGTCAGAGGCTGGGAATCCTGCAGTCAGTAACTCACCTCCTGACTCCCCAAACCCTGTCCACCATCTATAAGGCACAAGTCAGGAGTGTGATGGAATACTCCCCACTTGCCTGGATAAGTGCATCTCCCACAACACTCAAGAAGCTCAACACCATCCAGGACAAAGCAGCCCACTGGATTGGCTCCCCATCCACAAACATTCACTCCCTCCACCGACACACAGTAGCAGCAGTGTGTACCATCTACAAGATGCACTGCAGGAATTCACCAAGGCTCCTTATACAGCACCTTCCAAACCCACAACCTCTACCATCTAGAAGGATAAGGGAAGCAGATACATGGGAACACCATCAGCTGCAAGTTCCCCTCCAAGCCACTCACCATCCTGAGTTGGAAATATATCGCCGTTTATTCATTGTCACTGGGTCAAAATCCTGGAACTCCCTCCCTAACAGCACTGTGGATGTACCTACACCACATGGACTGCAGCGGTTCAAGAAGGCAGCTCACCACCACATTCTCAAGGACAGTTAGGGATGGGAAATAAATGCTGGTCTAGCCAGTGATGCTCACATCCCGTGAACACATAAAGAAAAAACAGGGGTGATAAGTGAACAGGACAACTGCAAGTAAGGACATGAGTAGCAGAGTGTTGTATAAGCTGGAGTTTATGGAGGGTAGTGTGCACTGGATTCATCAGTTCGAGAGGTAACAGCAGGCGAATGATGATTTCAGCAGCAGGTGAGCTGAGCAGGGGCAGAATTGGGCGATGTTACAGGGGTAGAAATCAGCAGTCTTTGTGATAGCGTCAGTCTGGAAATTAATCTCACAGCCATATATGATACAGACGTCGCAAACAGACTGGTTCAGCCTCAGATGGGAGCCAGGGGAAGAGATGCAGTTGGTATCTGGGGAATGGAGTTTGGAGCAGGGATTGAACACTCTTCCCAATTTCTAACTGGGGGAAAATTTCTGCTCATCCAGTACTGGATGTTGGATAAGCAGCCTGATAATTTAACAAAGTTGGAGGAGTTGAGAGAGGTGGTGATGAGGTAGAGCTGAGCTAGCGCTATGTCCTTGGATGATGTCGCCAAGAGACAGCATGTGGATGAGAAGTAGAAGGGAGCTGCAGATAGATCCTCGAGGGACACCAGAGGCAACATTGTGGGAGCAGGAAGAGAAGCCGTTGCAAGTGATTCAGTGAATACGATTGGGTGGGTGGAACCAGTCCCACCCAGCTGGATGACAGTGGAGACGAGTTGGAGGAGGATGGTTTGGTCAATCATGTCTAACAGCCAGGTCACAAAGGATGAGGTGGGAACGTTTATCCTTGTCACAGTCACAGAGGATTGTCATTTGTGACTTGGATAAGAATCTTATCAGTACTTTGGCAGGAGCGGAAACCTGACTGGAGGGATTCGAAAATGGAGTTCCAGGAAAGTTTGGGAAGCAACAACACGTTTAGCTTTGGAGAGGAAGGGGAGGTTGGAGGCGGGACTGTGGTTTGCAAGGACGGTGGGGTCAAGGACTGCTTTTTTGGGAGTTATGTGATGACAGCAGATTTAAAGGAGAGGGGGACAACACAATAATATCACCTAACCCGGAGACCAGGAGGGCAGGTTGGGTGGTCAGTAGGAACAGTTTAGTGGGGATTTGGTCATGAGTGCAGGAGGGCATGAGGGAAGATAGGACAGACACTGGAGAAACATGTGAGATCAGGGTCGTGCAGTAGGGAGGCTTTGAGGACATTTGGCCTGGTAAGTTAATCAAAGAGAGATGCGGCACAGTCAGCTGATCAGATGGTCTTGATCTTAGAACTCCATGAAGTGATGTAAGAGGAGGTGGGGAGAGGTGTTTATGTAGATGGTTTGCAGTAGGGAATAGAATCTGGGGTTATCTTTACATTCCAGGATGATTTTGGAATAGTGACCAGTTTTAACAGATGAGAACAGGACCCAATAATGCTTTACTTGATGCAGGCAGACCTGACAGTGAATGGCTAAACCAGTTATTCACGCTATCATTTATCCTACAGCCCATGTTTGTGACGTCTATGCCAACCCTAGTCAGGTGGTGGATTATGAATGACAATCCAAGGTCACATGGATTGATAAGTTTTCTAAAGATCGCTGATGATAGGGTCCCAAGGCCATATTGTAATTCTACTTTCAGTATATTAAGTTGATAGCACACTTGCCAGAAGTCAGAAACTTCTGAGTTCAAAGCCCACTATTTATTGGATGGCACGTCAATGCAGTACCGCAGGAGTGCTACATTGTTGAAGGTGACACCTACTGAATGCTCCATTAAATCAATACATTGTTTATCTGTTCAGGCAAAATATCCCATGGCACCATTCAAGGAAGAGCATGCAGTTGCTTTGGTGCCATGACCAGCATTTTTTCCTCAATCAACACCCCCAAAACTGCTGGTTATGGCAATGCTTTACTGTTTGTGGAGCTGGGTGAACATAAACCTCAATACCTAAAATAAATGGCTGTCCCTCAAAAATCACCCATTGCTTATATTGCAATGAGAATGCATAAAGGTGCTAAATAAATTTGAATTATTTCTTAATAGGCTCAAAGGTGATTATACACCATAATGACAAAGGTGTGTTACAATTGTGTGGTTTATAGGATTATTATGTTTTAGGACTGTGCTTTTTGGTTAATAAGATCATTATGTTGCAGGGCTGAGAGATTAAATTTAGGGTAAATGAAGAGGGTCATGTACTTGTTCTGCAGTCTGCCTGACTATAAGCCTGGGTGGTTTGATTGTTAGAGATCAAAAGAAAACTTAGATTGTTTTACTGAGAGGAAGGTGCAAGGTATTTACACTCGGAGACAAGAAACACAGTCTCTGGGTATACCATGAGTAGACCCTGAGTCTCCCAAAGTCTCAGAAAGGTGTTATAGGTATCGAGTTGTAAACAGTGGTGCTGTAAACTATGAATTTACTTACAAGATCGAAAGGTTTCAAGATCAAAGATAACTAATTAGTATTTCTAAGCATTTCAAAGTAGTATTTCTAATAATGGATTTCCCGTTGCCATGGGGAAGAGGTCAGAGGAAACCATTTTGAGTTTAGGTTACAGACTTCCCTAGGAACCCAGGAATATCACAGGTAGATAACGGTTTGTAGCTTTGTCCTGTGTGGTCTGCAGCAGTCTGGGAGGTAGAGAGCAGGTGTTGGAAGCAACCAGGCTTGCACCTTAAGCAGAGAAAATGCTGACTATTGTTCACCATGCAGAACGCGGGTAGGCACTTGAGCTCAGATTGAAGACTGAGTTAGTAAGGGTTTACAGGAGCCTGGAAGATTCACTTAGCTTGGCTAGAGGAAAAGAATCTACAGTGTAACCCTCACAGGTTCTGGGATTAGAAGTTACCTAGCTGGGAAAATAAAAAGAGAAGCAAGCCATCAGGAGTTGAGAATAATTTTAGACTGGTTCCTAGAGGACCACTTAAGGGACAGTGTAACATATAACAGTAGTGGGAGATTTTCAGTCATGCTAAAAGTTAAATCAGGAATCTCTTTTCCATAGTTTGAAGTATAAGTTGCTTATGAAAAGGCAATAGTGTTTAGTCAATATTGTTTCTTAGTCATTTGTTGCAGTAAAAGTTTTAAAACGTGAAATCTTGACGTGTTGTTCTTTCAGCTGTTAACTAGAAGTTCGAATTTCTCTTTAGAAGTTATCGGTCTCTACGGAGAATGTAACAGGTTTGAGATCATGGTGTCAACTCCTAGGTTAAATGTAGTTTGCTAACTCCCAGTCTCCTGAGATCTTCCCCAAACCTTCATGTAGCGTGCATCCACAGACAGCTAATTCCTATTCACAGTTTTGTGCTAACCACTTGACTAGCACTGAATGTCAACTCTCCTGTAGCATCTGCAAAGTCCATGTGTAGCTCTAAATTCCCTTCTGGCTCTAGGTGTGACTGCGATGGAGCTAAGCGCTGACTGCACTGTGCTGGTGGCAGGCTCAATGGATGGAGCAATGATCCTGTGGAACCTGCAGGACATTGAAGTGATTCACACATTAACAGGACATTCTGGTGAGGCAGAACAGTTTTCAATGATCTTACCTTGACCTGAAACCAAGTACACGCTAACAACACTTACTGGTTGATAAATTATGGCCTGTTTGTTAAATGTTTCTAAATTAAATGCTTCACCATTGGAGAGTGAACCTGATTACCAGTGGTTTATGACACCATCTGCCATTTTGTGAAACCTTAGGTTGAGCAGAGACCGATGCCAACAGAGTAAGCACAGCTTCTGGCCTGTATGACCATCGGAGCTCTAGAGTAAATGTCTCCTTTCTGGTGCCTGAAAGGATCTTACTTAAGTTTTGGCCTTCCCATCCCAGCACTTGGTAAGTCTTATAGCATCAGCCTTTGTCATGAAAAGATCAAGAGCCAAACAAGGTTGAAAAGAGTTAAAGACAAACTGAGGTAAATCATCAAGTAATAATTTGGTGAGGCCAAGTTTGTGTTTGAAAAGGCCAAGAATGGAGGGAGAGGAAGATAGATGTTGGATGAGGAGCACTTTTTGAAGTCCTGTTTGAGCAAGAGGTGGTGCAGTAAGTCTTGTTTTCGGCACAAAGGAGAGGAAAATAGAGTCAATTTGCAGCTGATGAGGGATAAGAGAGAACTTTTGAGTATGCTCTTCTGCCATTTGTAAGTAAACCTGTAAGTCCCAGAGCAGTGAAGATTACCCTTTGAGGCTAGAGATCACAGCATTTTGTTGAAGAACTTTACTCTGAATCTAACTGCAGTTAATCTGGGATTGCTTGTTGTTGACATGTAGGCCCTGATATTTATAGAGAGGTGGAGAGGGTGCAGGGGAGAGACTGAAAACAGCCTATGAACCTGGGAAAGGCTGGAGATACAGAAGTCCTGCTAATCTTAATGGCATCATTAACGTCTAATATTCCACCTCTCACCCAGTAGCCAGCCAAATGGATGGGCTGGCCCAGGGAGAGGAGGGGTTGGGAGGGAATATCAGTGACAAGGCTGCAACTGGGGACCCTGGGCTGGACCTCGGCAATTAGAAGGCCGGAGGGCCAATGATCAGAGTTGTGGGTGAGGTTGGAAACCGGGGCTTTAGTGGCGGGTTGCTGGGGATTGGGGCTTGGAGGGGAGGCTTGCAATGGGTGAAGAGTGGGGAATCCAATGGCTCCTTTCAAGGGCCCAGGGCGAGCACTTGTGAAGATAGCAGTTCCCTCTTCCCTTTCCTCACTGGGTTTCCTGACCTTGGGGAACCCATTGCAACAACAATCGATTTCAAATCGGACTCCCAATTTCAATATTAAAACGAGTGTCCTGCCTCTCCACAGCAGGACACTAAAACACCCCAACATCCAATCGCATAAAAATGATGGCGGGCATGTGACTAATGGGTTGGAATACATTCTGCACATTTAACTTTTTGTCAATCCCCCCGAGTCCCCTTCCTCTCATTGTTGGAGGGGGAGGGGCCTTTAATATTGAGGCCTAAAGGCCCGAAGTGGAAACTGTTCCCATCAATATTTTAAGCATCTTCATAAATAAGATGCAGCTTTAGGAAAATCCTGGTTTAAGACAATCAGTTAATATCAAAAGATTCCCAGTCCCACTCTCAGCTTGCGTTGTGTTAGCAACAATTGGTCTCAGTGTGCCTGGGAGGGGAAGTGGGGAATGGGGGAACAGTGGAATGAACTGCTCCTCATCAATGTCTGTTAGCTCTCATTCGAAGGTGCAGATGTGTAAATATGAATGGAAAACAAGACTGAACAACTCCTAGATTCACGGGAATGGTTCCAGGGATGAGGAACTTCAGTTTTGAAGATAGTCTGGAGGAGTTGGGACTGTTTTCCTTGGAGAAGAGAAGACTGAGAGGAGATTTAATAGGGGTGTTCAAAATTATAAGGGGTCTGGACAGAGTAGACAGGGAGAAACTGAAAGGACCGAGAACAAGAGGACACAGATTTAAGATAATTGGCAAAAGAAGCAATAGCGACTTGAGGAAAAGCTTTTTCACGCAGTGAGTGGCTAAGGTCTGGACTGCACTGCCTGAGAGTGTGGTGGAGGCAGGTTCAACTGAGGCATTCAAGAGGGAATTGGATTATTATCTGGAAGGTTACAGGAGGGAGAGTGGCACTAGGTGTATCACTTGGATAGCTGACACAGACATGACAGGCTGAATGGCCTCCTTCTGTACTGTTACAACTCTGTGGTTCTGGTTATATAGCCTGACGGTACCTGTCATCTGGGTTTACACTGGGACTGCAGCAGACTGGTGAGGTAGTTAAACACTGCTGGTGCCGCCCATGGACCTCACCAGTGCAATGGAAGATGATTTAAGAAAGTAACATTATCCAAGAGTTGGTTTTGGGCTATCCACCCACTGTCAGAGTACAGATATACTGAGATTACACAGATCATTCTAAGGTCAGATCTGAAGCTAGGTCCCATGGGAGAAAGGGCAGGCTCTAACCCATTTCGTTATCCTAAACATGTAGGCCCTGAACACATGAGGAGATTGCTCTCAGTTCCTGCCATGACTTCAGTGGGAGATTGGGAGAATCCCTGGATAGGTTGTGTAAGCAACTACTGGAGTTGCCAACTCTCCAGGGTTGCCCTGAAGTGTCCTGGAATTGAAGATTAATCACCTGGATACTGCAGTGGGCAACCCAGGAGAAACATCAAAGCGTCATTAAAAAAAGTGTTCATTTTATTTGAACACTTCTGTTTATTAATTATAAAAAATGTTGGAGATGAGGAGAAAAGTCTGTTTGGCCGACAGTCAAAAAAAATCAGTGAATTGCATCTTCACATTTCCAATTGGGCTGGGATGCTGGGGCAATGCTAGGCTGTGTTGACTGACCAATGACAGTAGTGGAGGGGGTGGGGCAATTAGAGATAGGGGATCATGTGACTAACCCCCAACACCGCCCCCCCCCTCGCAGGAAGCATGCAACAGAGATGGCAACTCTAGGTTGAACACATAGGTCTGATCTACCCCCATCCACTACCTTAAACGTTCGCTCCCTCCACCACCGACGCACAGTGACAGCAGTGTGTATCATCTACAAGGTGCACTGCAGCAACTCACCAAGGCTCCTTAGACAGCACCTTACAAACCTACAACCTCTACCATCTAGAAGGACAAGGGCAGCAGGTAGATGGGAACACCACCACCTGGAAGTTCCCCTCCAAGCCACTCACCATCCTGACTTGGAAATATATCGCCGTTCCTTCACTGTGGCTGGGTCAAAATCCTGGAACTCCCTCCTTAACAACACATGGGTGTACCTACACCACATGGACTGCAGTGGTTCAAGAAGGCAGCTCACCACCACCTTCTCAAGGGCAATTAGAGATGGGCAATAAATGCTGGCCCAGCCAGTGATGCCCACATCCCATGATAGAATAAAACTAATAGCTGCAGGATGTAGTGATAAACCTCGTGGATATTCAGGATCACACTTTATATGACGTGTCCCCACTAATCACTGTAATTTATTATCTGTGATAGCTGAGGTACGGTGCATCAAAGTGATTCACAACAAGGCTCATGCTGTGTCAGGATCCTTTGACCATACGCTGCGTCTATGGAATCTACTGACTGGGAAAGAGGTCTACTCCATCCAGGAGGATCACTCGGACTATAAGCACTTTGCACTGCTCCAGGTGGATGAAGCTACTGATGTGATCTACTCGGTCTCAGGCAGCCAGGTAGAAGAATCCTTTGATTGCTTTCTGTAACTCAGATCCCTCATACTTCATTCTCCAATTCCAAAAGGGATCTGGAGGGATCTTCCCTCAATACATTTGGTTTAAAGAATCTACTTTACTAGGCTTAGGAAGCTCACCCAGTGTATAGTTGATTTTGAACAGGGCAGCAATAGGCTTGCTACAATCAGCCTCAGCATCCTTGGCTTGGGAGGTGAGCCCAAAATGGAACTTTATTTATTCTAAAGAATCCCAACAGGAACCAGCAGGTGCATTTGGTGCATTTGCATGGGCATGGGTGGGACTGAAGGATCTTGGGTTTGTCCGTTTTAATGTAGCACAGACGGGTATTAAGCAAAGTCTGCATGGCTCCATTCGCCTTCATTGGACATTTACCAAGGAAATGTTGCAGCTTCCATATCCTCATCCGAATGCTTATGTTAAAATAAGCTCAATGATACTTTTAATAAACCCTTACAGGTTCAGAATACTTGTGGAAGCTAGTACAACACGTTGTTTTGAATTTATTGAACATAGAAGCAGGAGGAGGCTATTCAGCCCCTCAAGCTGTTTCTCCCATCATGGCTGATCTGAATCCGAACTCTATTATAACCTGCTTTTGTTCCGTGTTCAATGATCCATCACCCTATCCACAGCAGAGCAAGTTGGTCCAGTGTTGCACATTAAGATCAGAGAAGAAGCTTGAGGCCCTGTTGCTGATGGCACTGTTTTAGTGAATGAACACTCTCGACCACAGCCTCCTATGCCAGGAGCAGATATTGGGAATTCAGGTGAGCCCTACATGAGGAGGAATGGGCCACACTGATGTCAAATCCCCAATTTTTAATGAATGCTGCCAACACCAGATTCCGTACTGGGTATTTGATTTCATTAAAGATACCCCAAGAATAAAAGCAGGCATAGATGATAGGTCTGTCAGCAGGGAGAAGGAGAGTAGTGTTTCCGATGAGAGCACCCATGGATAAAGGGTTGACCAAACTGTTGTCCAAATGCTGAAAGAGCAGCTGTTTCTCCTTCAGATTTACAGTATCCTCAAGTTTGTACTCAATCCCTGAGGGGAAAATAGCTGGGGGTGGGGCGTGGGGGGGAATAACAGATCATTCTGCAATGTATTACTAAGAGATTCCCTCTTGTATGCAGGTTCTACTGCTGTTTATTAACCATCTTATGATGTCGCTTGCTTTCAGATTAAGAGTTGGCATCTGGAGAATGGAAAAGCTCTGTTCCAAATATCCGATGGCAACCTGAACCACACAACACGCACAGCAGTGTTCGGGTCCCACAGTTCGCTGCTGACCGTGTCTTTTGGGGGCAAGCTATGTGTGTGGGACCAAGGCAAGGGCACACTACAGAACACTCACTGTCTCCCTGGCCTAGGTATCTCAACCCCGACCTGCATCCTTCCACTGAGAAACCAGGAGAGAGTAGCAGTGGGATTCGACGATGGAGTTGTGGTGATGGTATGGAAAATCAGTATTTGAGAGTTAACCCCCTGGCTCAATACTCTGTCAGTACTGTTAGCTCCAAACTGGTAGAACCTTGCCAATCAGGCAGGAACGTCAATGGGCAAAGCACAGCTTCTCACCCCTCTTTTGAACTTCTACCCTCTTCGGAGAAGCCTCCAGCCTAGATTTTTAACCAAAGGGCCTGGAAACAGCTAGTGATCGATCAAGATCAGCTCATAATCAGGTGCTTTGGTGCATAGAATATGATGGCCAAGCAGGTGCTCAGACCTTGCCTGTTTAACCTAAAATCTACACTGCCCAAGGTATTGCACACGGTCATTCTGGTCTGAGTGACATACGTGTGGCTAGTTTCTACCTGTGCCACTGTGCTCAATGCAGCTCATGCATGAGGGATTTATGAACATTGCTAAGGCTAGTTAAAGGGCTGCAGCATCTATTTAATGGGGAGCTGTTAAAGCTTGAACCGAGTGTAACGAATGTGAAGTGAAGTCTATTGCTGGGAATTTCCCTCAAGTAACACCTCACCCCAAGCCCAGGGAAATTCACAGCGTGTGTAACCTGACGAGGTACACATCAAACAAGATGGCCTCTGTCTAGCAGATAACAAATTGGAAATTTGGTCTGGAAATGCAGCCTCCATTTTAATCCTATTTCTGAAACAGAGCACTACTGAAATGCAAGACTCCGTTGTTGATGATGGATTCCCACCAGCACTGAGCACTGATCTGGTGGCAAGGTGATGGTTACAGCCCCAGTTTTTCAATTGGTGTTTGCATCTTACGAGATTCTGTGGTAACCATAGAAAAGTAACAGCACAGAAAGAGGCCGTTCAGCCCATCATGTCCTCCAGCCACTATACTCGGGGCTACCCATTAACCACGAATGCCAGCAGGCTGTCCAACTGTGGTGTGCATCATGGGGAGTGGGGCATTGGAGGGAGATTGGGGCAGTGGGGTACTCCATGGGGAGTGGGACTGATTTGATGGGGAACAAGCTATACTGGTAGAGGAACCTCAAAATTTCAACCCTTATAGGAAACAACTTCCACTGGGCAGAGGCTGGACCCTGGCCCTTTCATAGTCAGGAAACATTTCTACACCCAAAGGGCATTCTTGAATGGACAGAGCTGACAATAGTCAGTCTGATATCATGATGGGGAAAGCTTTCTGGGTGGATGGGCCAAACGGCCTCCTTTGTTTTTGTGTTTATTTTGTGATTTCACAGCTAGTACTACAACTTATAAATACCTCCAAGCCGTCCAAGGATTCCATGGATTTCATTTCTAAGGAATTCCTTTTTCTTTTCAACAGGTCTCTCTGGATGGGAGCTGTGTCACGGCAAAAGTCAATGCATCAGTCACATTCCTGGTCACCTCACAAGATGAAAAGTGTCTCGTGGCAGGTACTGACCCTCAACAGAACCTTCCAAAGGGCAGTTTTTCTAGTTATTCTTTCATAGGATGTGGGCATTGCTGGCAAGGCCAACACTTGTTGCCCACCCCGAATTGCCCTTGAACTGAATGATTTACAAGGCCACTTCAGAGTCAACCACATTGCTGTTGGTCTAGAGTCACATGTAGGCCAAACCAGGTAAAAATGGCAGATTCTCTTCGCTAAGAGGCATTTGTGGACTTTTGTGGCTTTTTATGAAAATAAGTGATAGTTGGTCATCATTACTGAGCTTTCAATCCCTGATTTTATGAAGAGAATTTAAATTTCACCAGCTGCCATGATGGGATTTGAACCCGTGTTTGCAAAGTGTGAGCCTAAACTTCTAAATTACTAATCTAGTGACATTTCCACTACACTACTAATTCTCCAAATACTTCACCCTAAACTTATTCCCCAAACAACCCTTAACTTTATAAAACTAAAATCCGTCTGTTCTATTATCTGTGAGGCATCTTCAGTACCTCTCACTCTCTCCTTGACAGGACACAAGAAAAGAGCATATAGATTTGTGTCTCCTATTAATGCTGCAGTCTCTCTCTCTCTCTATCTCTTTCTCTATTGCAAACTTCCTTCCTCTGCATTGTTACATTGTTTAGTGCTTGGCTAAATATTGTCCTCTTGCTCCTTCCTAGCTCTACATATCATGATTACATAATTGAACAACAATTGCTAAACAATCCTGATTGCGCTAAGAATGACAACCAATTAAGATTATCAGTCGGGCTAGCAGTGTGGCTCACTTATACATGCTAGAAGCAACATATATTCACAGGGCCCTGTCCTTTACAGGCAGAAGGGGCGTGTTCACACATTATACCTTTTCCAACTAAAGTAAAGCTTTGGGGACGGACATTCCCAGGTTCATTCCCCATGGCAATGCTTCAACCAATCAGAGTTGGCCTGCCTGGTTTGAATTTGAAACAAATGTGTGATAGTAAACAGTTAACTGTTCTCTGCTGCATTCTCCATGACTACGTCTCGACCAATCAGAGTCCACATGCCAACCAATCAGCACTCTCTTCTCATGCAGTATAAATTGTTGTTCCCTTTTCTGTTGGTTTATCATTCCGTGGCTGCCCTGATAAGTGCAAGACACAAAGCTTTGATAGCTTGTCTCTTTTTTCAGTAATGCTCAAGCATTCAATTTACTAAACAGTTTGCAATGATCCATTGGTCTCTTGAGCTCATATTGGTGCAGCTAATGACCATTAGCTGGCTCTGTACTTATTGCAATGTTGTTAGCCCCACCAATTTTTTACAATGACTGTCCTTCACCATCCCCTGTGGATGTGGGCTGTGCCAGTCATTCTTGGCATCTCTCTTGAAAGAGATAGCTATGGAAGAAGGGCATGGAATTCACAGCAAGAATGAAAGGCCCCTGATCAGAGTCCAAATAGGGACACTTTTCTGTGTAAACCTTAGCATGGTATTGATATATTTTACTCTGCCAACACTACATAAGCACTTAAAAACCAGCTTTGCTCATTTATTTTGATATAAATGTTACAAATTTCCATCATTTTTTTTTCTGAACCATTTGGCAAGGTAAGGCTCAGGCTATTCAATTCAAATACAAACATCTTTTACTGAATTTTGCAGCCTCGTCACAGTGGGGGCCGGACCGGGAAATGTGGCGAGCTGTTCAAAACTCCATGGACTTCAGCATGTCCAGAAGGTTCTGCCAGTGGGAAGGGCCGTGAAATTCTGCCCCACAATGTTTTTTAAATCTCTATGTGATTGGCAGAGTTTTTTTTAAAAAAGGATTTAACAGCTACTTAAATGTTATTTTATTTTGGTCCCAGGCGTTTTCTGGAAGGCTGTGTTTGTTACCAGGGCCATGCATGCACATGTCTAGCGTTTCACACTAGGCAGGGTTTAGGAGCATGGGGCGGGAATTCTTTGGCTGTCTTTGGGTTTTAACGCCTGCCTGTGTGAACCCTCTTGTATAAAATCAGGAAAGGGAAATAATAAATTACGCCTACCTGTGAATCCCCTCCCCCCGTGCACCCCCCACCAACATCGATCGGCCCCCACGCCCTCCAATTGCGCTCTTCCCTCTAGCCACAACTTTAATCTCACTGCTGCTCAGCTGCAACCTTTCCCAGGGCCTTCCCCACCTGGGACATTTTTCCCAGGCAAGGAAGTGGGGGTGTGGTGGCAGGAGGGGTGGTGAAGGGTTTGTGTCTGTTTTTATAGGTTCTGGATCCCTGCCAGGTCGTCCCACTGGCCCGCCGTGTGCGATGTTATTGGGTCTATGCACACGTGCTGACCAGTGCGCACACACAGTCTGTAATTGGCAGCTAGCTTGTGTTGGCAGGGGACAGTGTTTCTGGAAAGTTTTTCTTAGCCTGGTAGGTTCATTGAGGAGTCTGCCTGAAGCTTTTGGCACTGACCTACGTTGACTCCTAGTTCAACAACACCTCGATTTTAAAATGATCATTTTCCAGGGCCCTCCCCATCTTGGTAACCTCCAACAGCCCTTCACCCCTCTGAGATCTGTGCGCTCCTACAACACCAGTACCTTCCGTATCCCTGATTTTAATAGCTTCATCATTGGTGGCTGTGCTTTCACCTTTCTAGGCCCTAAGTTCTGGAATCCCCCCCCCTGCCCTAAACCTTTCTGCCTCTCTGCCTCTCAGTCCTCTTTTAAGGCCCTCCCTATTTTTTTGACTGAAGCTTTGGTCACCTGCCCTAATATCTCCTCCTGTGGCTCAATGTCAATTTCTTTTTGAGAATTGATCCTGTTAAATGCGCTATATAAATGCAAATTATTGTTGTTGTTGTTGCAGTCATGGTCAGATAGTTTACAAGAAATGAAAGAGAAGGATAAGAAGCAATACATTGCACAGTATAACATAGCAAAGTATTCATTGTTTTGCACTCAAATAGATAGTTAAGCTTAAAACTACTTTAAATCTACATTGCGTTAATGCAGCTTCTCCCTTAATCTTTTATTGGCTCCTCAGTTTGTTGGGCAATGAAAGGAAGACATTGCTGAATGTCACGAAGAGCTCTGTAGCCAATGAAGTACTTTGGAAGAGTAGTCACTGCTGTAATGTTGGAAAATCAATTTTCACACAGCAAGCTCCCACAAATGCAACTTAGATAAATAAACAGAAAATCTATTTTTTGTGATTTGGTTGAGGGATAAATATTGACCAGGACACTGGGGAGAATTCCCCTGCTCTTTGAATAGTGCTGTGGGATGTTTCTCTCCCACAGAGGGGAGCCATACCTCGGTCCAACACCCCATCCGAAAGAACGCACATCTTATAGTGCATTTAAAGCCTAAATCATCTTTGTATGTTTGGTGATGGTGACAGAGTGGCAATGTCACTGAGCTAGTAATTTAATAGGCCTAGGCTCATAATGTGGCAGCATGGGTTCAAATCTCACCACAGCAGCTGATGGAGTTTAAGTTCAATTAATACAAATATGGAATTGAAAACTTGTCTTGGTGACCATGTAGGGCCCATCTGGTTCACTAATCTCTTTTAGGGAAGGAAATCTGCCACCCTTACCTGGTCTGGACTGCATGTGACTCCAGACCCACAGCAATGGGGTTGACTCTTAACTGCCCTCTGAAATGGCCTAGTAATCCACTCAGTTCAAGGGCAACAAATGTTAGCCTTGTCAGTGCTGCCCACATCCCATGAAAGAACAAATTTTTAAAAATCAAGGAAGATTGTGTAAGGGCAGGTGATTAAACCAATAACCTGAAGCAAACTAAAGAGGCACATCATAAATTTTCCCAGTTACCAGACACATGAGAACACAACCTCTGTCTTGGAGAGAATTGTCACCTTTGGTAGCAATCAGAGATAACACCACCCACACCCCCATTACCCCCCCTCCCACCCCCACCCCACCCCACACCCTACAAAAATCATCTAAAGTAAAAGACAATGTAAAAAACAGAATGTCCAACCCAATAACTGGGCTACCGTGCCAACATGCCAACTTAGAAAACTAGCAATAGCTAACGACTCGAAAACAAGTACTTACACTGAAAGGGCAGTGGGATCATTGGTTTGTAAGGTTAACTGTAGACTGTTTATTTGCTTTATTTTCCAGTATTTGAACGGACACTGAATATAGCCATTGTATTTTTAAGCCTAAAATAGAATGGACATTTGCTAGGGTTTATTGGAAGCGACTGATAATTTGGAAATCTGGATAATTTGGAAAACATATTAATGTCATTGCATTCGCTGACTACTCATTGGCTGTCTTAGAGCCCCAGTCACTTCGAATGATCACAGTATGGATCTTAGATGTACGAGTAAGCTAAATAATAAGAAAAGTGGATGATTGTTCAGAAACTAAGAGGGGGTACCCTTGGAAGGCTTGTTCTGATAGACTCATCAATACAATGAGACCCAGTTGGAGAAACAAGGGGCAAATAAATAGGATTGTGAGTAATATTGGAGAAAATTACACAGCAACATCACTTGACAATGGCCTGAGTATCATGTGACAGATGCAGCCAATAGGCTCTTGAGACTGGACATCACCTCAGTCATGTGACTAACAGCCTCACACCTAGGCCCTGCTCGATGCTGGGTGCTCTGTAACTCTCATTGGAACAGCAGTCAGTGGTTCAGCCACTCAAGCCTGTCCTGCCATTCTCTCAGGCCATGGCTAATCTGTACTTCAACTTTATTTACTCAAATTTTATTCCTTACCCCTTGATAAGAGAAACAAAATATACCAATCTAAACCCAGCGTTTACAGCCTTCTGGGGAAGAGATTCCAGACTTCTACTGTCCTTTGTGTGATGAAGTGCTTTCTGATTTTGGTCCTGAATAGACTAGCTCTCATTTTGTTTATGCCCCCTTGTTCTTGTCTTCTGCACCATGGAGGTTTTCAGGTTGCTAAGGGGAACTGATAGGGTAGATAGAGAGAAACTGTTTCCACTAGTTGGGGAGCCTAGGACTAAGAATCTGAAATTAGGAAATCACTTTTACACACAAAAGGATATTAGAGTTTGATTAACATAGGCAGCAGCTGATTCTAAGTCTCAAAGAGCAGAAGTGTTCTTTTTAGGACATTAAAATCACAACTTTAGTATTCGGATTGGGTATTTTTTTAATTACAGGCTTTGGAAAGTATGTCCGAATTTTCAAATTGGATTGCAGCTCAATTCTGAAAGTCCTGAAGACAGACTTAGAACATGGCGGCAGAGTTCAGACTGCAGTGATCAGTCAGGATGGGCGATTACTGATCACAGGGTCCAACGATGAGACCATTCGGGTAAGGTGGGAATGTTGGAATTGTCATCATAGAGCCTCAGCTTTATAATCCTACATTCTATAAATCTACTTCATTCGTTCTGCATTCTAGCTTCCTTGACCCAAAACCATTTTACCTCAAAACCTTGTCTGCTTTCAAGTATCTCCTGAAAATAAAAACCTCCTCTTCAAGGACAACTGGGGATAGATGCTGGCCTTGCCCAAATCCCGAAAACACATCTTTAAAAAATGGTGGAGTCTTTTTGGCCCTCAGAGCGTTTATTCAAACAGCAAGGGCAGAATTTAACTGGTGGAGAGGTTTCCTGCCCTGCCACATGGAGACCTAGCAGCGAACACATTCCCACCGATGCTGGCTGCCTCTCAGCTATTTAACGCTCCATAATCGGCTGGGTGTGAGACCTCCACTTCACAGAGCTGCCAACCAATCTGATTGCTTCTCACCAGGAGCAGTGGCCAGAACTGGGACTACAGCAGCCCCCAGATTCTAAGTCCCAGAGTCCAGGACCACATAAGTGTAGGGGTGGTGGGGGCTCATGGCAGGGAGGGGAGGTGAGGTCTGTAGGGGAGGGACTGTGGAGAGGGGGCTGGGGGTCTTGATGGAGAAGCTGGGCGGGGGGGGGAAGGAGGGAGCACCTGGTGGGGGAGAGGAGCAGACCTTGGGGGTGTGCCCGATATAGAAAGAGGCCCCTTGAGGGAGGTGTCACCCCTTTCCCATCTGAGGCCTGAGCAGGGTGATCTACCAACCCCCGCCCTGATCTCCTCTCTCCTGCCTCGAAATTGAGGCCAGGTGAGAAGTGGCCCTTAAGTGGACAATTATTGGCCACTTAAGAGCCTCAAGGACAGGCAGACCACCCTAGGCCTCGCTCACCATCCTTCCTCCCCATAAATTTGATGACAGGTCAGATGGGCAGAAGGGTTTCGGGAAGGCCACGTGGGTAATTTAACAGGTTCTAGCCCCCTTCTGCCTGCAAACCTGCCAGTGAGAGGCCATTAAATTCTGCACCAAGTCTCACAACCATGGTGGAATGGACACTGAGTTTGATGTACCTCGCTGCTTTGTAACCCCACTATTTAAAAAGGGAGGAAGAGAGAAAACAGGGAATTATAGACCAGTCAGCCTGACGTCGGTAGTGGGGAAAATTCTGGAGTCCATTATAAAAGATTTAATAGCTGAGCACTTGGAAAACAGTGGCAGAATCTGACAGAGTCAGCATGGATTTATGAAAGGGAAATCATGCTTGACAAATCTACTGGAATTTTTCGAGGATGTAACTAGTAGAGTTGATGAGGGAGAGCCAGTGGATGTGGTTTATTTGGACTTTCAGAAGGCTTTCGACAAAGTCCCACATAAGAGATTGGTGTGTAAAATTAAAGCATGGGATTGGGGTAGTATTTTGAGATGGATAGAAAACTGGTTGGCAGACAGGAAGCAAAGAGTAGGAATAAACGGGTCTTTTTCTGAATGGCAGGCAGTGACTAGTGGGGTACCGCAGGGATTGGTGCTGGGACCCCACTATTCACAATATATATTAATGGTTTAGATGAGGGAACTAAATGTAATATCTCCAAATTTGCATATGACACAAAGCTGGGTGGGAGGGTGAGCTGTGAGGAGGATGCAGAGATGCTTCAGTGTGATTTGGACAAGCTGAGTGAGTGGGCAAATGCATGGCAGATGCAGTATAATGTGGATAAATGTGAGGTTATCTATTTTGGTAGCAAAAATAGGAAGGCAGATTATTGTCTGAATGGCTATAAATTGAGAGAGGGGAATGTGCAACGAGACCTGGGTGTCCTCGTACACCAATCGCTGAAGGTAAGCATGCAGGTGCAGCAGGCGGTAAAGAAGGCAAATGGTATGTTGGCCTTCATAGCGAGAGGATTCGAGTACAGGAGCAGGGATGTCTTGCTGTAATTATACAGGGCCTTGGTGAGACCACACCTGGAATATTGTGTGCAGTTTTGGTCCCCTTATCTGAGGAAGGATGTTCTTGCTATAGAGGGAGCGCAGCAAAGGTTTACCCGACTGATTCCTGGGATGGTGGGACTGACATGTGAGCAGAGATTGAGACGGTTAAGATTATTTTTGCTGGAGTTCAGAAGAATGAGGGGGGAATCTCATAGAAACCTATAAAATTCTAACAGGGCTAGGCAGGGTGGATGCAGGAAGGATGTTCCCGATGGTAGGGGAGTCCAGAACCAGGGGTCACAGTCTGAGGATATGGGGTAGACCATTTAGGACTGAGATGAGGAGAAATTTCTTCACCCAGAGAGTGGTGAGCCTGTGGAATTCGTTACCACAGAAAGTAGTTGAGGCCAAAACATTGTATGTTTTCAAGAAGGAGTTAGATATAGCTCTTGGGGCAAAAGGGATCAAAGGATATGGGGAGAAAGCGGGGGGAGGCTATTGAGTTGGATGATCAGCCATGATCATGATGAATGGCAGAGTAGGCTCGAAGGGCCGAATGGCCTACTCCTGCTCCTAGTTTCTATGTTTCTATGTTTCCTGACAGTGAGTCTCCCTTTCTAAAGTGGGCCCTGATGCTGAACTCCCTTTTTAAAAAAGAATCTTGATGGTGCCTACCCCATTTGGAGTGTAACACTGGACAGGGTGTAATATGGACATCAGACCCAAACCTGGCCAACTCCCAGCCAGCGGATTAGGCTGCAATTGGATTCTGCCGACTCTCTATCACCTGGTTTACAAGATCGCACAAAGTCAAGATCTACCTGTTAGTATGGTCCACCAGACACACAGTCAACTAGTGAATTAGCCCGGGTCACACAACTAACTCCCAGCTCCAGAGTGCCACTCCCAGTCCTGATATCTTTAGCTTGATGAGTGGTGTAGAAAAGCTAGAGAAATGAGGCATTAGAATTAGAATTAGAATTAGAATCTTTGCAGATTATTGCCATGTGTTGAACAATGTGATCAGGAGGTTGTCTGGAACTCTGGCTGGGAGGAAAGGACTTGTAAGCTGTGCAGCTAACCCCTATTTAATACCTCGTTCTAGGTGTGGAGCTTATTAGACGATGTAAAGCTGATGGACTCAGTGGAAGGTATGGGAGCTCCCACCACCTTACTCTTGGTATCTGGAAACACCTTGATATCCGCATCACGCAGTGCCTACTACCTTAAGATCTGGAGCCTAGCCTACAATCGCCAGCACAAAACCATCACACCTTTCCATAACCGAACTGCAATCACCGGCTTGTCACAAGATGGGAAGTTAGTGTGCTTCCCCAAAACTGGGGACTGGGACAAAATGGTCATCTGGAATCCTGAAGAAGGTGAGGGCTGAGATTACTCAGGACACTAGATATTATTGAACATAATTTGCCTGGTAAAAAGGTAAGAGCTAAAGAAGACACCCCCTACACTGACCCCTCTCCACCCGAGAGTACGTGTGCATGGATGAAGTATTAAAGTAGAATGACATCCTATGTGACTCGGGCAGTGGTAAACTCATCCTCCTGGCCCTTTGCAACCTGTCTGCAGCCTTTGACACAGTTGACCACACAATCTTTCTCCAATGCTTCTCCATTGTCCAGTTGAGGGGAGAAGGTATCATAGTGGTATTGTCACTGGACTAGAATTCCAGAGACCCAGGGTAATGGTCTGAGGACCTGGGTTTGAATCCCACCATGGCAGATGGTGAAATTTGAATTCAATAACAACCTGGACTTAAAAGTCTAACAATGACTACAATGAACAAAACCATT
This sequence comes from Cetorhinus maximus, assembly GCF_964194155.1. Taxonomy (NCBI): domain Eukaryota; kingdom Metazoa; phylum Chordata; class Chondrichthyes; order Lamniformes; family Cetorhinidae; genus Cetorhinus; species Cetorhinus maximus. Next base: position 77,000,761 of record NC_135900.1, on the reverse strand, counting down.
GTTGATTGTCATAAAAACCCATCTGTTTCACTAATGCCCTTTAGGGAAGGAAATCTGCTGTCCCTTACTCTGGCCTACATGTGACTCCAAACCCACAGCAATGTGGTTAACTCTTAAATGCCAATGGGCAATAAATACTGGCCAAGCCAGTGATGCCCACATCCCATGAATGAATTTTTTAAAAAGTTGTGTGGGTCTGAACTTTGTCTGGTTCTAGCCTTATCAGCGTAGTCATAGCCAGAGAATCACTTGCTCTGACTCCTGTTCTGACTCATGTTCAGTTACATCTGGTGTTTCCCCTCCTTAGCCTTGACCTCTCCCCTATTTCTCATCTGCATGTTGTCCCTTGGCAACATCACTGAAAGCATCGGGTCAGTTTTCACATGGATGCTGTCTACGTCACCAGCACCTCTCTTGAATCTTCCACCATCTCTAAATTTTCTAATTGCTTGTACATCATACAGTACTGAATGAGCAGAAAACACCTTCACTTAAATATTGAGATGACTGAGTTGTCTTCGATCACTGTCACAAACTCTGTGCCCTAGACACCCACTCTTTCCCTCTCCCTCGCAACTTGCACAAGACATTTTGCAACCTTGGTATCATATTTGACTCCAAGATGAGCTTCTAACTATGCATCTGTCCCATCAGTATTTCCACTTACAAAGCATCACCCGACTCTGCCCTACCTCAGCTTCACCTGCTGCTGAAACCCTCATCTATGCCTCCTTACCCCTAGACTTGACTATACCAATACACTCCTGACCAGCCTCCCATCTTACACCCTCTGTAAACTTGAGGTCTCCAAAACTTTGCTGCCTATGTCCTAACTGGCACCAACTTCTGTTCATTCATCACCCCTGCCTCACTGACTTACACTGGCTGCCGGTTAAGCAACACCAATTCTCACCCTTGTTTCCAAATCCCTATCCCCGTCCCTCCCTATCTCTGTAACCTCCTCAGCTCTACAACCTACCAAGATAACTACACTCCTCCAATTCTGGTGTCTTGTTCAATCTTGATTTGAGTTACTCCATCGTTGTACCTTTAGCTGCCCAGACCCTATGCTCTGGAATTCCCTCATTAAACCTCTCCTTCCTCCTTTAAGACACTCCCTAAAATTTACCTCCTTGACCAAGCTATTGGTCATCAGCTCTTAGCTCATCTTATGAGGCTCAGTGTCAAATTTTATTTAACAAGGTTTCTGCAAAGTGCCCTGGGATGTTTTACTATGCTAAAGGTGCTATATAAATACAAGTTGTTGTTGTAGACAAGCTATCCAACATACATTTCAATCAGTGATTAAATGCTGTGTTTTAGCTTCCGAGAAGGTCCTGCTGTCAGCAATAGGGCAGATGTCCTCAATTTGCACTTGGGTATCAACCAGAAATTCACTGAAGTGCTCAATTAACAAGCTAGGATGACTGGAAATGCAACAATGTCTTTTCATCCACTGAGGGGTGTGCCTGACCCACATGGGACAGAATTTTACATCCCGCAGAGGGCGGGCGTGTGCCCGACCCGACTGGGAGTAAAATAGGGCACAATGATGTCAGGCGAGCGATATTTCACTTGGCGGGCACATGCAGGACCAGAGTGGTGCCCGCCATTAATGAAACAGCCACTCAAGGCCCTTAAGAGTCCAATTGACTGTGATTTTACGTTGCCCGTGTCATTTCCAGTCGGGGCAGGCGGCCGGCTGACATTTTCACAAACCTCATCCAAGGGCAGGATAAAAAGGGCCAGCAGCATTGCCAGTGTGAGCAGTGAGGAGTTTTGGAGATAGTTTGCTGCTGGTTGATTATTGGTACTTCATCTCTGTTCAGCGCTTCATTCTTAGAATTTCCAGGCTTCATTTCAGGACTCATTGCTGCCTGCAAGGCCCTCAGAGGATTCAGACCGTATGGACTCTTCCAGGTATCAGACAGCCTCCCCTTACCCTGGGAATGGGGAGTGTGACCTCCACTGGAGGCACCTCCTCTGAGGGGGAAGAGAGGGGCAGACGGGAGAGGAGGGCTACGTGTCCCAATGCAGCCTCCAGGGGGGAACCTGTGGGAGGAGAGACGCAGGCACAAGGGGCGCAGGGCCAAGAGGGAGTGCAAGGCAGAAGGGGCCGCAGAAGATGCCACTATCCTGCTGCCAGGGTTTACAGGCAGCGATGCAGCTACCTCAATATGTCCGAGTGCAATGCCGAAGGAGGCTCTGCCTCTCCAGGGAGACCGTGACCTCCATTTCCCAGATGATTGGGCCTGAGATCAGCTCCGACTGTGTGGGTGGACACCCCATGCCAGTGGCTCTGAAGGTCACAGTGGCCCTCAACTTCTACCTATCCAGCTCTTTCCAGGGGTCGGTGGGGGGTCTGTGTGGAATCTCCCAATCAGCTGTCCACAGTTGCATCAAGCTGGTGACAGAGGCTCTGTTCAGGCGGGTCCTGACCTTTATTCTTTACTGTATGGACGAGGCCAGCCAGACACAGTGAACCAGAGGCTTTGCGGCCATTGCTGGGTTCCCCCGTGTCCAGGGTGCTATAGACTGTACACATGTGGCCATTAAGGCGCCAGTGGGTGAGCCCGGTGCCTTCGTCAACAGGAAGGGCTTCCACTCCATGAACGTGCAGATAGTGTGTGATCACACGATGCTGATTCTACAAGTCTGTGCAAGGTACCCAGGCAGCTCCCACAACGCCTACATCCTCAGACACTCCCAGGTGCCGGGGCTCTTCAGTGCTCCAGCTCAGCTGGATGGATGGCTGCTGGGTGACAAGGGCTATCCCCTCAGAAGGTGGCTCATGACGCCTCTCCACCATCCAAGAACAGAAGCTGAGCAGCGGTACAATAGGAGCCACGGCACCACAAGGGCTGTGGTGGAGAGAACCATCGGTCTTCTCAAGATGCGCTTCCGGTGCCTGGACCGTCCAGGGGGTGCACTCTAATACCCCCCAGATCGTGTGTCACTGATAGTGGTTGCATGCTGCACTCTCCACAATCTGGCACTGGCAAGGGGGCACCCACTGGAGGAAGAGGATGTTGACACAGCTGCACAGGCCACAGATGTTGAGTCCAGTAGTGAGTCAGAAGAGGAGCATGGTGAGGAGAACGCTGAGGGTGAGGAACCAGACCTCAGTACCCTCCAGGGACTCCTTGACCCAATGCTCCTTCAGCTAGGCTACCAAAGATCAGCTTCAACTGCACGCCAGGGCTGCCTCCTCGATCCCAGATGTCTGAAAGGACACTTTCATTTGAACCCAAAGAACACTCAGTGCCTGTACAATAAAGTTCAGAGCCACCTATGTCCAGCATTACAGACTGGCGTTCCCCGCACCAATGAAATAAAAAAGTGAAGCATACTCAGGCAATGATGACAAAAACACAATTTATATCATTCTGATAGCTCAATAATCTTAACAGAAACGTTTCTGTTATTCAACATCAGACCAGTATACATAAAGTAAACAAAAATGATCATAAAATCACCTGTGACCTGTCCCTCTTGTGCTCATGGTGCCTTTAACTTACATTAGTGAGTGCTTCGTCTAGGTGCTCCCCCCTCACTGACAGCAGCATTGCAGACAGCAGCTGACTCTGCTGTCCTGTTGGCCTCGATGACTTTGGCGCTCGTCCTCTGGCCGGTGGAGCCTGTGCTGGCCCCGCCTGGGAGGGAGTGACCAGGGCCACAGCTGGCATCTCCCCAGTTGCCGCAACCCCATCAGATTCCATGGTCACTGGCAGAGGGGCAGAGGAGCTGCTGCCATTATCCAGAGTGCCCTGAGAGGAGCCCACAGAGATGACAGACAGCTCATGTGCCAATGTGAGGTCGCTCTGGACCTCCCTGCTCACCACTGATGGACGGGCACCTAGCTGGGATACTGGGTGCCTCATCCATCTCCCACACTGACACTGACCAGCTGAGGTCATTGCCTGTGTGAGAGTTTTCAGGTCCGAGTGCAACCTCAGGAACCCCTGGACTCTCCATGAGAGTCACCACCCCCTCAATGGAGGAGAGAGTGCAATTATACAGGGCTTTGGTGAGACCACACCTGGAATATTGTGTGCAGTTTTGGTCTCCTTATCTGAGGAAGGATGTACTTGCTATAGAGGGAGCGCAGCGAAGGTTTACCAGACTGATTCCTGGGATGACTGGACTGACATATGAGGAGAGATTGAGTCGGTTAGGATTATATTCGTTGGAGTTCAGAAGAATGAGGGGGGGATCTCATAGAAACCTATAAAATTCTAACAGGACTAGACAGGGTAGATGCAGGAAGAATGTTCCCGATGGTGGGGGAGTCCAGAACCAGGGTTAACAGTCTGAGGATACGGGGTAGACCATTTAGGACTGAGATGAGGAGAAATTTCTTCACCCAGAGATTGGTGAGCCTGTGGAATTCGTTACCACAGAAAGTAGTTGAGACCAAAACATTGTATGTTTTCAAGAAGGAGTTAGATATAGCTCTTGGGGTGAAAGGGATCAAAGGGTATGGGGAGAAAGAGGGAGCAGGCTATTGAGTTGGATGATCAGCCATGATCATGATGAATGGCGGAGCAGGCTCGAAGGGCCGAATGGCCTACTCCTGCTCCTAGTTTCTATGTTTCTATGTTTCTAACACAGTAGGTGGGTGGACGCTGAAATCAGAAGCCTGCCCAACATATTGAAATAAATAATTAAGGGTCAATCGAGCTTGTCTGCTGGGAGTGGCAGGCTGCTCTTCTGTTCATTTTTATAAGGAAAGGGGCTACCATCTTCAGGGATGCCCTGTGCACATGAAGGGGCAGCCCCCCTAAGATAGAACCCCCTTTCTTTCTACCCGCCTGCTCTCCAAAGCCCATCACCTCCATCTCCCCAGCCCTCCAAAGCTGGCCAAACCCTCCCTGTCCAATACCCTGGACCTAATTTGCTCTGGGGTCCATTGGGCCTTCTTCTGGCAGCATCCACTACAGCGCTCTTGGCGCTGCCTGGACTGCTGGAGCTACTTGCAAACTGGATTGACTGGCAGCCCCACAGAGCTGGAGTTCCTCCCCAGCGAGGGGCAGAGGCCCCATTGTGAGCCAAGTTAGGCTGCCGGCCGTGCATTATGGATGCAGGACAGGCTGACATGGAATTAGCCTTCACCCCCACCCCCCCTCTAAAATGCAGCCCTTTGAGTGGGGTAAATTGTAGCCAGTGATGGGGTTGGAGTGGTTATACACAGTGATCAGGCTGTTTGTGGACAGTGATGAGAGTGGCCCTGTTTCTCTCTAGTTAGAGAGGAGTGCGGGTGCCACAAGGAAAGTTATGGCCTCTGCTGCCCCCATTCCCCCACCAGCCAGGAAACCCTTGTAACAGCCCTCCCCCCTCCCGAACTTACCTTGTGCTGCCATTCACCAGATTGTAGGGGTGAGCCGCTTCTCATTCCATCCACGGCCCTGCCCAGCTGAGGCTCAGTGCCCGAGCTGGGCAATCAGCGACATTCAGATAGGCTGGAGAGTTAAAATCCAATTAATACCCTCAGGCAGGAACACCAAAAGAATCACTTAATGTCTGTGGAGGGGTGAAGATAACCTGAGTGAAAGCAAGTGGATTCATTCCGAGCTGTCTCCCTGCAGGTGTGATGCTTCATACGCTCGATGTTGGCTCTCAGATTCTGTGCCTGGCCGTCGTTCAGCTGAAGAAGTTACTCATTTGTGGCCTGAGGTCCGGCTCATTGCTGGTCTTCTGCATGGCAACGTGGCAGAAGCTGGTGTGCCACCTCCTGCCCAGGCAGTGGGAAGCCGTGCAATGCGTCGCTGTTAGCAGGAATGAGGAGAAACTGGCTGTGGCCTACAGCAGCTCCATCATTGTGTACGAGCTGCATAGTGCAGAGTCCGACCTGGTGCTGGGCGAGGTCCTGGTCACATTTCACATGCTGCCTCAGTTTACATTGTCCAGTATCACCGTCCTTTCAGACTGCAGTGTGCTTCTGGGCATGGTCACTGGGGAGCTGCACCTCTACACTGCTGGTAGCTCACCACCAGCTGTCCTGGAGCCTCATGACAGCACAGTAACCTGCCTGGAAACCAGTCACAATGAACTGTACGCCTTAAGTGGATGCCAGGGACCAATCCAGAGAATATGGAATCTCTCTGTGCGGAGATGGGACCATGAGATGTCCTACAAGGTAAGAGTCAACTGGCTCATGGCCAACTATATAGTTACAGAAACGCACAGTGTAGAAGGAGGCCATTTGACCCCTTTTGCCTGTGCTGACTCTTTGGGAAAGTTATCCAATTATCCTGAATCCTCACCTCTTTCCCCATCAGCCAGCAAATCTTTTCTTCTCAAGTATTTATCCAATTCAATTTTGAAAGTTACCATTGAATCTGCTTCCACCACCCTATAAGGGAATGCATTCTAGATCATAACATCTCTATAGAAAGAAAAATGAAACACCTTGCATTTATATAGCGTCTTTCCAAAGGACATCTCAAAACACCGTACAGCCACTGAAGTACTTTTTGAAGCATAGTCAGTGTTGTGACGCAACAGCCCATTTGCACACAGCAAGATCCCAGCAATGTTAAGAATACCAGATCATCTGTCTTGGTGATGTTGGTTGAAGGATACTGAAGAGAACTCCCTTGCTCTTCTTTGATCAGTGCTTTGAGATTTTTTTACATCCACCCGGCAGAGAAGATCGGACCTCAGTTCAACATCTCGTCCATAATCTTCCAATCCTCCTTAGACACAGGGGTGATGCCATGGGAGAATTGCAAATATTACACCCTTGTTCAAAAAGGCTGTAAGAATAAACCCAGCAACTACAGGCCAGTCAGTTTGGGAAAGCCTAGAGAAATAATGGGTGGGATTCTCTCCAAATTTTCCCATCCCATCCACGATGATGTCCACCAGTGTCGTGGCTGGAAAATCCCAGCCAATAATCTGCGAAAAAAATTAACCCACTTGGATAATTCCAGTTAAAGGAGGCCCAGGATGGATTGTTAAAGACAAATCATGATTAACTAACTTGACTGAGTTTTGATGAGGTAACAGAGATGGTTGATGAGGGTAATGCCATTTATGTGGTGTACATGGACTTCCAAAAGAGGTTTGATAAAGTGCCACATTATAGACTTGTCAGCAAAGGTGAAGTCCATAGACTGGAAAGTGCAATGGCAGCATGGATAGGAAGCTGGCTGAGTGACAGGAAACAGAAAGTCATAGTGAAAGGTTGTTTATTGGACTGGAGGAAGGTATTGTGTGGTCCTTCAGGGGTCAGTATTAGGACCACTGCTTTTCTTGATTTATGTTAATGACCTAGACTTGGGTGTACAGGGCACAATTTCAAAATTTTCAGATGAGCTACAAGAGGCATCAATTTTGCTTCCAATTTCTACTCCTCTGTCACCTTGACATGGTCCATCTCTGACAGTTCCCTTCACTTCTTTGACTTCTCTGTCTCCGTTTCTGGGAATAGACTGACTACCAATATTCAGTATAGTCCCACCCACTCCCACAGTTAGCTCGACGACACCTCCTCACGCCCTGCTTCCTGTAAGGGCTCCATTCCATTCTCTTGGTTTCTCCGTCTCCATGGCATCTGTTCCAATGATGCATCCTTCCACAACAGTGCTTCTGACATGTCTTCCTTTTTCCTCACGAGGAATCCCCTGCACCATGGTTGGCAGGGTCCTCAACCGTGTCTGACCCATTTCCCAGACTTCTGTCCTCACCCCTTCCCCTCCCTCCCAGAACCATGGTAGGGTTCCCCTTGTCCTCGTTTTTCACCCCACCAGCTCTGTATTCAAAGGATCATCCTCCGCCATTTCCGCCAATTCCAGCATGATGCCACCACCAAACACATCTTCCCTTCAACCCCCCTGTCAACATTCCAAAGGAACCATTCCCTCTATGATACCCTGGTCCATTCTTTCACCCCAACACCTCATCCCCTTCCCACGGTACTTTCCCATGTAATCACAGGCAGTGTAACACCTGCCCCTTTACCTCCTCCATCCTCACTGTCCAAGACCCCAAATGCTCCCCCCAGGTGAAGCAGTGATTTACTTGCACCTCTTTCTATTTAGTCTGCTGTAATCGCTGCTCCCAATGTGGTCTTCCCTACATTGGGGAGACTAAACACAGAGTAGGTGACCACTTTGTAGAACAGCTTCGCTCAGCCCACAAGTTTGACCTCGACCTTCCGCTTGTTTTGCCATTTCAACACTCCACCCTGCTCTCATGCTCACCTTTCTGTCCTTGGCCTGCTGCATTGTTCCAGTGAAGCCCAACGCAAACTGGAGGAACAGCACCTCATCTTCCGATGAGGCAATTTACAGCCTTCCTGAATTAACATTGAGTTCAACAACTTCAGACCATGAACTCTCTCCTCCATTTTGATTGCTTTCTCCTGAGTGTCAGTCTGTATCTTGTTCTCATGTCTTGTTTTCAGATGGCGCTGACCTTTATTCTGCTATTAACACCTATTTTGGATCAAAGCTTTAGTCTTTAATACTATCATTACCACTCCCTTTGTCTTGTGTTCCATGACATGTGTGTCATTTAATCTCTCCTGCCCTCCAACCTTTCCCTGATCTTCTATTCTGCCCTACCTGCCTGTCCCCAGCCCCCAACACCCCAAACCATTTTCAACAGCATAAAACCCATTACATTTCTACCCCTCTCTAGTTCCAGAGAAGAGTCATATTGGGTTTGAAACATTAACTCTGTTTCTCTCGCCACCGACGCTGCCAGACCTGCTGAGTTTTTCTAGCACTTTCTGGTTTTATTTCAGATTTCCAGCATCTGCAGTATTTTTCTTTTATTCAGGAGGACAGAGACAGGCAGATGACATTTAATGCACAGAATTGTGAAGTAATATATTTTGGGAGGGAAAACAAGGAGAGGCACAAATTATTGAAGGTGGCAGGACAGGTTGAGAAAGCGACTAATAAGGCATACAGGATCCTGGGCTTTATAGATAGAGGCACGGAATACAAAAGCAAAGAGGCTATGGTAAATAGTAAAATACTTTATCAGCCTCAACTGAGTTATGTGGATAGATCAAAGAAACTTGGTATATTTGCCTTAAAGAGAAGGTTGACAGCAGATTTGATAGAGGTATTCAAAATCATGCAGGGTCTGGACAGAGTAGATAGAGAGAAATGGTTTCTATTAGCAGAAGAATCTAGAAGCAGAGGGCACAGATTTAAGGTGCATGAGAAAGAACCAAAGGTGACATGAGGAAAAACTTTTTTACATAGCGAACGGTTTGGATCTGGAATGCACTGCCTGAGAATGTGTTGGAGGCAGATTTAACCATGGCTTTCAAAATGGAAACTGGATAATTATCCTTCTGGGCAGGATCTATTCTATGATTCTCTACTAGTGTCTGGCAGCACAGCACCCCCTCAGAACAGCACTGTGTATGTCAGCCTGGGTCATGAACTTAGATGTCCAGACTTGAACTCCCAACCTTCTGACGTAGAGGAGAGAATGCTACCACTGAGCCACAGCAGACACTGTAATAGTACTTTCCTAGTGGAAGGTAGACTTTAAGATCAAGGTGATTGAAGATTGAAAGCAAGTTGATCCACTCTGATGAGCTTCATATTGGAACCAGTTAGATCAATGCTTCTCTGAGGTGTTACAATGGCTCATTGATGTGTTCTGTTTACAAAGCCGGAGGAATCAGGAGGTCCCAGGTTCAGTCTTTGGTCATTGCGAAGATTTCAGTAGAGCTGCCCTTTTGTGGGGGTGAGCTGCAATTATTCTTAGTGGATGGGAGAAGTGAAATTGCGTGCTTGTGTGGCTGTGTGTATGTTGTTTGTGGGTATTGAATGAAGTCCAGATTGGGCTCACTCCAATCCCTAACCCTCTCCACTCACTTGGGACATTTCCTGGAAAGCCCATGAAACAGTAGCTCAGTGAGGAGCCAGTGCTCAGGTGACACATTGGGGAGGAAAGGATGAAAGGGCGAGATAGTATAGAGGTGTGGGAGCCATAGACCAGGTCAGATCTTCCCTCATTGACCTGCCCAGCAATTGTGGGCTATCCTTATTGCAGGAAGTGATAGGAATTTCACTCGAGAGCCAATACTGACTGCCTGCTCTTTTCATCCAATCAGGGCCTGTTCTTTCAAGGTGTGGTCTGTGCTGCGTTCTCCCAGGATGATCGTCATGTCTACACTGGCTCGCAGGATCGAACGATCAAAGTGTGGGACCTTCAGGATGGTTTGTGTCTCTGTTGCTCGTTTCGAGGCCTGGTCAGACTGGCAAATTTCAGAAAAGTTCCTAGCAACGTTTTGAGCAACCATTGCCAAAAGGCCTCCTCACTGCTATTTTAGAATCACTCCCCCTCCCACAGGTGTCTCCAGCTCAGGAATGCCCAAGCATTTCCTTCCTTGGCTTATATAGATTTGTAGAACAGAGACTCAGGAAGGGCTCCAGGTATAAAGGGTGCCTCTCGGGCTCCACTAATTCCCAAGTATCTCAAGTTACTGCTGCTGACTGCTCCTGGTGCTCGGAGGGTTTATCCGCCAATGAAGTTTCAATGCTGAGAACTGCCCTTCCTCAAATAGGATAAAACAGCAAAGAACTGAACATCAGTGAAATAGTGCTGAGGGTTGTGAAGAGAACAGGTCACCTACGTCAACCAACCCATTGACATGGACTTTCCCACTTAAGCTCCTATATAGTTACCCCACTGTCTCCCTCTCTCTTACCTCTCCCCAAACACAATCAAAGCACATTTGAAACTCTGCATTAAACTACATTACTAATCCCAGATCTCCCTGTGTTGCTGCTCTGCTCTCCTACCAAATGTGCACAAGGGCGTGCTGCTTGGTTTTGGAAGGGTTTAGCCTTTCTGTATCAGTTTTCAGACACTACTGTCCTGAGAACACTGATTCCGTGCTGGCACCCGTTCCCGCAGGAAAGTCCACATCTTGGTACCTTGTCACCTGTGACCCCAGCTAGTAAGAACCAGTAGACGATTTAATTGTACAGGGCATCACAAGAAGCCCCCTCCTATCCTTACCTAACAGCTCCAGGCTGACTGGAACCTGGCTGATCACAGACCCCCCTAACCTAGAGGCAGTGGCCCCAGATGCAGCACCCACCCAGTGAGTATTACTGTACCGGCAGGGAACTGACCAAAGGCTCTTTCTCTCCTCTCTCAGCTTGTTTGCAGTGCAATTTGATGTCTCACTGACAAATGGCCCTAAGCAGCCTCTGGCTCAGTGACCTTTCTTGCTAATATTGGCGTTTTTCAAGAAGATAGAATGGTTTTGATTTTGGAAGTACAGTGTCAGTATTGCAGACCACAAAGCAGTGATTAGATGCAGAGTAAAGCTCCCTCCAGATCCACCCAACATCAACAGCCAAAGCCAATCTCAGATAACATGCTGCACCAGTCTGATCATTGCCCACTCTACCAATCCTGTGGCTGCTCTGAGTTGGTACTTCCCAATGAGGGTTTTGCATGCTCATGCCAACTAGTTACTGGGTTGAGTTCTAATGAAGGGCTAGTGAATTGAATCATTAGATCCTTCAGTACTGCTCCTCCAACAGAGCAACGCTCCTTCAGTACTGCACCTCTCCTCGTATATCACACCCTCAGCACTAGCAGTCAACTTGAATTATCAGCTCAAGTCTGTGGAGTGGGGTTTGAACAATACAATAATTGCACTTTTTACCTCATAAACATCCCAAAGAGTGTCTTAAAGGAGGAAACCGAGGTAGCGAGGTGGAGGGATTTAGGAAGGAAATTCCAGAGTTAAGGCCCCAGGGAGCTGAAGGCACTGTCACCATGGTGGAGTGATGGGAATTGGGGATGCTCAAGAGGCTGGAATTAGAGGAGCACAGATATCTCAGAGGCTTTTTTAATTCTTTAATGGAATGTAGGCATCATTGGCAAGGTTGTTGCCCATCCCTAATTGCCCTTGAGAAGGTGGTGGTGAGCTGCCTTCTTGAGCCGCTGCAGTCCATGTGGTGTAGGCACACCCACAGTGTTGTTCGGGAGGGAGTTCCAGGATTTTGACCCAGCAACAGGAATGGTGATATATTTCCAAGTCAGGATGGCGAGTGGCTTAGAGGGGAACTTCCAGGTGGTGGTGTTCCCATGTGTATGCTGCCCTTGTCCTTCTAGATGGTGGAGGTCACATGTTTGGAAGGTGCTGTCGAAGAAGCCTTGGTGAATTGCTGCAGTGCATCTTGTAGACGGTACACACTGCTGCTACTGTGCGTCGGTGGTAGAGGAAGTGAATGTTTAGGTTGGTGGATGTGGTGCCAATCAAGTGCGCTGCTTGTGTCCTGGATGGTGTCGAGCTTCTTGAGTGTTGTGGGAGCTGCACTCATCCAAGCAAGAGGAGAGTATTCCATCACACTCCTGACTTGTACCTTGTAGATGGTGGACAGGTTTTGGGGAGTCAGGAGGTGAATTACTTGCCTCAGAATCCCCAGCCTCTGACTTACTCTTGTAGCCACAGTATTTATATGGCCGGTCCAGTTCAGTTTCTGGTCAATGGTAACCCCCAGGATGTTGATAGTGGGGCATTCAGTGATAGTAATGCCATTGAATATCAGGGGGCAATGGTTGGATTCTCTCTTGTTGGAGATGGTCATTGCCTGGCACTTGTGTGGCGTGAACGTTACTTGCCACTTGTCAGCCCAATATTGTCCAGGTCTTGCTGCATTTGGACATAGACTGCTTCAGTATCTGAGGAGTTGCAAATGGTGCTGAACATTGTGCAAACATCAGTGAACATCCCCACTTCTGATGTTATGATGGAAGGAAGGTCATTGATGAAGCAGCTGAAGATGGTTGGGCCGAGGACACTACCCTGAGGAACTCCTGCAGTGATGTGCTAGAGCGGAGATGACTGACCTCCAACAACCACAACCACCTTCCTTTTTATTAGATATAACTCCAACCAGTGGGGAGTTTTTCCTGATTCCCATTGACTCCAGTTTTGCTCGGGCTCCTTGATGTCAAGGCCAGCCACTCTCACTTCACCTCTGAAGTTCAGCTCCTTTGTTCACTTCTGGACCAAGGCTGAAATGAGGTCAGGACCTGAGTGACCCTGATGGAACCAGGGTTATTGGTTGGAGGAGGTTACAGAGATAGGGAGCGGCAGGGCCGTGAAGGGATTTGAAATAAGGGTGAGAATTATTAAATTGAGCCATTGGTTAACTAGAAGCCAGTGTAGGTCAGGGAGCAGAGGGAGGAGGGGGAATGAGATTTGGAGCAACTTAGGACACGGGCAGCAGAGCTTTTAATGAGCTCGAGTTTACGGAGGGCAGAGTGTCGGAGGCTGGCCAGGAGTCTGTAGGAATGGTCAAGTTTGGAGCTAACGAAGGCAAGGTTGAGATTTTAAGGAGTAGGAAGCTGTGGCAGGGTCAGAGTCGGGCAGTGTTACAGGAATGGGAATAGGCAGTCCTAGTGATGGCGCAAATATGTGGTTAAAAGCTCATCATAGCATCAAGCATGAGACTGAGGTCATGAACAGTCTGCTTCTGGTTCAGCCTCAGACAGTTCCCAGGGAGAGGGATGGAGTCGGTGGCTAAGGAGTGGAGTTTTTGCCATGTACTGAAACCAGTGGGGCCTGAATTTTACCAACATAGATAATATTCTGGAGGGGGGGCCATTTCTGGATCCTGATCCCGCACATCCCCACCTCTGATTTACTTTTATAAAAGCAGCCAATTAGCAGACTGCCTCCACTGTCACCATCCGATTGGGGGTGGGGGCAGGTTCAGGAGGCGGGAGCTGAATAGAGTGCGACTCACTGTGAGGGAGGCTGACAGCTCTCACTGTGTGAGAGGTGAGAGTGCTGCTCAGGCCCAAGCAACAGGAGCAACAAGGAAGAAATGGAGTCATTATCAATATGAGGGGAGAGGCTGGGACCTCATTAGGTCAATGACAATCGGAGACATCCATCTCCAGAAAGATCCACAATCAATGATAAGGCTGTGACATGGGAAGAAAGTAACCTTGCTGATTTCTGTAGGTGTTATTTAGATATCTTTCAGCTTAACATAGTCTCCACCTCCCACTGGTCAGCCAGCTCTTCTCACTTGCTGGGATGTGAACACAGTGGGGAGGGGCCTGCTGAATATTGCAGTGATGTGGTAAAATAGGAGCTAAATGACTCTTTAACTGCCTTCATCGGTTTTCTATCATTGGGGGGTGAGTTGCCATTAACTCACTTCTTGGAAAAGCGGACAGGGGTGGGAAAAAGCCAGGGAACCAGACCGACACCCCCTCCCCCGACAAAATCCAACTCCAAGGGGCTGGGAAAACTCCAGCCACTGGCTCAGTCTTTCAAATATTTAACTGGGGCAAATTTCTGCTCGTGTAGAACTGGATATCGGTCTAGCAGTCCAGCAAGTTTAGAGGGAGGGTGGTGGGGTAGAGAGAGCTGGTGGTGAGGTGAGATGAGAATGCTACCCATGAGCTACCTGTATGTGAGGAACTCATTTCCACTGAGCCTGTAGCAGATGGGTTTAGGTTTCCACATTCAGTTCCTGTCTCATTAACTCAGTTACTTTGAACGCGGCTGTTATCAGTGTCATCATTGATGATCGAGAATGTAGCGACAAACACTTTAAGCAGTAGAAATCTCTCACAAGTTAAATTAAGACCTTAGCCTGAAGTCTGGAAGTTAAAACCCCAGTGGATTAGTTCTGGAGAGGTTCACTAAGATTCCTTTGCTTTCTGCAGGTTCACTCTTGACAGTGCAGTACGTGTACGCGGAGGTAACCAGGATTGTGCCAACCTCAGATGGGATGGTGGCCAGCACAAGGCTGGGCTACCTCATCAAGGAGAGATTCACAAGCCCTGCAGCTGTTGATCCCAGTTACAACCCACTCAGAAACATCAGGGCCAGCTGCTGTGTGCGAGCCAGGCAGGGGAAAGGCACGAGGAGAGTCTATGCCACTGGCCCCAGCAACATCAGCAGAGAGACGCCAAAAAGACCACAAACCAGAGCCCTCTTTCAGAACACAATGCAATCCCAGGCCTGCTCCCTGCTCTGAACACAAAGCAACAAATCTTGCAGCCCAGAGTGACTCATTCTTTTTAACATACCAGATATCAACACCTCATCATCAAAACATAAGGCAAAACATTCAATCTAACCCCCTACCCCCACCCCCAGGCTATTAGATCTCAATTGTGCCAATCATCTATACATCTCAATTGTATTAATAAATATTAATAATTAATAAATATGAAATAGGTAACAAAAAACAGGTGAAATTATTTGGCTTGCTGCTTCTACTAAAGGTGCTGACTCTCCCTCCCCCTCCCCTGAAGGTGCTCTCTCCCCCCTCCCCTGAAGGTGCTGACTCTCTCTCCCCCCTCCCCTGAAGGTGCTGACTCTCTCTCCCCCTCCCCTGAAGGTGCTGACTCTCCCTCCCCCTCCCCTGAAGGTGCTGACTCTCTCTCCCCCTCCCCTGAAGGTGCTGACTCTCTCTCCCCCTCCCCTGAAGGTGCTGACTCTCTCTCCCCCTCCCCTGAAGGTGCTGACTCTCTCTCCCCCTCCCCTGAAGGTGCTGACTCTCTCTCCCCCTCCCCTGAAGGTGCTGACTCTCTCTCCCCCTCCCCTGAAGGTGCTGACTCTCTCTCCCCCTCCCCTGAAGGTGCTGACTCTCTCTCCCCCTCCCCTGAAGGTGCTGACTCTCTCTCCCCCTCCCCTGAAGGTGCTGACTCTCTCTCTCCCTCCCCTGAAGGTGCTGACTCTCTCTCCCCCCTCCCCTGAAGGTGCTGACTCTCTCTCCCCCCTCCCCTGAAGGTGCTGACTCTCTCTCCCCCCTCCCCTGAAGGTGCTGACTCTCTCTCCCCCTCCCCTGAAGGTGCTGACTCTCTCTCCCCCTCCCCTGAAGGTGCTGACTCTCTCTCCCCCTCCCCTGAAGGTGCTGACTCTCTCTCCCCCTCCCCTGAAGGTGCTGACTCTCTCTCCCCCTCCCCTGAAGGTGCTGACTCTCTCTCCCCCTCCCCTGAAGGTGCTGACTCTCTCTCCCCCTCCCCTGAAGGTGCTGACTCTCTCTCTCCCTCCCCTGAAGGTGCTGACTCTCGCTCCCCCTCCCCTGAAGGTGCTGACTCTCTCTCCCCCTCCCCTGAAGGTGCTGACTCTCTCTCCCCCTCCCCTGAAGGTGCTGACTCTCTCTCCCCTGAAGGTGCTGACTCTCTCCCCCCTCCCCTGAAGGCGCTGACTCTCTCCCCCCTCCCCTGAAGGTGGTGACTCTCCCTCCCCCCTCCCCTGAAGGTGCTGACTCTCTCCCCCCTCCCCTGAAGGTGCTGACTCTCTCTCCCCCTCCCCTGAAGGTGCTGACTCTCTCTCTCTCCCTCCCCTGAAGGTGCTGACTCTCTCTCCCCCTCCCCTGAAGGTGCTGACTCTCTCCCCCTCCCCTGAAGGTGCTGACTCTCTCTCCCCCTCCCCTGAAGGTGCTGACTCTCTCTCCCCCCTCCCCTGAAGGTGCTGACTCTCTCCCCCTCCCCTGAAGGTGCTGACTCTCTCTCCCCCTCCCCTGAAGGTGCTGACTCTCTCTCCCCCTCCCCTGAAGGTGCTGACTCTCTCCCTCCCCTGAAGTCACTGATCTGAAAGAAGGTACTTCTAACAGTGCAGCACTCCATCACTGGACTGGACTGTCAGCTTGGATTATCTGTGCAGGTCTCTTCAGCTGAGAAACCTCGGACTCAGGTGCGAGTGTGCTGCTCTGTCTCTCTGGGCTGGTTTGGACCAGGATTATTCTAGTTCATTAGACTACAAAGTCTCTGGCTTCATCTTCTCTCCTGCCCATGATTAGGTTTGAACCCTGATTTCCCATTTTAGGCCAGGAGCTTTGATAGCTGTGCCTCCTTGGTGCATGGTAGGGAATGAAGGAATGGGTCACACAGAGACTCAGGTCTGACCAGTTCCAACTGAGCCATCAGGATGCTTCAGTCGGACTCATTCTCCAGCCTAATAGTTGGTTTCTAGTTAATGGCCTGAGGACTGTTGCCAGTTACCCTATCAATGGGTCCATTCAATGGTTGAAAACAGTCTCACCCATCAACTTTCAAATGGTCAACGTTCCAGGGGTGGACAAAGAAAACACTTCAAAGACACCCTGAAGCTCTCCTTGAAGTGTGGCAGCATTGACATAAATGACAGGGAGGAGCTCATTACCCAGCCTTCAAAATGGTGGCAACTTGTCCATCAAGCTGCATCACGCTTTGAGACCCAGAGCCTCAATGATGAGGCAGAACGGTGGCAGAGAAGGAAAGACAAGGAAGCAAATCCTGCACTCCAGATCCCATTACCTCATGGGTCATCCTGCCCCATGTTCCCAATGATCTGTGGGTCGAGAATCGGCCTGGTCAATCACATGAAGGCCCATAGCAGAGACTTGCCACCCTGAGTAGACGCCATCCTCGAATCGAGAGACAGCCAACGATGATGATGACAACGGGTCCCATCAGCCCTTTGTACCTTGCTTAACTGACAATTCTGCATATATGAGTCCAGGCAGTGACTATCTTCAGGCCATTTAACAACAAGGGGCATCACAGTCAAGCCTGATCCATGCCCTCACCCAACAGCGACAGTGACTGGTAACAGCAGCATTAGTTGATACTTGCTTGTTCAGGGTTACTCAAGTTAATTGTATTGTCCTCCTCCCACCCATCCCCCCCCAGCACCCTGCCCCTCACAACCCGCCCCCCGCCCCATCTTCTGCCCTGGTGGAGACCATGGAACTCAGTTTTAACTCAGTGTAAGTGAATGGCTTTTGAGTGAGTTAAAATCTCACTCCCATAAGGCAGTCACCTCCAACATCAAATCAGTAAACCAATCCCCAATTTTCCTCTAATTTGGTTTCAGTAAAATAGTGCAAGTGTGACTCGAATGTACCCAGTTTACATCATTAACTTTGAGGTACACAACGAAATACACTGCTGTGTCTTTCCTACCCACTCATACTTCCCCTCCCTCCTCCTAACCCCATTTCTCCAATCCACTAGCTCTGAACAGCCCCACATTCTGTCTGAACCTCTGCTGTTCATCTCCTGCCCCCTGGCATTTGAACCTTTCACCTGCTAGTAACTAACTCTTGACATAACCCTCAAATCTCAAACGGATCACCACAATGTCTCCACTTCATCAAAGAAAACTAGACAACCTCTTCCCTCCTCCCTCTTTACTCAAATGTTTTGATACTCTGAATCATTGCCTTTTCTCTTCTCCGAAAGACACCAACATTTTGCTATCATTAGCTGACTGGAGCTGGATACAGGGATAACAGAGATTATCAGGGGCCTCAATCTCAGTAACGCCTCCATGCATGGACCAGGGTTACCAACCCTCCAGGATTGGCCTGGAGTCTCCAGGAATTGAAGATCAATCTCCAGCACACTGCTGTGTGCAACCCTGGAGAAAAATCATCGGGACGTTAAAAAAAAAAGGGTTTTTTTGTCATTTGCTTTGAACATTTCCCTTCCCTAGAAGGAAGAAATGACGGTCAAGCATCATTCAATTGGGTAATGAGTCTTTTTGCACTCCAATTGACGTAAGAATTCCATACGTCACAAGGATGGATGTGTTGGCCGACTAAAGGCTGGAGTGCGAGGGGCAAGTCATGAGGAAACCTCCAGGAATACATTTCATCACAGTTGGCAACCCTTGAGTGGACTCCTCTCCCTCAGTCTCAGTAACATCTCCATCATTAAGAGCTTTCTGGTTGTACTAAACTTTTATGGAATAATTCTCCGCACCACTACAAAAATAACAGAAACGGGTAGAAAAAACAAGGCAACAAAGAGGATTGAAGTTAGTGACGATTCTTTATCATTAGCTGAATATTAGTGAAGGCCCAATTTCTTTACAAAGCAGTTTGGAGTCAGTTTCTATTGATGTGCCTGTCCCTTCTGCTATTGACTACCTTAGGCTGTCCCCACTGGGCTCACTGTGTCCGAGGCTCCAGTGTCAATGAATACAGTAGAATTCCCAGATGTGCAGACGCTAGACGTTACAAGCTGTCTGACACAATGAAGGACAGGGAGCTGAAAGTGGAAGTACACAGCGATTCGATTGTGGTTCCCTTTGTGGGGTTGCAAGGGGTTGTGGCATTCTTCACCTCTTCCTCCCACTCGCCAGTCCACGCCGCCATCATAGCCATTTCACCTAGAGGGGCGTTGCTCCAGTTAACGACACATTCTTCATGTATTCTTCTATGTTCTCGTAATCATCAGAGTCGGACTCTAATGTCTCCTTAGAGACCTGCATTGAGGTCTTGGGATCATTATTCCTGGCGAGTGGCCTTGTTTTCGGATAGGTTTTCTTGAAGCTGAATTCTTCGGGGGTGAAGGCTCCACATCCTCTGTGGCTCAGGATGTCACTGCTTGGCTGATTCTGGGCAGCTGTAATGTGAGGTCACACACTTTACAACAGCAATTCATATTTACATAGCATCTTTAACATAGTAAAAAATCCTAAGATTCTTCACCGGAGTGTTATCAGACACAATTTAACACTGAGCCACATAAGGAAATATCAGGTAGGTTTTAAAGAGCAGTTTAAAGGAGGAAAGAGTGCAAGGTAGAGAGGCAGTGAGGTTTAGGGAAGCAATTCCAGAGCTTAGAGCCCAGCCGGCCTGGAGTGATGGAAATCTGGATGCACTAGAGATCAGAATTGGAGAAGCACTGAAATCTTCGAGGCTTATAGGGCTGGGGGAGATAGGGACGGATGAGGCCATGGAGGGAATTGAAAACAAGGATGAGAATTTTAAAATTAAGGTGTTGGCAGAGCAGGAACCAATGTAAGTCTGTGAGCGCAGGCGCGATATATGGGGTATGTTACAGCCAGCTCGATGCTCTTACCACTGTTATGTGCTAAGCCACCAGAAATCATCATATCCAGTCACAGATGGAGCTCTGACAGCCTCTCGGGACTGCCATTTCCACCACGAAAGGATCCCAGGCAACCTCTTCCCTTATCACAGTGGGTCAAAGGTCATCCCTATGGATACTAGGATGGCTCGTCTCCATAGATTCCACTCACTATCCAGCCAGAAAAAACTGCTCCATCTCACTATCAAAGCAAAATGTTTGAGAGGGGAAGTGAAGGAAAGGAAAACGTAAGATAAAAATGTGAAGAATGAGGGAACAAAGGAAAGTGAGAAAAGGAAGCGAATCTTCAGTGGTTTGAAGGGAAAGTAACGAAGAACTGCCCAACAGATGTATCCCACCGCACTTAACCACGTTTGTACCCGAAGATGCCACCCTTGGGATTAGGTCATGTCAATAAACTGTACCCGACAGTGGACACTGTGAACCCACATCTGAATCCACACCCACTGCCAATCCCCATACTGCCGCTCCCACCCCTGAACCTCACCTCACCTCACCCCCAATGATGATGATGAAGGGTTGTAAAGCCAAGTTTGGAGGTGACACTAAGAAATGGAGACTGGACGAGAGCCAGATGTTGCAAAGGCTGGGTAGGCAAAAGCTGGCAATAAGATTCAACGTGGGAAGTGTGAGGTCATCCACTTTCGTTCCAAGAATTTGATAGTTGAAAGCGAAAAATACTCAGAACTGTGGTGGAGTAAAGAGACTTAGGTGTCCGGGGGCAGAAATCACTAAAAGCTGGTAAACAGGCACAAAAATATAGTCAAAAATGCTAAAGGAATGTTGGCTTTTATATCAAGGAGGTTAAAATACAAAGGGGAGGAAGTTACACTTCTGTATTACAGATCTTGACTGGGGTACTGTGTTCTTATCCTGAAGAAGAATATATAGGCCTTGGAGAGATTGCAGCACATCTTCATCTAAATGATATTGGAGCTTAGAGGGTTAAATTATAAGGACAGGTTTACACACATTGCCAGTATAGCAGGTTGAGGGGTGATCTAACGAAAGGTTTTAAAATAATAAAGAAATTTGTTAGGAGGAATCAGGGAAACTCTTTTCTCTGGTAGGGAAATTATGAGGGAGGGGTCACAATGTTAACATTAAAGCTATGCCTCTCGGGGGTGAACTCTGGAATTTTCACTCTGAGGGTATTGGAAATCGGTCACCCTCTCCCCCTGAAAGGGTGTGGATCTTGCCCATCAATTGGAGATCTCAACACTGGAGATCTCAGATTGTTGTTCGGCAAACATATCAATGGAAATGGATCAAAGATGGATAAGTGGAACCCAGGCGCAGATCAGCCATAACCCGATTGAATGTCGGAACAGATGTGAGGAGATGATCAGCCTACACTTCCTCCTATACGCCCCATGGCAACCCTCGGGAAACCTCGGAACCACTGCCAATCCTCCTACTCCACAGCATCCCCTTCCACCCAGCCCTTACTCAGTGCCACTCCCAGTAACTAGCCTATTTCATACCATCTGCCCCCAGGGAACATCCCAAGTCATTCTGGACCAGTGTGGCTGGCCAATAACCTCAGTAGATGCTCTCAATTTTACCTTACCCCCAGGCATGACTGGCGTCATCAGTCGGTTCAGTTGCACATTCCAGTGTTTAACATATTGACTTGCTCGCTTCCGCCTCCTCTCTGCCACCTGAGGAGAAGAGAACAGGTCAAAATGGCTGCTCTCATCCATCAACACCCCCACTCTCTAACAACACGGAGAAACAAAACAGCCGACAAACTGAGGTGGAGCTGACCACGAGTCACCAGCATCCCATCGCAGAGTAGTATAGATGCTAGCTGGTTAATCCCATGAGACCATAAATTACCTTTCAGGGAACACAGGTTGGAGTGTCAACCTTACAGTTTTGGTGCTCGTTCTCTGACCTGTTCTCCCTTCACATGCCAACTGGGAAGGCAAAAAAGTTGCATTGAACCTGAGAGTGTCCTTAGGATTCATTCTCTATTACAATCGAGGTTCAGAAATTAATAAGATCTAAATCTTGTAAAGACTCTTACCAAAACTGGAGTTTGTACCTGTCCTAGGAGTGTTTGATGGGATAGTGTCAATGCAAATTTACTCTATATCTAGCCCACAATCCTGCACATGCCCAAAACCCTTTCCTATCCCACCCAATCGAATCCCACTTTCCCGCTCACTTTCTTTTTAATAGCCCACCCAATTAAGCTATGCACTCGTGGCATCTGGGCATTGTTGGCAAGGCCAGCATTTATTGCCACACCCAAATAAGCCTTTGAGAAGGTGGTGGTGAGCTGCCTTCTTGAACCACTGCAGTCCATGTGGTGTAGGTACAACCACCGTGTGATTAGGAAGGGAGTTCCAGGATTTTGACCTAGCGACAGTGAAGGAATGGCGATATATTTCCAAATCAGGATGGTGAGTGGCTCGGAGGGGAACTTGCAGGTGGTGGTGTTCCCATCTATCTGCTGCCCTTGTCCTTCTGAGAAGTAGAGGTCATGGGTTTGGAAGGTGCTGATGAAGGAGCCTTGGTGAGTTGCTGCAGTGTATCTTATAGATGGTACACACTGCGGCTACTGTGCGTCGGTGGTTTAGAGATTGAATGCTGAAGGCGGTGGATGAGTTGATGAAGCAATGGGCTGCTTTGTCCTGGATGGTATCAAGCTTCTTGTGTGTTGTGGGAGTTGCACTCATTCTGGCAAGTGGGGAGTATTCCATCACACTCCTGACTTGTGCCTTATGGCAGGTGTACAGGCTTTGGGGTGTCAGGCAATGAGTCAGTGGCCGCAGGATTCCCAGCCTCTCACCTGCTCTTGAAGCCACAGTATTTATATTGCTTGTCCAGTTCAGTTTCTGGTCAATGGTGAATGATGACCCCTTTATCCCCCAGTACAAGGGTGGTGGGGGATTCGGTGATGGTAATTTTTAAAATATATTCACTTATGAGGTGAGGACATAGCTGGCAAGGCTAGCATTTGCTGAACATCCTTGATTGCCCTTGAGAAGGTGGTCAGTCACTGAATGTCAACAGGAGGTGCTGAGAATCTGTGTTTCAACACAGAAGGAGGCCATTTGGTCCATCATGTTTATGCTGGATTTCTGAAAGAGCAATTCACTGAGTGCCACTTGCCTGCCTTTTCCCCATAGCCCTGCTCATTTTCCCTCCAGATAATGATCCAAATCTCTTCTTAAAGTTATGATTGAATCTATCCTCCACCACAGTCTCAGACAGTGCATTTCAGATCCTAACCATTCACCGTGTAGAAAAAACAATTCCTCATGTCATTGTTGCTTCTTTTGCCAAACACCTCAAACCTATGCCCTCTGGCTCTCAATCCTTCCACTAATGTGAACAGTTTCTCCCTGTCTACTTTGTCCAGGCCCCTCATGATTTTGAATACTTCTACCTTAGGGTGAGGAGATGGTGGTGTAGTGGTAATATCACTGGACTAATAATTCAGAGGCCCAGGCTAAAATGCTCTGGGGACACAAGGTTCAAATCCCACCACAGCAGTTGGGATTTAAATTCAATTAATAAATCTGGAACATAAAGTTAGTCATCAAACTATCATTGACTATTGTAAAAACCCATCTGGTTCACAACTGGCTAGCCTATCTACCTAAAAAAATCTACTGTCCTTACCTAGTCTGGCCTACTTGTGACTCCAGACCTCCAGCAATATGACTCTTAACTGTGCCCTATTAATAAAGCTCAGGATCCCTGATACTTTTTTAACCACTCTCTCAACCTGTCCTGCCACCTTTGTTAGGGAGGGAAGCAGTTTAAGAAGTTCAATTGCTGGTTATTAGGTGTTTAATTTGATTGTATAAAAGGGATAACAGCTGAGCTTAGTGGGGGCTTAGTGGAGAGTTTTATGACCAACAATAAAACTCTGTCTTGGTTTTGGTCTTCATTTCTAAACAACTATTGGAGCTTAACAGTGGTTGCAGGGGATGGTTGCTGTTTGTAAGTAAAAGATTGGAACTAAGCTTTTTTTGTGCAAAAGACTATTTGGAGTTAACTAGAGCAGAGTGGTTTGGAGTTACTCAAAAAAAAAGAAAATGGCTGAATCAAAATGTAGAGTTTTGGGGTGTGATTACCCACCGATGTTATCTGAGGGTGAACCCTCTGAGCAATGGAAGAACGAAGTAACTATGTGGACATGGGTTGCGTGCTTGCCAATGAGAAACAGGGAATGGCCTTGGTAATTTCGGTACCATACAAAAGCAAAATAAGAGGCAAAGTACTTTCAGAGTTGGAGCCTGAGCATTTGGACATGGATGAAGGTTTGGAAACTTTATTAGATTTTACAGTTAAGATCTATCAATAAGATGATTTATAAAGCATGGTCCAATGTTGACAAATTTAGGAAGTTGGAGGACAGTTCCATGGAAGATTACATAATGGGGTTCAGTAGACTGTATGAAGATTGCATGAGTTCCGTCTAGAAACTCCCCAATTGGTGCTGGTGTTCACGTTTCTAGACTGTGCCAGAGTATGGAATATGGACAGGCTCAGAGTTCTAATGGGGGTTAAGTCTGCAGAAAGACACACGCTGCTAGAACAGATGTCAGAAGCTTGAAAAAAGTTCCTCGGAAAACATTCCTTTCCGGCAGCGTTCATGGTGCAAATGAGCCATTGGGCGCTCAGACAGAAAATGGAGGATACAATGTTAACGGGATGGTGAGATCGTTTCGAAACAGGACGTGGGCATCAGTACGAAAGGATATTTGTAACTAGAAACAATGGGGACAGAAACACCTTTGACAATTATGACAGGAGAAAAGAATTAGGGATTTACAACAATAGAATGAACCCCAGAAATGCCCAGGGTGTGGTCAGTGTCTTAGATGTGATTCAAAATACCATTGTGCAATGAACTGTCCTAAATGAGATAATAAGGTGGTCGAAATTAAAGACGAGACAGAAGACTCAGAAGATGGAGATATTAACCAAAGAGAGGCCATTGTAAGTTTCAGCCCAGTGACGAAAGTCCTTCAAATATATGGCGCTAGATAGCGGAAGCATATCTGTCTGTGGAATAGACCAGTTAAAATGCTACCTGGACTCCTTAAATGATGAGGACTGAATAAAGTTAAAGAATTTAAGAGTTCCACCAGTTTTAGATTTGGAGATGATAATACCCTAAAATTTTTACAAAGGTTAGTGATTCGTTGTAAGATAGCTGGAGTCAATCATTTCATCAGCATGTTTGTAGTATCTAGTGAAATACTGTTACTGTTGATCAGACCATCGATGAAGAAAGTGCAGATGAAGCTGGACATGAAAATGATGAGGCCATTGTATTTGGAAAACCTGTGGATTTACAATTTATGCAATCTGGACACTATTGTATTCCTTTAATGAAACCTAACTTTTCTACTAAGGAGATTAAAGAAGTGTTATTAGCGTCAAGGGACAGGAATTTAGAAGACAAAAAGCAAATTGTGTTAAAATTGCATCGGCAGTTGATCCTTCTCCGTGAAGATTAAACATTTTGCTAAGGGATGGAGAGTATGCCAAACTTGTGGAGGAGATAAGCAACAGATGTCATATATGTAATAAATACAGAAGGACACCATCACGCCAATAGTGAGTCTACCTTTAGCGAGGGATTTGAATGAAGTTGTGGCAATGGATTTAAAGCTTTGGGCTAAAGAGAAGAACATTTTTATTTTACATTTTGTAGATTTGGCAACAAGATTTAGCCAGTCGACAATTATATACAGTAAAGAAAATAATTGTGGATCAGATAATAGAGAAGTGGATAGGGACCAGATTGGGACCACCAGTGAATTAACGACAAGTTTTGGGATATGTGCGAAAACATTAATATAATAGTTATGAATACCGCAGCTGAAAGCCCCTTTAGTAATGGAGCATGTGAAAGGAATTGCATGGTTATAAATGAGATGCTTTGTAAAATATTGACCATAAGACGCAAGAGCAGAAGTAGGCCATTCAGCCCATCGAGTCTGTTCTGCCATTCAATGAGATCATGGCTGATCTGATAATCCTCAACTCCACTTGGCAGATAGACCAAGCTGTAAATTAACATCAGCTCTAGCATGGGCTGTCCATGCCAAGAATTCACTGCAGATGGTCGGAGGCTATGGTCCATATCAGTTGGTTTTTGGTAGAAACCCAAAAATTCCTTCAGTCCTGAGTGATCATCCCCCAGCCTGGGAGGGAACTACAATTAGCTCCACCTTTTTCTGAGCATTTAAATGCACGACACATGGGTAGAAGAGTGTTCCTTAAAGCCGAAGTTTCAGAGAATTCAGTGAGCTCTAAGACACACTGTACGACCATCGGAAACTATTCTCAATCAGGAAGACATGGTATGTTATGAAAGAGAAGGACTTAATGAGTGGAAAGGCCCGGGTAAGATTATAGGTAAAGATGGTAAAACAGTCATTTTCCAACCTGGGAATCAGACTATTCGGGTACACTCTTCGAGGTTAGTTGGTGTGGATCACAAATTTACAGGTTTGGAAAGTGTAGGAAGGGATGAGGAATCATGTACTTCTCATACCCATATGTTGCATGATTGTGAGGACCAGGTAGCTGAAATTGATGGGGTATCTGAAGATGGAGACAGTAATTCGGACAAAGAAGATGAAGCAATTTGTCTCAGAGGACAACTGCCGAAAGCTGGCACTAAAGTTCCCTAATTGCTTGGGGCCAGTCAATGGAGGGGTGTGACAATTGTAGTTCGAGCAGGGAAGGCCACTGGAAAATATAAAAACCGGTAAATGTACGAAATAAAGGACAGGAGGTTAGGCCTATGGATTGGGAACATGAAGTACAAAAATGGAAGGCATGGAAACTCTATCAGTTCAGACAGTGGGTCTGGGAGTGAACATGCCTCTAGAAAGAGATCGCAAACTGTTGACAGAACATCTATAAATGGGAGAGAGAGATCAAACAGTAACAATCTGGAGCGTGATAGAAGGCAGGATAGAGGGCGTAGCTTAACAAGGTCAAGGAATATGGCACAGACTGGTAATGCTACAAGGAGCAGAAGCCCATGTAATCGAGAAGTCTTAGTAGCTTCAAACAAATTAGATGGTAAATTAATAAAGGATATCAAACAGCAATAACTACATAATAAAAACAAAATGCTGGAAAAACTCAGCAGGTCTGATAGCAAGAGCTACATAGTTGGAAAGAATTTGGGGTGTACACAGAGGTGCCAGGTGGGGACAATCAGCTCCGTCTCCTAGATGGATACGAACGGAAAAGGTGCTTCCTGATGGGACTTATAAAGCTAAAGCCAAGCATGTAGCACGAGGGTTTAAAGAAATATTGGGTGACCGGGATACAAGAGTAGATTCACCTACAGCAGGGAAAGCTATGTTGAAGATCTTTTTGGCTCTATTAGCTACAAATGCTTGGGAATGTAAGTCCATTGATATTAAAGCTGCTTTTTTGCAGGGACACCAACTTCAAAGGGAAAATTTTCTTCTGTCCACCAAAAGAGGTGTTAAATGTAGAAGGGACACTCTGGAAACTAAATAAATGCAAATACTGCTTAAATGACGCCTCCAGAGTTTGGTATTTCTCAGTGAGGTCAGTTTTATTAAAGTTGGAAGAGGACCAGGCAATGTTTTACTGGCACCATGAAGGGAAACTTGCAGGTATTTTTATGATGCATGTAGATGATTTAATGTGGGGTGGTAGTAGCAAATTTGAAATGGTTGTCATTAATGGGCTCTGGATAGAGTTTAAAATTGGAAGTTGGGCTTCTGGTGTGTTTAAATACATTGGATTGGAAATCAAGCAGAGTGGATCACACGTCCTTTTACATCAGCAATCCTATTTGGAGAACGTCAATCCCATTGCAATCAGTCATGATAGGGCCTCCCAGGAATATAGTGGCTTCAGGAACTCAGAGGTCTAATTGGGCAACTCAATTGACTAGGCAAACAAACAAGGCCAGACGTCAGTTTTGACGTTTTGGAATGGAGCACTAAAATGAACAATTCCAAGGTCGAAGAAATCATTCAGGCAAACAAAACATTGACAAAATTAAAAATGGAGCAGTGTGTTTTGAAATTCCAATCTTTGCGTGATCTAGAAAAATGAAACTGCGTTCAGTGATGTGTCTTATGCAAATCTGTGATAGATTTTTGAGTATGGAAGGATTTATATTTCTCATTTGGGGGGAAGAGGGCAAATGCTGCCCTTTGGCATGGGAATCTAAAAAGATATGAAGAGTTGTAAAAAGTGTTAGCAGCAGAGACTCTTGCCTTTGTTGAGGTGGTAGATATGGCATTCCTTACATCAAATATACTGGCTGAAGTTTCAAATGGGAAAGGGTATTCAGGAATGGTACCTATCGAATGTCTAATAGGTAATAAGCCACTTAGGGAAAATGTTCACTCTACAAAGTGCATTAACGAGAAGAGATTGCGAATTGACATAGCAAGCTTAAAACAGATGCTCGAGAATAAGGAGATTGCCCAGATCAAATGGATTGATAGCAGCTACCAGTTATCTGACTGCTTCACCAAAAGAGGAGCAAGCTCCAAGAAGTTACTAGAGATCCTTAAAGAGGGACATCTTTTCATTTAAGAAAGAAATACTCCTTTTGTGTGGACATCTCTATACATGTGTTTTTTTTTTAAAAGGAGGGGAATAAAGTGAGTTTATTGGGAAAAAATATATATTGATGTTTGTTATTTCCTTTGCGATTATATAAACTTAAGGGTTACTTTCTTTTTAAGAGGGTAACAGTTTATAAGAAGTTCAATTAGGTTGTTTAATTAAGTACCCATTTGATTGTATAAAAGGGATAACAGCTGAGCCCAGGGGGACTCAGTAAAGAGTTTTATGACCAACAATAAAACTCTGTCTGAAGGAGTTTGTCTTGGATTCGGTCTTCAGTTCTAAACAACTATTGGAGCTTTAACAACCTTCAATCATTTGTGCACATATACCCCCAGGGCCCTCTGCTCCTTCACCCCCTTTGGAATTATATCCTTTATTTTAATCTTGCCTCTGCACATTCTTCCTATCAAAGTGAATCATTTCACACTTCTCTGCATTAACTTCCCTTTGTCACTTGTCCTCCCATTCCACTAAACTATCTGTGTCCTCTTGAAGTTTATCACTATCCTCCTCACAGTTCATAATACAGCAAATTTTGAAATTGTGCCCTGTACTCCTATGTCCAGGTCATTAATATGTATCAAAAAAAAGCAGGGGTCTGAACACCAATCCCACTACAGACCCTGCAGCGATACCTTTACGTCGAGCCTCCTCCGAGATGGTGTGCCCTGGCGACGTATTTCTTCCGCGAGGTGCACGGCCTGAATTATGACGTGCAGCTCCTGTTTATAGAGCAGAGGGGCCTCGGTGGCTCCTTCCAAGTGTTGCCCGTCTTTTACCAGGACCTGATCAAAGTCTGGAACGTGGTCGCCTCGCGACGCAGCTCTCCCCCGTCAGGAGTAGCGGCTATCGTCAGAGAGCCGCTGCTCAGGAATCCGCTCCTCCGTCCCTTTCAGTGGCTGGCGGAGAGGAGGGCTGTGGCTGCCGGGGTGACCAGGATCGGGGACGTGCTGGGTGGCGGAGGACTGGGCTGGATGCTTCCGCAGGAGTTGGCGCATCGCGCGTCAGTGAGTGTCCAGGTCACAGCCGATGCCATCCAAGACCTAAGGACGGTCGTGCTCAGACCCGAAGTCATTTTAGGTCTCGAGGTGGCCCAGGTGCGCGGTGGTCTTCCGTCTGAACGTTCCCCTGTTCGGACGGAATTCCACATTGGCCCCAAGGCCCGAACCCTCCCTCGGGTGCCGGTGCCCCGCAATAATATGAGCCGCCTCGGGGACATGCCCTCCGTGCCATTTAGCAGGGTGCGGAGGGGTTTTCTGTACGGACTGCTGCTGCACACCTTCCATTTTCTCGCCCTGGTCCGCCGCCCGGACACGCCCTGGCGTGCCTTGTTGCCGTCCGGCGGTGGGGGCCCCCGATGGGAGGCCCTCTACGGAGGAGTTCTCCCTCTTTCTATCGGGGACCTGGGTTGGAGGGTGTTGCATGCAGCAGTCCCCTACAATAGGAGGATGTTTAGGTTCACGGACTCCCAGGACACTTGCCCTTTTTGCGGTCTTGTGGAGTCTGTGGACCATGCATATATAGGGTGTCTTAGGCTGCACTCCCTTTTTAGTTATTTAAAAAATCTTTTATTACTATTTTGTTTGCACTTCAGTCCCACGCTCCTGATCTACGGACACCCGGTGCGGAAGGGGGTCGGGAAGGAGGAGGACCTCCTCGTGAACCTGCTCCTGGGCCTGGCCAAGTTGGCCATCAACAGGTCCAGGCAGCGGGCGATCGATGGGGGAGTCCCGCCCGATTGTTTGTCCCTCTTCCGCGGCTACGTTCGCGGCCGGATGTCCCTGGAAAGGGAGCACGCGGTGTCTGCCGGCACCATCGAGGCCTTCCGTGCCCGGTGGGCACCGTGGGGACTGGGGTGTTTTGTTGACCCCTTTAATCACATCTTAGTTTGATGTTTGTAAGGTTCCTTTAAAGTTTTTCCTTGATTTTACAGCTGACCTGACTTAGGAGCTGTGCTTGATTTCTCCCTTGTTTTTGTTAATTTAGTTTATTGTTTTGACTCAAAAGAGTTACAAACCTTCCTCCAGTCCAAAAAAACAACTGTTCACCATTACAAAACAAAAACAGAATTACCTGGAAAAACTCAGCAGGTCTGGCAGCATCGGTGGAGAAGAAATCAGTTAACGTTTCGAGTCTTCATGACCCTTCGGCAGAGCTGAGTATAGTTAGGAGAAAAGTGAAATATAAGCTGGTCTAAGGTGGGGGGGGCGGGGGGGAGAGAGAAGTTGAGGGTGTGGTGATTGTGGAGATAAGCGAGCAGTGATAGGAGCAGATAATCAAAAGATGTCACAGACAAAAGGATCAAAGAGGTGTTGAAGGTGGGGATATTATCTAAGAAAAGTGCTAATTAAGAATGGAAGACAGGATACTCAAGGTACAGCTCTAGTGGGGGTGGGGTGGAAAGACTAACAAAGTTTTAGTTTTAGATTTAAAAATAATGGAAATAGGTGGGAAAAGAAGAATCTATATAAATTATTGAAAAAAAAGGGAGGGGGGAGAAACAGGGTGGGGATGGGGGGAGGGGGAGTTTAAGATCTAAAGTTGTTGAATTCAATATTCAGCCCTGAAGGCTGTAAAGTGCCTAGTCGGAAGATGAGGTGCTGTTCCTCCAGTTTGCGTTGGGCTTCACTGGAACAATGCAGCAAGCCAAGGACAGACATGTGGGCAAGAGAGCAGGGTGGAGTGTTAAAATGGCAAGCGACAGGGAGGTTTGGGTCTTTCTTGCGGACAGACCGCAGGTGTTCTGCAAAGCGGTCGCCCAGTTTGCGTTTGGTCTCTCCAATGTAGAGGAGACCGCATTGGGAGCAACGAATGCAGTAGACTAAGTTAGGGGAAATGCAAGTGAAATGCTGCTTCACTTGAAAGGAGTGTGTTCACCATTACACTCTTTCCTGTCACTCAGTCAATTCTGTATCGATGTTGCTAACGTCCCTTTTATTCCATGAGCTATAACTTTCCTCACAGGTCTGTTGTGCAGCACTTGATCAAATGCCTTTTGGAAATCCATGTACACCACATCAACTGCATTACCCTCATCTACCCTGTTATGTTTTGTTGGTCACTGCTTGGCATTTGTGTGACATGAATGTTGCTTGCTACTTGTCAGCCTAATCCTGAATATTGTCCATGTCTTGCACATTTGGACATGGACTGTTTCAGTATCTGAGGAGTCACATATGCTGATGAACATTGTGCAATCATCAGTGAACATCCTCACTTCTGACCTTCTGATGGAAGGAAGGTCATTGGTGAAGCAGCTGAAGATGGTTGGGCCGAGGACACTACCCTGAGGAACTCCTGCAGTGATGTCCTGGAGCTGAGATGACTGACCTCCAACACCCACAACCATCTTCCTTTGTGCTAGGTATGACTCCAACCAGCAGAGAGTTTTCCCCCTGATTCCCATTGACTCCAGTTTTGCTCGGGCTCCTTGATGCCACACTCAGTCAGCTGCTGCCTTTATGTCAAGGGCAGTCACTCTCACCTCACCTTGAGTTCAGCTCCTTTGTCCATGTTTGAACCAAGGCTGTAATGAGGTCAGGAGCTGAGTGGCCCTGGCAGAACCCAAACTGAGCGTCAGTGAGCAGGTTATTTCTGAGTAAGTGCTGCTTGATAGCACCGTCAACGAAACCTTCCATCGCTTTACTGATGATCAAGAGTAGACTGCTGGGGCAGTAATTGGCCAGATTGGATTTATCCTTTTTAGTGGACAAAACATACCTGGGCAATCTGCCCGAATCGTAATTACTGGAACAGTTTGGTTGTGAAGGGGCTTGTTCTGCAACAGAAATCCTCACTTGCCTCGCTGACTCTGGTGTGCTTCACATTCAATGAATCGAATTGGATGAAGACTGGCTTCTGTTATGATGGGGGGTTTCAGGAAGAGGCTGTGATAGATCATCCACTGGGCTCTTCTGGCTGAAGATGGCTGCAAAAGCTGCAGCCTTGTATATCCCACTCTCCATCTCCCTCCCCAGGCTCACCAATACTCCACTTTTTAAGCGCTTACTGAACCTTTTTTAATCGCCAGGGGAACAGCATCTCACTTTCAGATTAGGCGCTTTGTACAGCTTCTGGGCTCAACATTTGAGTTTAACAACTTCAGACCACAAACTCTGTCCTCCATTTTGATCTTTTTTTGGCCAAGTGTCAGTCTATATCTTGTTTCTATGCTTTTGTGTTTTGACAGGGCTGTCCATTACTCTGCTGCTTACACTCACACCAGACCAAGGCTTTTTTTTCATTACGACAACCATGACCACTCCCTTTTCCTTTTGTTCCATGACATCTTTGTTATTTAACCTTTCCTGCCCTCTAACTTATTCCAGACCTTCCCTTTTGTTCTTCCCCCTCTCTCCTGCCTTTCAACAGCATAAAACCATCACATATCTAGCACAACGGAAGATGGTTGTGGTTGTTGGAGGTCAATCATCTCAGTTCTAGGACATCACTGCAGGAGTTCCTCAGGGTAGTGTCCTCGGCCCAACCATCTTCAGCTGCTTCATCAATGACCTTCCTTCCATCATAAGGTCAGAAGGGGGGATGTTCACTGATAATTGCACAATGTTCAGCACCATTCGCGACTCCTCAGATACTAAAGCAGTCCATGTCCAATATCCAGGCTTGGGCTGACAAGTGGCAAGTAACATTGCCTGACACTTGTGTAGCGTGAATGACCATCTCCAACAACATATGGAGAAGGAGTAGGTCATTCGGCCCCTCGAACCTGCTCCACCATTTAATAAGATCATGGCTGATCTGATAGTATCCTCAAATCTGCATCCTGTCTACCCTTAATAACCTATCACCCACTTGCCTACCAAGAATCTATCCATCTCTGCCTTAAAAATATTCAAAGGCTCTACTTCCACTGCATTTTCAGGAAGAGAGTTCCAAAGACTCACAACCCTCAGAAAAAATTTCATCTCGTCTCTGGTTTAAATGGGCGACCCCTTATTTTTAAACAGTGATCCCTAGCTCTGGATTCTCCCACAAGAGGAAATATCCTTTCCACATCCACCCTGTCAAGACCCCTCAAGATCTTATATGTTTCAATCAAGTTACCTCTTACTCTTCTAAACTCCAGCAGATACAAGCCTAGTCTGTCCAACCTTTCCTCATAAGACAACCCACCCATTCCAGGTATTAGTCTGGTAAACCTTCTCTGAACTGCTTCCAATGCATTTACATCCTCCCTTAAATAAGGTGACCAATACTGTACACAGTATTCCAAATGAGGTCACACTAGTGCCCTGTATAACTGAGGCATAACCTCCCTATTCGTGTATTCAATTCCCCTCACAATAAGCCTTTTGCAATTCATGCACTAAGACTCCCAGATCCCTCTGCATCTCAGAGCTCTGCAATCTCTCACTATTTAGATAATATGCTTCTCTTTTATTCTTCCAGTCAAAATGTTCAATTTCACATTTTCCTATATTATACTCCATTTGCCAGATCTTTGCCCACTCACTTAACCTTTCTATATCTTTTTGTAGCCTCCTTATGTCCTCTTCACAACTTACTTTCCTACCTATCTTTGTGTCATCAGCAAATTTGGCAACCATCCCATTCATCCCTTCATCCAAGTCATTTATATAAATTGTAAACAGTTGAGGTCCTAGCACTGATCCCTGTTGCACACCACTCATTACATCTTGCCAACCTGAAAAAGACCCACTTATGCCTACTCTCTGCTTCCTGTTAGCTAACCAATCTTCTATCTATGCTAATATGTTACCCCCTATACCATGAGCTTTTATTTGCCGCAATGACCTTTGATGTGGCACCTTCTCAAATGCCTTCTGGAAATCTAAGTACAGTACATCCACCGGTTCCCCTTTATCCACAGCACATGTTATGTTATGAACTCCAGGAGGTTGGTTAAACATGATTTCCCTTTCACAAATCCATGTTGACTCTGCCTGGTTGCTTTGAACTTTTCTAAGTGCCCTGCTACAACATCTTTAATAATATCTCTAACATTTTCCCAGTGACAGATGTTAAGCTAACTGGTCTGTAGTTTCCCACTTTCTGTCTCCCTCCCTTTTTGAATAATGGAGTTACATTTGGTATCTTCCAATCTAATGGGACCTTCCCCGAATCTAGGGAGTTTCAGAATATTAAAATCAATATCTCACTAGCCACTTCTTTTAAGACTCTCAGATGAAGTCCATTAGGACCCGAGCTCTTGTCAGTCACAGCTCCAACAATTCACTCAGTACCACTTCCCTGGTGATTGCAATTTTCCAGAGTTCCTCCATTTCCTGATTTATAGCTGCTTCTGAGATGTTACTTGTATCCTCTATAGTGAAAACTGATGCGAAATACCTGTCCAATTCATCTGCCATTTCTTTGTTTTCCATTATCAATTCTTCAGACTCACTTTCTATAGGACAAATACTCACTTTGTTAACTCGTTTCTTTTTTAAATACACCCCCTGACTCCCCACAGCCTGTCCACCATCTACAAGGCACAAGTCAGGAGTGTGATGGAATACCCTCCACTTGCCTGGATGAGTGCAGCTTCCACAACACTCGCAGCTTGACATCATCCAGGACAAAGCAGCCCGCTTGACTGGCACCACATCCATAAACATTCACTCCCTCCACCACCGACGCACAGTGACAGCAGTGTGTGTACCATCTACAAGATGCACTGCAGAAACTCAAAGGCTCCTTAGGCAGCACCTTCCAAACCCACGACCTCTACCATCTAGAGGGACAAGGGCAGCATACACATGGGAACACCACCACCTGGAAGTTCCCCTCCAAGCCACTCACCATCCTGACTTGGAAATATATCACCATTCCTTCAGTGTCACTGGGTCAAAATCCTGGAACTCCATCCCTAACAGCACTGTGGGTGTACCTACACCACCTGGACTGCAGCGGTTCAAGAAGTCAGCTCACCATCACCTTCTCAAGGGCAATTAGGGATGGGCAAGAAATGCTGGCCTAGCCAGCGACGCCCACATCCCATAAAAGAATATTAAAAAAACATTTCTACCTCCCTTTCAGTTCTGAAGAAGAATCACATTGAACTTAAAAAGTTAATTCTGTTTCTTTCTCACAGATGCTGCCAGACCTGCTGAGTATTTCCAGCATTTGCTGTTTTTATTTCAGATGTCCAGCATCCACAGTATTTTGCTTTTATTCTCTTTGAACAGTATCTTGGACACTGATATCCAGCAATGTCCATCAAAGATTCAAAGATTCAACCCACCTCTTTTCTAATTCCTGTGCTTATATTAAATCTACACTCTCTGCTTCTCGTCTCACTGACATTATCTCACTGTTGAAAATGATCATTTCTGCTTAAGCCTGGAGGCTCAGAGAGTTGTCAGGATGTGAAACTTGCTAACACAGGTGTCATTGGCGGGTGGCTGGCATTGACGCATTTCTGGGGAAGCTAGATTAACATATGAGATGGAAAGAAATAGAAAGCTATGATAATAGGGTCCGATGAGGAAAGGTGGAGGAGACTCCCTTGGATCTTCAATGCCAGTGTTGGTAAGTAAGGCCGAACAGCTTGTTTGTGCTGTACACTTAACGTAACTCAAAGTAATAATGAGTCCCCAGGCAGTGGATGTACACGAATGGGGAGAGGTACAGGATATAAGGCCCTGAGCACTGTTTGTGCTGCTCCTGGACTATTAGACTCACAACAAGGTCCTGCTTGTTCCGATGCCTGGTCTCTCTCAGCTCCTCCATGGCCTGCTGCAGGGCCTGGGTCTTGCTGGTTATCTGTTGCTCCAGCTGCTGCTTCTGCTGTGTTCTCTGGATGAGATTCTGCAGTTCAACCTTCAGCTTCATCAACTCCTTCAGCTTCTCCTCCTCCTGCTGCAGCAGCCTGCCACAAAACACCAACAAGAACAGCTTTAGAGGCAATGGGTTAGAACCATCTTGACAGCAAAGGCAGAAAGAAGCAAAGAGGAACATGTATTTCTACAACTCCTTCACATCCTCAGGGCTTCCCAAAGCACTACATAGCCAATTATGGACTTTTGAAGTGTAGACAATGTTGTATTTGTCAGAAACTCAGCAGCCAATTGGAATGCACTCCCACACTTCTAGACAGGAGACACCAAAATATTAGTCAGTCATCTCTTTTTCACTCACATCTTCCAACCTAATAATCTTTTAAGCTGTAATGATGCCATTCTAAACATTCCTACCCCCTCTGCTTCATCACCACACTCATTGTGACCTCCTCTTCTCCACCCTCCCGTCCATACTATTCCTGAACTCTTCAGGCTTGGAGTATTGCTGTCGGATACACCCCTGGTCGCTGTGTTCTGAGCCTTTGCCCTTCTAGGCCACTCAATGGAATGACCTTTACTCCTAATGGAAGCCAGGTGCAGCCCCACAGTTGGGAGTATTCCACTGGTGAGGGGCATGGGGAAGGGGGAAAGGGCAGAGTGGAGGCTCCTGTCAGGTAAGGTTAATATAACATCCCATTAGGACCTCGTTCACTGCCCGGACTAGCTGTTACAATGGGACTGGAAATGGAGTCACACCATTTTAACTGCACCCCCAGTGATCAGGGAGCGTTACAAACGTTCCCCCCCACCCCTCCCCCACCAAATCCCACTCTAGTTTTCATCACTGTACCTTGCCTGTGCCATTCGCACGGCCTGCTCATCAGTGTGGGCCTGGATCTCGGCCTTCAGGGCCTGCTCCAAGCCTTGCTGCATCGTCTCCAGTTCCTGAATCCGATGGCGTTGAGCTCCGGCTTCCAGCTCCTTCTTCTCCATGACTAACTGCATCTGGCGTTTGTCCTTTGAAGAGGTGAGGCAGAGAGAGACACACAGGAAGAATAACGCATCAAAAGAACTGCAACAAACACCCTTACCCGTTGAAGATTACTGGCAACAAAGAATGGCTCTTCCAGTCTCAGTGTCCTCTCCCGCCAGGACCCGATGTGTCAGGTTCAGCTCCATGGCCTCCGGCTCCCTCCCACCATCTTGCCCATGTCACCATTTGTGAGCCATGGGGGTGCAGGACATCACCTATACTTGGGAGGTGTCAGGAGTGGGATCTTAGCTGAGTTCCTCATTCCTAGAGCAGAGATGAGTAGCCAAACTGAGGATCACTAATACAGCAGAGCCTGGGGATGGAAGCTGGGTATATCATAACATGCACCTTTAAGGGGGCGTATCTTAACTTCCTTGTCAATCAGTACCACCTTCACAAGATATGATGTAGCAGCCCCATGACCTGTGGTCGGTATGCAGGCAGCAGTGGTAGAGATTAGATGTACGATCAATAGTCTCCCCTGCCTCATTCCTAAGCAGATCTTCCACAGCTGCCAAAGCTCTTGGTGGGCAGTGGATACATTTCCAAAATCCTGCTCAAATTTCCCTCCCAGTTCCCTCTGGACTAAGGATTCTGCCCAGCGTTGGAAACCCAACAGTTTCATCACATGTCCCCTTGCCTCATCCAGCCAAGCCGCCATTGTTTCACCCCCTCAACCATCTCCAAGATCTTTACAATAAATAGAAATGAGACAAAAGCCACATTGTTCTTTTTTAAATACCCCCTCTCTCAGTTGCTCCCACATCTCTGGGCTGCCCTAGTATGTCCATTGAAAGAGAGGAAGAGATTATAGGGAGTGTTGCCCTGAGGCCCTCATCATTCTCAGCAAGGAGCAGGTCATTCAGCCCATCGTGTCTCTGCCAGTGCTCTCTCTCTCTCTCTCTCTCTCTCTGATTCAGAGCCACTGAGAAGGAAGCTTTCCAAGTTTGTGAACTGACTTATACATTTATCCTTTCTTCCTTCCAGATGGTAGCCTTTCCTGTTCTGGAATATACCAGCCCTCTCGGCTCTGGAGCGCGCCAGCCCTCTCAGTTTTCCGGCCCAACATCAGTAAAGAAATTAGCCTCATAACCTCCAAAGGTAACAGCAGCTATCCTTAATGAGGTGAGCGATGTCAGTGCAGAGACACCCACACGTTATCAAACACTCCCAGGACAGGTACAGCACGGGGTTAGATACAGAGTAAAGCTCCCTCTACACTGTCCCCATCAAACACTCCCAGGACAGGTACAGCACGGGGTTAGATACAGAGTAAAGCTCCCTCTACACTGTCCCCATCAAACACTCCCAGGACAGGTACAGCACGGGGTTAGATACAGAGTAAAGCTCCCTCTACACTGTTCACATCAAACACTCCCAGGACAGGTACAGCACGGGGTTAGATACAGAGTAAAGCTCCCTCTACACTGTCCCCATCAAACACTCCCAGGACAGGTACAGCACGGGGTTAGATACAGAGTAAAGCTCCCTCTACACCGTCCCCATCAAACACTCCCAGGACAGGTACAGCATGGGGTTAGATACAGAGTAAAGCTCCCTCTACACCATCCCCATCAAACACTCCCCGGACAGGTACAGCACGGGGTTAGATACAGAGTAAAGCTCCCTCTACACCGTCCCCATCAAACACCCCCAGGACAGGTACAGCATGGGGTTAGATACAGAGTAAAGCTCCCTCTACACCATCCCCATCAAACACTCCCCGGACAGGTACAGCACGGGGTTAGATACAGAGTAAAGCTCCCTCTACACCGTCCCCATCAAACACCCCCAGGACAGGTACAGCATGGGGTTAGATACAGAGTAAAGCTCCCTCTACACCATCCCCATCAAACATTCCCAGGACAGGTACAGCACGGGGTTAGATACAGAGTAAAGCTCCCTCTACACCATCCCCATCAAACATTCCCAGGACAGGTACAGCATGGAGTTAGATACAGAGTAAAACTCCCTCTACACTGTACCCATCAAACACTCCCAGGACAGGTACAGCACGGGGTTAGATAGAGCGTAAATCTCCCTCTACACTGTCCCCATCAAACACTCCCAGGACAGGTACAGCACGGGGTTAGATACAGAGTAAAGCTCCCTCTACACTGTCCCCATCAAACACTCCCAGGACAGGTACAGCATGGGGTTAGATACAGAGTAAAGCTCCCTCTACACTGTCCCTATCAAACACTCCCAGGACAGGTACAGCATGGGGTTAGATACAGAGTAAAGCTCCCTCTACACTGTCCCCATCAAACACTCCCAGGACAGGTACAGCACGGGGTTAGATACAGAGTAAAGCTCCCTCTACACCGTCCCCATCAAACACCCCCAGGACAGGTACAGCATGGGGTTAGATACAGAGTAAAGCTCCCTCTACACCATCCCCATCAAACACTCCCCGGACAGGTACAGCACGGGGTTAGATACAGAGTAAAGCTCCCTCTACACCGTCCCCATCAAACACCCCCAGGACAGGTACAGCATGGGGTTAGATACAGAGTAAAGCTCCCTCTACACCATCCCCATCAAACATTCCCAGGACAGGTACAGCACGGGGTTAGATACAGAGTAAAGCTCCCTCTACACCATCCCCATCAAACATTCCCAGGACAGGTACAGCATGGAGTTAGATACAGAGTAAAACTCCCTCTACACTGTACCCATCAAACACTCCCAGGACAGGTACAGCACGGGGTTAGATAGAGCGTAAATCTCCCTCTACACTGTCCCCATCAAACACTCCCAGGACAGGTACAGCACGGGGTTAGATACAGAGTAAAGCTCCCTCTACACTGTCCCCATCAAACACTCCCAGGACAGGTACAGCACGGGGTTAGATACAGAGTAAAGCTCCCTCTACACTGTCCCCATCAAACACTCCCAGGACAGGTACAGCACGGGGTTAGATACAGAGTAAAGCTCCCTCTACACTGTACCCATCAAACACTCCCAGGACAGGTACAGCACGGGGTTAGATACAGAGTAAAGCTCCCTCTACACTGTCCCCATCAAACACTCCCAGGACAGGTACAGCATGGGGTTAGATACAGAGTAAAGCTCCCTCTACGCTGTCCCATCAAACACTCCTAGGATAGGTACAGCATGGGGTTAGATACAGAGTAAAGCTCCCTCTACACTGTCCCCATCAAACACTCCCAGGACAGGTACAGCACGGGGTTAGATACAGAGTAAAGCTCCCTCTACACTGTCCCCATCAAACACTCTCAGGCCGAGGTCCAGCTCCTGGCCTCCTGTGTTTCTTACCGTGTGGGCCTTCCGCAGCTCCCTGTGTAGCTTCTGCTGCTGCATTTCCTGCTGCTTCATCCACCGGAGCTCTTTGTTTCGCCAAAGGACCTGAGCTTCTTCCTGTGCCTAGAAGAACAAGCAAAGTTCATGTATTGCTGAGGTACTGAGACTGCGGGGAGTTGTTTGATTTCAGTTGCAGTGTGTCTGGTAACCATGGTGCTATGAAGGGAGGTGAGACCAGCATATCACATGATTGTGAAATGGGTGTGATTCCTCCCACAGCTGAATATTCTGCCTGGCCAGTGCAGGAACTGTCCAATCAGCCCATTCAAAGTCCTGAAGGTGCCAGTCTCGATTCTTCCAGTCCATTTGTCGATGTGACCTTAGGATTGGGGGGGGGGCCTATATTTGGCCTCAGCACCCCTTGGGATGATAGGGAAAACAAACATTAAGCTAGCATGAATGAATCCTCGCCAGGGCCTTTGATTGGCCAGTGGGTGAGTGTGTGTTGGGGAAGAGGCAGGATGGTGGGACATTGGGACCACATGGGGCCCCAGCTCTAATGATTCCACGTCCTGACCTGGGTTCCAGTGTCGGGGCAGCAATGAAATTTGCCTCCAAACTGATACTCAAAAAGGAGCATGCTAAACCTGTGCTGATGTGTCTCTGGGAGATGCTCACTCTGCTGTGCATCAGCACAGTAAGAGGCCATTGTCAAAAGGACAAATGTTGACCCATGTTGAGTGCGGGAGTACTCCTGCACTCCGGGCTGATGCTGTGGTCAAAATCAAACTCTCAAACAGGAATACACACACTCATACACCCAGGTACTCACAAACAGGAACACACACTCACAGGAACATAGAAACAGGAATACACACACTCAACACTTTCAGACTCTCACAAACAGGGAAACACTCTCACAGGAAAATACAAACAGGAATACACAAACACAACACTCTCAGACTCTCACAAATAGGAACACACTTTCACAGGAACATACAAACAGGAACACACACACTCAACACTCTCAGACTCTCACAAACAAGAACATACTCTGACAGGAACATACAAACAGGAATACACACACTCAACACTCTCAGACTCTCACAAACAGGTACACACTCTCACAGGAACATACAAACTGGAATACACACACTCAACACTTTCAGACTCTCACAAACAGGAACACACTCTCACAGGAACATTTAAACAGGAATACACACACTCATACAATCCCAGACTCACAAATAGGAACACACTCTCACAGGAACATAAAAACAGGAATACACACACTCATACAATCCCAGACTCACAAATAGGAACACACTCTCACAGGAACATACAAACAGGAATAGACACACTCAACACTCTCAAACTCTCACAAACATGAACACACTCTCATAGGAACATACAAACAGGAATACACACACTCAACACTCTCAAACTCTCACAAACATGAACACACTCTCATAGGAACATACAAACAGGAATACACACACTCATACACCCTCAGACACTCAAACAGGAACACATTCTCACAGGAACATACAAAGAGAAATACACACACTCAAACCCTCTCAGACTCTCACAAACAGGAACACACTCTCACAGGAACATACAAACAGGAATACACACACTCATACACTCTCAGACTCACAAACAGGAAAATACTCTCACAGGAACATACAAACAGGAATACACACACTCAATACTCTCAGACTCTCACACACAGGAACAGACTCTCAAAGGAACATACAAACAAGAATATACACACTCAGACACTCTCAGATTCTCACAAACAGGAACACACTCTCACAGGAGCATACAAACAGGAATACACACACTCATACACTCTCAGACTCTGACAAACAGTAACACACTCTCATAGGAACATACAAACAGGAATACACACACTCATACTCTCTCAGACTCTCACAAACAGGAACACACTCTCACAGGAACATACAAAGAGGAATACGCACACTCATACACTATCAGACTCTCACAAACAGGAACACACTTTCAAAGGAACATACAAACAGGAATACACAAACTCAAAACTCTCACAATCTGACAAACAAGAACACACTCTCACAGGAACATACAAACAGGAATACAAAGACTCAACACTCTCACAGTCTGACAAACAAGAACACACTCTCACAGGAACATACATACAGGAATACACACACTCAACACTCTCAGACTCTCACAAACAGGAACATACACTCACAGGAACATACAAACAGGTATACACACGCTCAACAATCTCAGACTCACAAACAGGAACACACTCTCACAGGAACATACACACAGGAATACACACACTCATACACTCTCAGACTCACAAATAGGAACACACTCTCACAGGAACATACAAACAGGAATACACACACTCATACTCTCTCAGACTCACAAAAAGGAACACACTCTCACAGGAACATACAAGCAGGAATACACACACTCAAAACTCTCAGACTCTCACAAACAGGAACACACTCTCACAGGAACATACAAACAGGAATACACACACTCAACACACTCAGACTCTCACAAACAGGAACACACTCTCACAGGAGCATAAAAACAGGAATACACACACTCATACACTCTCAGGCTCTCACAAACAGGAACACACACTCACAGGAACATACAAACAGGAATACACACACTCATACATTCTCAGGGTCTCACAAACAGGAACACACTCTCACAGGAACATACAAACAGGAATATACACACTCAAGACTCTCACAATCTGAC
Source organism: Cetorhinus maximus (assembly GCF_964194155.1). NCBI lineage: Eukaryota > Metazoa > Chordata > Chondrichthyes > Lamniformes > Cetorhinidae > Cetorhinus > Cetorhinus maximus. The sequence continues at coordinate 76,957,492 of NC_135900.1, read as the reverse complement.
AAACATGAACACACTCTCACAAGAACATACAAACAGGAGTACACACACTCAACAGTCTCAGACTCTCACAAACAGGAACACACTCTCACAGGAACATACAAACAGGAATACACAAACTCAACACTCTCAGACTCTCACAAACAGGAACACACCCTCACAAGGACATACAAATAGGAATACACACACTCAACACTCGCAGACTCTCACAAACAGGAACATGCACTCACAGGAACATACAAACAGGAATACACACACTCATACATTCTTAGGGTCTCACAAACAGGAACACACTCTCACAGGAACATACAAACAGTAATACACGCACTCAACACTCTCAGCCTCTCACAAACAGGAACACACTCTCACAGGAACATAAAACAGGAATACACACGCTCAACACACTCAAACTCAGAAACAGGAACACACTCTCACAGGAACATACAAACAAGAATACACACACGCATACACTCTCAGACTCTCACTAACAGGAGCACACTCTCACAGGAGCATAGAAAGAGGAATGCACACACTCATACATTCTCAGACTCTCATTAACAGGAACACACTCTTACAGGAACATACAAACAGGAATACACACAATCATACACTCTCAGACTCTCAGAAACAGTAACACACTCTAACAAGAACATACATACAGGAATACAAACACTCATACACTCTCAGACTCTCACAAACAGGACACACTTTCACAAGAACATACAAACAGGAATACACACACTCATACACTCTCAGACTCTCACAAACAGGAACACACTTTCACAGGAAAATAGAAACAGGAATACACAAACTCAACACTCTCACACTCTCACAAACAAGAACACACTCTCACAGGAACATAAAAACAGGAATACACACACTTAACACTCTCAGACTCTCACAAACAGAAACACACGCTCACAGGTACATAAAAACAGGAATACACACACTCATACACTCTCAGACTCTCACAAACAGGAACACACTCTCACAGGAACATACAAACAGGAATAGAGACACTCAACACTCTCAGACTCTCACAAAGAGGAACACACTCTCACAGGTACATACAAACAGGAATATACACACTCAACACTCTCAGGCTCTCACAAACAGGAACACGTTCTCACAGGAACATACAAACAGTAATACACACACTCAACACTCTCAGACTATCACCAACAGTAAAACACTCTCACAGGAACATACAAACAGGAATACACACACTCATACACTCTCAGACTCTCACGAACAGTAACACACTCTCACAGGGACATACAAACAGGAATACACACACTTAACACTCTCAGACTCTCACACATATGAACACACTATCAAAGTAACATACAAACAGGAATACACACACTCATATCCTCTCAGACTCTCACACACTGGAACACACTCTCACAGGAACATACAAACAGGAATACATACACTCAACACTCTCAGGCTCTCACAAACAGGAACACACTCTCACAGGAACATACAAACAGGAATACACACACTCAACACTCTCAGACTCACAAACAGGAACATACTCTCACAGGAACATACAAACAGGAATACACACACTCAACACTCTCAGACTCACAAACAGGAACACACTCTCACAGGAACATACAAACCTGAATACACACACTCAACACTCTTAGACTCACAAACAGGAACACACTCTCACAGGATTTTAGAAACAGGAATACACACACTCATACACTCTCAGACTCTCACAAACAGGAACACACTCTCACAGGAACATACAAACAGAAATACACACACTCAACACTCTCAGACGCTCACAAACAGGAACACACTCTCACAGGATTTTAGAAACAGGAATACACACACTCATACACTCTCAGAATCTCACAGACAGGAACACACTCTCACAGGAACATACAAACAGGAATACACACACTGAACACTCTCAGACGCTCACAAACAGGAACACACTCTCACAGGAACATACAAACAGGAATACACACACTCATACACTCTCAGACTCTCAGAAACAGGAACACACTCTCACAGGAACATACAAACAGGAATATACACACTCATACACTCTCAGACTCTCACACACATGAACACACTCTCAAAGGAACATACAAACAGGAATATACACACTCAACACTCTCAGGCTCTCACAAACAGGAACACGCTCTCACAGGAACATACAAACAGGAATACAGACACTCAACACTCTCAGACTATCACAAACAGGAGCACACTCTCACAGGACCATACAAACAGGAATACACACACTCAACACTCGCAGACTCTCACAAACGGGAACATACACTCACAGGAACATACAAACAGGTATAGACACACTCATACACCCTCAGACACTCACAAACAGGACCAAACTCTCACAGGAACGTAAAAAAAGGAATACACACACTCATACACTCTCAGACTCTCACACACCGGAACTCACACTGACAGGAACATACAAACCGGAATACACACACTCATACACTCTCAGACTCTCACACACAGGAACACACTCTCAAAGCAACATACAAACAGGAATACACACACTCATACCCTCTCAGACACTCACACACAGGAACACACTCTCACAGGAACATACAAACAGGAATACACAGACTCCACTCTCTCAGACTCTCACAATCAGAAACACACTCTCACAGGAACATACAAACAGGAATACACACACTCATACCCTCTCAGACTCTCACAAACAGGAACACACTCTCACAGTAAGATACAAACAGGAATACACACACTCATACACTCTCAGGCTCATACAAACCGGAACACACTCTCACAGCAACATACAAACAGGAATACACACACTCATACACTCTCAGACTCTCACAAACAGGAACACACCCTCACATGAACATACAAACAGGAATACACACACTCAACACTTTCAGACTCTCACACACAGGAACACACACTCACAGGAACATACAAACAGGAATACACACACTCATACACTCAGGTTCTCACAAACAGGAAAACACACTCACAGGAACATACAAACAGGAATACACACACTCAACACTTTCAGACTCTCACAAACAGGCACACACTCTCACAGGAACATACAAACAGGAAGACACAAACTCAACACTCTCACACTCTCACAAACAGGAACAAACTCTCACAGGAACATACAAACAGGAACACACACACTCAACACTCTCAGACTCTCACAAACAGGAACACACTCTCACAGGAACATAAAAACAGGAATACACACACTCATACCCTCTCAGGCTCTCACAAACAGGAACATACTCTCACAGGAACATACAAACAGGAATAGAGACACTCAACACTCGCAGACTCTCACAAAGAGGAACACACTCTCACAGGTACATACAAACAGGAATATACACACTCAACACTCTCAGGCTCTCACAAACAGGAACACGCCTTCACAGGAACATACAAACAGTAATACACACACTCAACACTCTCAGACTATCACCAACAGTAACACACTCTCACAGGAACATACAAAAATGAATACACACACTCATACACTCTCAGAAACTCACGAACAGTAACACACTCTCAAGGGAACATACAAACAGGAATACACACACTCATACACTCTCAGACTCTCGGAAACAGGAACACACTCTCACAGGGACATACAAACAGGAATACGCACACTCAACACTCTCAGACTCACAAACAGGAACATACTCTCACAGGAACATACAAACAGGAATACACACACTCAACACTCTCAGACTCACAAACAGGAACACACTCTCACGGGAACATACAAACCTGAATACACACACTCAACACTCTTAGACTCACAAACAGGAACACACTCTCACAGGATTTTAGAAACAGGAATACACACACTCATACACTCTCAGACTCTCACAAACAGGAACACACTCTCACAGGAACATACAAACAGAAATACACACACTCAACACTCTCAGACGCTCACAAACAGGAACACACTCTCACAGGATTTTAGAAACAGGAATACACACACTCATACACTCTCAGAATCTCACAGACAGGAACACACTCTCACAGGAACATACAAACAGGAATACACACACTGAACACTCTCAGACGCTCACAAACAGGAACACACTCTCACAGGAACATACAAACAGGAATACACACACTCATACACTCTCAGAATCTCAGAAACAGGAACACACTCTCACAGGAACATACAAACAGGAATATACACACTCATACACTCTCAGACTCTCACACACATGAACACACTCTCAAAGGAACATACAAACAGGAATACACACACTCATACCCCCTCAGACTCTCACACACAGGAACACACTCCCACAGGACCATACAAACAGGAATACACAAACTCATACACTCTCAGGCTCTCACAAACAGGAACACACTCTCACAGGTACATACATACAGGAATATACACACTCAACACTCTCAGGCTCTCACAAACAGGAACACGCTCTCACAGGAACATACAAACAGGAATACAGACACTCAACACTCTCAGACTATCACCAACAGGAACACACTCTCACAGGAACATACAAACAGTAATACACACACTCAACACTCTCAAACTCACAAACAGGAACACAATCTCACAAGAACATACAAACCTGAATACACACGCAAACACTCTTAGACTCACAAACAGGAACAAACTCTCACAGGATTTTAGAAACAGGAATACACACACTCATACACTCTCAGACTCTCACAATCAGAAACACACTCTAACAGGAACATACAAACAGGAATACACACACTCATACACTCTCAGACTCTCACAAACAGGAACACACTCTCACAGGTACATACAAACAGGAATACACACACTCATATCCTCTCAGACTCTCACAAACAGGAACACATTCTCATAGGAACATACAAACAGGAATACACACACTCAACACTCTCAGACACACAAACAGGAACACACTCTCACAAGAACATACAAACTGGAATACACACGCTCAACACTCTCAGACTCACAAACAGGAACACACTCTCACAGGAACATAGAAACAGGAATACGCACACTCATACACTCTCAGACTCTCACAAACAGGAACACATTCTCACAGGAACATACAAACAGGAATACACACACTCATACACTCTCAGGCTCTCACAAACAGGAACACACTCTCACAGTAACATACAAACAGGAATACACTCACTAAACATTCTCAGGCTCTCACCAACAGGAACACATTCTCACAGGAACATACAATCAGGAATACACACACTCATACACTCTCAGACTCTCACAAACAGGAACACACTCTCACAGGAACATACAATCAGGAATACACACACTCAACACTCTCAGACTCTCACAAACAGGAACACACTCTCTCAGGAACATACAATCAGGAATATACACACTCAACACTCTCAGACTCTCACAAACAGGAACACACTCTCACAGGAACATACAAACAGGAATACACACACTCATACCCCCTCAGACTCTCAAACACTGGAACACACTCTCACAGGAACATACAAACAGGAATACACACACACATACACTCTCAGACTCACACACACAAGAACACACTGTCACAGGACCATACAAACAGGAATACACACACTCATACACTCTCAGGCTCTCACAAACAGGAACACACTCTCACAGGAACATACAATTGGAATACACACACACATACACTCTCAGACTCTCACAAACAGGAACACACTCTCACAGGAACATACAAACAGGAATACATACACTCATACCCTCTCAGACTCTCACAATCAGAAAGACACTCTCACAGGAACATACAAACAGGAATACACACACTCAACACTCTCAGACTCACAAACAGGAACACACACTCACAGGAACATACAGACAGGAATACAGACACTCAACACTCTCAGACTCTCACAATCATGAACACACTCTCACAGGACCATACAAACAGGAATACACACACTCATACACTCTCAGACTATCACAAACAGGAGCACACTCTCACAGGACCATACAAACAGGAATACACACACTCAACACTCGCAGACTCTCACAAACGGGAACATACACTCACAGGAACATACAAACAGGTATAGACACACTCATACACCCTCAGACACTCACAAACAGGACCAAACTCTCACAGGAACGTAAAAAAAGGAATACACACACTCATACACTCTCAGACTCTCACACACCGGAACTCACACTGACAGGAACATACAAACCGGAATACACACACTCATACACTCTCAGACTCTCACACACAGGAACACACTCTCAAAGCAACATACAAACAGGAATACACACACTCATACCCTCTCAGACTCTCACACACAGGAACACACTCTCACAGGAACATACAAACAGGAATACACACACTCCACTCTCTCAGACTCTCACAATCAGAAACACACTCTCACAGGAACATACAAACAGGAATACACACACTCAACACTTTCAGACTCTCACACAGAGCAACACACACTCACAGGAACAGACAAACAGGAATACACGCACTCATACCCTCTCAGACTCTCACAAACAGGAACACACTCTCACAGGAAGATACAAACAGGAATACACACACTCATACACTCTCAGGCTCATACAAACCGGAACACACTCTCACAGCAACATACAAACAGGAATACACACACTCATACACTCTCACAAACAGGAACACACCCTCACATGAACATACAAACAGGAATACACACACTCAACACTTTCAGACTCTCACACACAGGAACACACACTCACAGGAACATACAAACAGGAATACACACACTCATACACTCAGGTTCTCACAAACAGGAAAACACACTCACAGGAACATACAAACAGGAATACACACACTCAACACTCTCAGACTCTCACAAACAGGAACACACTCTCACAGGAACATACAAACAGGAATACACACACTCATACCCCCTCAGACTCTCAAACACTGGAACACACTCTCACAGGAACATACAAACAGGAATACACACACACATACACTCTCAGACTCACACACACAAGAACACACTGTCACAGGACCATACAAACAGGAATACACACACTCATACACTCTCAGGCTCTCACAAACAGGAACACACTCTCACAGGAACATACAATTGGAATACACACACACATACACTCTCAGACTCTCACAAACAGGAACACACTCTCACAGGAACATACAAACAGGAATACATACACTCATACCCTCTCAGACTCTCACAATCAGAAAGACACTCTCACAGGAACATACAAACAGGAATACACACACTCAACACTCTCAGACTCACAAACAGGAACACACACTCACAGGAACATACAGACAGGAATACAGACACTCAACACTCTCAGACTCTCACAATCATGAACACACTCTCACAGGACCATACAAACAGGAATACACACACTCATACACTCTCAGACTATCACAAACAGGAGCACACTCTCACAGGACCATACAAACAGGAATACACACACTCAACACTCGCAGACTCTCACAAACGGGAACATACACTCACAGGAACATACAAACAGGTATAGACACACTCATACACCCTCAGACACTCACAAACAGGACCAAACTCTCACAGGAACGTAAAAAAAGGAATACACACACTCATACACTCTCAGACTCTCACACACCGGAACTCACACTGACAGGAACATACAAACCGGAATACACACACTCATACACTCTCAGACTCTCACACACAGGAACACACTCTCAAAGCAACATACAAACAGGAATACACACACTCATACCCTCTCAGACTCTCACACACAGGAACACACTCTCACAGGAACATACAAACAGGAATACACACACTCCACTCTCTCAGACTCTCACAATCAGAAACACACTCTCACAGGAACATACAAACAGGAATACACACACTCAACACTTTCAGACTCTCACACAGAGCAACACACACTCACAGGAACAGACAAACAGGAATACACGCACTCATACCCTCTCAGACTCTCACAAACAGGAACACACTCTCACAGGAAGATACAAACAGGAATACACACACTCATACACTCTCAGGCTCATACAAACCGGAACACACTCTCACAGCAACATACAAACAGGAATACACACACTCATACACTCTCACAAACAGGAACACACCCTCACATGAACATACAAACAGGAATACACACACTCAACACTTTCAGACTCTCACACACAGGAACACACACTCACAGGAACATACAAACAGGAATACACACACTCATACACTCAGGTTCTCACAAACAGGAAAACACACTCACAGGAACATACAAACAGGAATACACACACTCAACACTTTCAGACTCTCACAAACAGGCACACACTCTCACAGGAACATACAAACAGGAAGACACAAACTCAACACTCTCACACTCTCACAAACAGGAACAAACTCTCACAGGAACATACAAACAGGAACACACACACTCAACACTCTCAGACTCTCACAAACAGGAACACACTCTCACAGGAACATAAAAACAGGAATACACACACACATACCCTCTCAGGCTCTCACAAACAGGAACATACTCTCACAGGAACATACAAACAGGAATAGAGACACTCAACACTCGCAGACTCTCACAAAGAGGAACACACTCTCACAGGTACATACAAACAGGAATATACACACTCAACACTCTCAGGCTCTCACAAACAGGAACACGCCTTCACAGGAACATACAAACAGTAATACACACACTCAACACTCTCAGACTATCACCAACAGTAACACACTCTCACAGGAACATACAAAAATGAATACACACACTCATACACTCTCAGAAACTCACGAACAGTAACACACTCTCAAGGGAACATACAAACAGGAATACACACACTCATACACTCTCAGACTCTCGGAAACAGGAACACACTCTCACAGGGACATACAAACAGGAATACACACACTCCACACTCTCAGACTCTCACACACATGAACACACTATCAAAGTAACATACAAACAGGAATACACACACTCATATCCTCTCAGACTCTCACACACTGGAACACACTCTCACAGGAACATACAAACAGGAATACATACACTCAACACTCTCAGGCTCTCACAAACAGGAACACACTCTCACAGGAACATACAAACAGGAATACATACACTCAACACTCTCAGGCTCTCACAAACAGGAACACACTCTCACGGGAACATACAAACCTGAATACACACACTCAACACTCTCAGACGCTCACAAACAGGAACACAGTCTCACAGGAACATACAAACAGGAAAACACATTCAACACTCTCAGACTCACAAACAGGAACACACTCTCACAGGAACATGCAAACAGGAATACACACACTCAACACTCTCAGACTCACAAACAGAAAGACACTCTCACAAGAACATACAAACTGGAATACACTCACTAAACATTCTCAGGCTCTCACCAACAGGAACACACACTCATAGGAACATACAAACAGGAATACACACACTCATACACTCTCAGACTCTCACAAACAGGAACACACACTCTCAGGAACATACAAACAGGAATACACACACTCATACACTCTCAGAATCTCACAGACAGGAACACACTGTCACAGGAACATACAAACAGGAATACACACACTCATACCCCCTCAGACTCTCACACACTGGAACACACTCTCACAGGACCATACAAACAGGAATACACACACTCATACACTCTCAGGCTCTCACAAACAGGAACAAACTCTCACAGGAACATGCAAACAGGAACACAAACACTCAACACTCTCAGATTCTCACAAACAGGAACACACTCTCACAGGTACATACATACAGGAATATACACACTCAACACTCTCAGGCTCTCACAAACAGGAACACGCTCTCAAAGGAACATACAAACAGGAATACAGACACTCAACACTCTCAGACTATCACCAACAGGAACACACTCTCACAGGAACATACAAACAGTAATACACACACTCAACACTCTCAAACTCACAAACAGGAACACAATCTCACAAGAACATACAAACCTGAATACACACGCAAACACTCTTAGACTCACAAACAGGAACAAACTCTCACAGGATTTTAGAAACAGGAATACACACACTCATACACTCTCAGACTCTCACAATCAGAAACACACTCTCACAGGAACATACAAACAGGAATACACACACTCATACACTCTCAGACTCTCACAAACAGGAACACACTCTCACAGGAACATGCAAACAGGAATACACACGATCAACACTCTCAGACTCACAAACAGGAACACACTCTCACAGGAACATAGAAACAGGAATACACACACTTAACGTGCTCAAACTCTCACCAACAGGAACACATTCTCACAGGAACATAAAAACAGGAATACACACACTCATACACTCTCAGACTCTCACAAACAGGAACACATTCTCACAGGAACATACAAACAGGAATACACACACTCATACACTCTCAGACTCTCACAAACAGGAACACATTCTCACAGGAACATACAAACAGGAATACACACACTCAAACACTCTCAGGCTCTCACAAACAGGAACACACTCTCACAGCAACATACAAACAGGAATACACACACTCAACACTCTCAGATACTCACAAACAGGAACACACTCTCACAGGAACATGCAAACAGGAATACACACACTCATACCCCCTCAGACTCTCAAACACTGGAACACACTCTCACGGGAACATACAATTGGAATACACACACACATACACTCTCAGACTCACACACACAGGAACACACTGTCACAGGACCATACAAACAGGAATACACACACTCATACACTCTCAGGCTCTCACAAACAGGAACACACTCTCACAGGAACATACAATTGGAATACACACACACATACACTCTCAGACTCTCACAAACAGGAACACACTCTCACAGGAACATACAGACAGGAATACACACACTCAACACTCTCAGACTCTCACAATCATGAACACACTCTCACAGGACCATACAAACAGGAATACACACACTCATACACTCTCAGACTCTCACAAACAGGAACACACTCTCACAGGACCATACAAACAGGAATACACACACTCAACACTCGCAGACTCTCACAAACGGGAACATACACTCACAGGAACATACAAACAGGTATAGACACACTCATACACCCTCAGACACTCACAAACAGGACCAAACTCTCACAGGAACGTAAAAAAAGGAATACACACACTCATACACTCTCAGACTCTCACACACCGGAACTCACACTGACAGGAACATACAAACCGGAATACACACACTCATACACTCTCAGACTCTCACATACAGGAACACACTCTCAAAGCAACATACAAACAGGAATACACACACTCATACCCTCTCAGACTCTCACACACAGGAACACACTCTCACAGGAACATACAAACAGGAATACACGCACTCATACCCTCTCAGGCTCATACAAACCGGAACACACTCTCACAGGAACATACAAACAGGAAGACACAAACTCAACATTCTCACACTCTCACAAACAGGAACAAACTCTCACAGGAACATACAAACAGGAACACACACACTCAACACTCTCAGACTCTCACAAACAGGAACACACTCTCACAGGAACATAAAAACAGGAATACACACACTCATACCCTCTCAGGCTCTCACAAACAGGAACATACTCTCACAGGAACATACAAACAGGAATAGAGACACTCAACACTCGCAGACTCTCACAAAGAGGAACACACTCTCACAGGTACATACAAACAAGAATATACACACTCAACACTCTCAGGCTCTCACAAACAGGAACACGCTCTCACAGGAACATACAAACAGTAATACACACACTCAACACTCTCAGACTATCACCAACAGTAACACACTCTCACAGGAACATACAAACAGGAATACACAAACTCATACACTCTCAGACTCTCGTAAACAGGAACACACTCTCACAGGGACATACAAACAGGAATACACACACTCAACACACTCAGACTCTCGTAAACAGGAACACACTCTCACAGGGACATACAAACAGGAATACACACACTCAACACTCTCAGACTCTCACACACATGAACACACTATCAAAGTAACATACAAACAGGAATACACACACTCATATCCTCTCAGACTCTCACACACTGGAACACACTCTCACAGGAACATACAAACAGGAATACATACACTCAACACTCTCAGACTCTCACAAACAGGAACACACTCTCACAGGAACATACAAACAGGAATACACACACTCAACACTCTCAGGCTCTCACAAACAGGAACACACTCTCACGGGAACATACAAACCTGAATACACACACTCAACACTCTCAGACGCTCACAAACAGGAACACAGTCTCACAGGAACATGCAAACAGGAATACACACACTCAACACTCTCAGACTCACAAACAGAAAGACACTCTCACAAGAACATACAAACTGGAATACACTCACTAAACATTCTCAGGCTCTCACCAACAGGGACACACACTCATAGGAACATACAAACAGGAATACACACACTCATACACTCTCAGACTCTCACAAACAGGAACACACTCTCACAGGAACATACAAACAGGAATACACACACTCATATACTCTCAGACTCTCACACACATGAACACACTCTCAAAGGAACATACAAACAGGAATACACACACTCATACCCCCTCAGACTCTCACACACTGGAACACACTCTCACAGGAACATACAAACAGGAATACACACACACATACACTCTCAGACTCTCACACACAGGAACACACTCCCACAGGACCATACAAACAGGAATACACACACTCATACACTCTCAGGCTCTCACAAACAGGAACAAACTCTCACAGGAACATACAAACAGGAACACAAACACTCAACACTCTCAGACTCTCACAAACAGGAACACACTCTCACAGGTACATACATACAGGAATATACACACTCAACACTCTCAGGCTCTCACAAACAGGAACACGCTCTCACAGGAACATACAAACAGGAATACAGACACTCAACACTCTCAGACTATCACCAACAGGAACACACTCTCACAGGAACATACAAACAGTAATACACACACTCAACACTCTCAAACTCACAAACAGGAACACAATCTCACAAGAACATACAAACCTGAATACACACGCAAACACTCTTAGACTCACAAACAGGAACAAACTCTCACAGGATTTTAGAAACAGGAATACACACACTCATACACTCTCAGACTCTCACAATCAGAAACACACTCTCACAGGAACATACAAACAGGAATACACACACTCATACACTCTCAGACTCTCACAAACAGGAACACATTCTCACAGGAACATACAAACAGGAATACACACACTCATACACTCTCAGGCTCTCACAAACAGGAACACACTCTCACAGGAACATACAAACAGGAATACACTCACTAAACATTCTCAGGCTCTCACCAACAGGAACACACTCTCATAGGAATATACAAACAGGAATACAAACACTCATGCACTCTCAGACTCTCACAAACAGGAACACACTCTCTCAGGAACATACAAACAGGAATACACACACTCATACCCCCTCAGACTCTCAAACACTGGAACACACTCTCACGGGAACATACAAACAGGAATACACACACACATACACTCTCAGACTCACACACACAGGAACACACTGTCACAGGACCATACAAACAGGAATACACACACTCATACACTCTCAGGCTCTCACAAACAGGAACACACTCTCACAGGAACATACAATTGGAATACACACACACACATACACTCTCAGACTCTCACAAACAGGAACACACTCTCACAGGAACATACAAACAGGAATACACACACTCATACCCTCTCAGACTCTCACAATCAGAAAGACACTCTCACAGGAACATACAAATAGGAATACACACACTCAACACTCTCAGACTCACAAACAGGAACACACACTCACAGGAACATACAGACAGGAATACACACACTCAACACTCTCAGACTCTCACAATCATGAACACACTCTCACAGGACCATACAAACAGGGATACACACACTCATACACTCTCAGACTCTCACAAACAGGAACTCACACTGACAGGAACATACAAACCGGAATACACACACTCATACACTCTCAGACTCTCACACACAGGAACACACTCTCAAAGCAACATACAAACAGGAATACACACACTCATACCCTCTCAGACTCTCACACACAGGAACACACTCTCAAAGCAACATACAAACAGGAATACACGCACTCATACCCTCTCAGACTCTCACAAACAGGAACACACTCTCACAGGAAGATACAAACAGAAATACACACACTCATACACTCTCAGGCTCATACAAACCGGAACACACTCTCACAGGAACATACAAACAGGAATACACACACTCATACACTCTCAGACTCTCACAAACAGGAACACACCCTCACATGAACATACAAACAGGAATACACAAACTCAACACTGTCACGCTGTCACAAACAGGAAGACAGTCTCACAGGACCATAAAAACAGGAACACACACACTCAACACTCTCAGACTCTCACAAACAGGAACACACTCTCAAAGGAACATACAAACAGGAATACACACACTCATACCCTCTCTGACTCTCACACACAGGAACACACTGTCACAGGAACATACAAACAGGAATACACATACTCATACACTCTCAGACTCTCACAAACAGGACCACACTCTCACAGGAACATGCAAACACGAATACACACACTCAACACTCTCAGACTCACAAACAGGAAAACACACTCACAGGAACATACAAACAGGAATACACACACTCATACACTCTCAGAATCTCACAAACAGGAACACACCCTCACATGAACATACAAACAGGAATACACAAACTAAACACTCTCACAATCTCACAAGCAAGAACACTCTCTCACCGGAACATAAAAACAGGAATACACACACTCAACACTCTCACAAACAGAAACACACTCTCACAGGAACATACAAACAGAAATATACACATTCATACCCTCTCAGACTCTCACAAACAGGAACACACTTTCACAAGAACATACAAACACGAATACACACACTCATACACTCAAAGGCTCTTACAAACCGGAACACACTCTCACAGGAACATACAAACAGGAATACAGACACTCAACACTCTCAGACTCTCACACACAGGAACACACTCTCACAGGAACATACAAACAGGAATACACGCACTCAACACTCTCAAACTCATAAACAGGAACAAACTCTCATAGGAACATACAAACAGGAATACACACACTCATACACTCTCAGACGCTCACAAACAGGAACACACTCTCACAGGAACATAAAAACAGGAATACACAAACTCAATACTCTCAGACACACAAACAGGAACACACTCTCTCAGGAACATACAATCAGGAATACACACACTCAACACTCTCACAAACAGGAACACACTCTCACAGGAACATACAAACAGGAATACACACACTCATACACTCTCAGACTCTCACAAACAGGAACACACTCTCTCAGGAACATACAATCAGGAATACACACACTCATACACTCTCAGAATCTCACAAACAGGAACACACTCTCACAGGAACATACAAACAGGAATACACACACTCATACACTCTCAGAATCTCACAAACAGGAACACACTCTCACAGGAACATACAAACAGGCATACACACACTCAACACTCTCAGACTCTCACAAACAGGAACACACCCTCACAGGAACATACAAACAGGAACACACACCCTCTTACACTCTCAGACTCACAAACAGGAACACACTCTCACAAGAACATAGAAACAGGAATACACACACTCAACACTCTCAGACTCTCACAAACAGGAACACACACTCACAGGAACATACAAACAGGAATACACACACTCATACCCCCTCAGACTCTCAAACACTGGAACACACTCTCACGGGAACATACAAACAGGAATACACACACACATACACTCTCAGACTCACACACACAGGAACACACTGTCACAGGACCATACAAACAGGAATACACACACTCATACACTCTCAGACTCTCACAAACAGGAACACACTCTCACAGGAACATACAAACAGGAATACACACATTCAACGTTCTTATACTCTCACCAACAGGAACACACTCTCACAGGAACATACAAACAGGAATACACACACTCACACACTCTCAGACTCTCACACACAGGAACACACTCTCAAAGGAACATACAAACAGGAATAAACACACTCAACTCTCTCAGACTCTCACAAACAGGAACACACACCCACAGGAACTTACAAACAGGAATACACACACTCAACACTCGCAGACTCTCACAAACGGGAACATACACTCACGGGAACATACAAACAGGTATACACACACTCATACACCCTCAGACACTCACAAACAGGAACAAACTCTCACAGGAACGTAAAAAAAGGAATACACACACTCATACACTCTCAGACTCTCACACACAGGAACTCACACTGACAGGAACATACAAACCGGAATACACACACTCATACACTCTCAGACTCTCACACACAGGAACACACTCTCAAAGGAACATACAAACAGGAATACACACACTCATACCCTCTCAGACTCTCACACACAGGAACACACTCTCACAGGAACATACAAACAGGAATACACACACTCAACACTTTCAGACTCTCACACACAGCAACACACTCCCAAAGGAACATACAAACAGGAATACACACACTCAACACTTTCAGACTCTCACACACAGGAACACACTCTCACAGGAACATACAAACAGGAATACACGCACTCATACCCTCTCAGACTCTCACAAACAGGAACACACTCTCACAGGAAGATACAAACAGGAATACACACACTCATACACTCTCAGGCTCATACAAACAGGAACACACCCTCACAGGAACATGCAAACAGGAATACACACCCTCATACACTCTCAGACTCACAAACAGGAACAAACTCTCACAGGAACATACAAACAGGAATGCACACCCTCATACACTCAGACTCACAAACAGGAACACACTCTCACAGGAACATACAAACAGGAATACACAAACTCATACACTCTCAGACTCTCACAAACAGGAACACACTCTCACAGGAAGATACAAACAGGAATACACACACTCATACACTCTCAGGCTCATACAAACAGGAACACACCCTCACAGGAACATACAAACAGGAATACACACCCTCATACACTCTCAGACTCACAAACAGGAACAAACTCTCACAGGAACATACAAACAGGAATGCACACCCTCATACACTCAGACTCACAAACAGGAACACACTCTCACAGGAACATACAAACAGGAATACACAAACTCATACACTCTCAGACTCTCACAAATAGGCCCTCACTCTCACAGGAACATGCAAATAGGAGTACACACACTCAACACACTCAGACTCAGAAACACACTCTCACAAGAACATACAAACAGGAATACACACGGTCAACACTCTCAGACTCACAAACAGGAAAACACTCTCACAGGAACATAGAAACAGGAATACACACATTCAACGTTCACAGACTCTCACCAACAGGAACACACTCTCACAGGAACATACAAACAGGAATACACATACTCATACACTCTCAGACTCTCACAAACAGAAACACACTCTCACAAGAACATACAAAGGGGAATACACACGCTCAACACTCTCAGACTCACAAACAGGAACACACTCTCACAGGACCATACAAACAGGAATACACACACTCAACTCTCTCAGACTCTCACAAACAGGAACACACACCCACAGGAACATAAAAACAGGAATACATACACTCACACACTCTCAGACTCACAAACAGGAACACACTCTCACAGGAACATACCAACAGGAATACACACACTCATACACTCTCAGACTCTCACAAATAGGTCCACACTCTCACAGGAACATGCAAACAGGAATACACACACTCAACACTCTCTCGCTCTCACAAACAGGAACACACTCTCACAGGAACATAAAAACAGGAATACACACACTCATACACTCTCAGACTCTCACAAACAGGTACAGACTCACACAGGAACATACAAACAGGAATAAACAAACTCATACTCTCTCTGACTATCACAAATAGGCCCACACTCTCACAGGAACATACAAACAGGAATACACACGCTCATACACTCTCAGACTCTCACAAACAGGAACACACTCTCACAGGAATATACAAACAGGAATACACACACTCATACACTCTCAGACTCTCACAAACAGGAACACACTCTCACAGGAAAATACAAACAGGAATACACACTCTCAACACTCTCAGACTCTCACAAACAGGAACACACTCTCACAGGAACATAATAACAGGAATACACACCCTCTTACACTCTCAGACTCACAAACAGGAACACACTCTCACAGGAACATACAAACAGGAATACACCCACTCAACACTCTCAGACTCTCACAAACAGGAACACACTCTCACAGGAACATACAAACAGGAATACACACGCTCAACACTCAAAGGGACTTTCATACTCACACTCTCATAAACAGGAACACTGACACACACTCTCATACATTGTCAATGAAGGGGGAGGAGGGCACAGGTACAAGGACAATCAGGGAAGGCCATGAAACACACCGACCTGTCTGAGCTGCTCAATCTCCAACAGCTGCCTCTCCTTCTCCTGCTGCAGCTCCGCCAGGCGCTCCTCCTCCATTCTCTTCTCCAGTTTCCTGTGTGCACTCTGCTGTCTCTGCTCTCGCCGTCTCTCCTTCTGCTCTTTGTGCAGGGTGCTCCTGTTCTCTGTACAGATCCAAACTGCAGCAGTAACACCTGGGCAGGAAAACAGCACGAAGAACGGGGGCAATTCAATAATGACGAGTAACTGGCAAAAAAAAAGACATTGGCCAGCATTGCTGTCAGTGATTGGCATTCTTTGTGTGAGTTTTGGATCAGGACATGGTAATGTTACTGAGTTAATCTTCGCCTGTCCCCATCAAACGCTCCCAGGACAGGTACAGCACAGGGTTAGATACAGAGTAAAGCTCCCTCTACACTGTCCCCATCAAACACTCCCAGGACAGGTACAGCACAGGGTTAGATACAGAGTAAAGCTCCCTCTACATCATCCCCATCAAACTCTCCCAGGACAGGTACAGCACGGGGTTAGATACAGAGTAAAGCTCCCTCTACACCGTCCCCATCAACCACTTCCAGGGCAGGTACAGCACGGGGTTAGATACAGAGTAAAGCTCCCTCTACACCGTCCCCATCAAACACTCCCAGGACAGGTAGAGCACGGGGTTAGATACAGAGTAAAGCTCCGTCTACACCGTCACCATCAAAAACTCCCAGGACAGGTACAGCACAGGGTTAGATACAGAGTAAAGCTCCTCCACACTGTCCCCATCGGACACTCCCAGGACAGGTACAGCACGGGGTTAGATACAGAGTAAAGCTCCCTCTACACTGACCCCATCAAACACTCCCAGGACAGATACAGCACGGGGTTAGATACAGAGTAAAGCTCCCTCTACACTGACCCCATCAAACACTCCCAGGACAGTTACAGCACGGGGTTAGTTACAGAATAATGCTCTCTGTACACTGTCCCCATCAAACACTCCCAGGACAGGTACAGCATGGGTTTAGATACAGAGTAAAGCTCCTTCTACGCTGTCCCCATCAAACACTCCCAGGACAAGTACAGCACGGGGTTAGATACAGAGTAAAGCTCCCTCTACACTGTCCCCATCAAACATACCCAGGAGCGGTACAGCACGGGGTTAGATACAGAATAAAGCTCCCTCTACACCGTCCCCATCAAACACTCCCAGGACAGGTACAGCACGGGGTTAGATACAGAGTAAAGCTCCGTCTACACCGTCCCCATCAAACACTCCAAGGACAGGTACTGCACGGGGTTAGATACAGAGTAAAGCTCCCTCCACACTGTCCCCATCAGACACTCCCAGGACAGGTACAGCACGGGGTTAGATACAGAGTAAAGCTCCCTCTACACTGTCCCCTTCAAACACTCCCAGGACAGGTACTGCACGGGGTTAGATACAGAATAAAGCTCTCTCTACACTTTCCCATCAAACAGTCCCAGGACAGGTACAGCACGGGGTTAGATACAGAATAAAGCTCCCTCCACACTGTCCCATCAAACACTCCCAGGACAGGTACAGCACCGGGTTAGATACAGAGTAAAGCTCCCTCTACACTGAGCCCATCAAACACTCCCAGGGCAGGTACAGCACGGGGTTAGATACAGAGTAAAGCTCCCTCTACACTGTCCCCGTCAAACACTCCCAGGACAGGTACAGCACGGGGTTAGATACAGAGTAAAGCTCCCTCTACACCGTCCCATCAAACATTCGCAGGACTCCACACTCCCAGGAGGAGAGCTGTGTCCGATTGGAGTGTATGTTAGAGTCATCCCTGTGACAAGCAACATGGCATTACACGATTTCCCTTGGCATCCCTGGCACTGCAATCAGCATCTACTCCACCCACCAGTGGCCCAGCAGGACTGCAGTGTGCACCATCTACAGGTCACACTGCCAGGCATTAAAGCTTCTTCAATGGCACTTTCAACACAACAGGCCCATCAGTGCCACCACGCTGGCTTGGGCCGATGGCAGTGGCGATTGGTGCCAATGCTGCACAGAAGAGTTCAGCCATCCAGTGCAGAAAGAGGATGAATGATCCTGTCCGTGCCGCCAGGGTAAGACAACCATCTCATCACTCTAAACTCACACACTCACAAGCCTAGCACACATCCACTTGCATCTCACTCACTGCCAGCTCAAGGGACATCACCACTCACTCTCTCACACAAACCTTCACATCTCCATCTGGCCTCATCTCCTCTGGAGACTGCCTCCTCAGCCCTCACCCTCTTGAGGCCATTTGCACAGATCAATTTGTGCCCCCACACACAGCCTGGGATACCTCCCTTACCCAGTACAGCCCTCGCCCTGCAGCCTCTCCCCTTGCCTGGGGCCACTTCACCCCCTTCCCCCAGCCGTGCAGCTGTACAAAGCCTTATGGGTGGTCTGATAGGCAGAGACCTGCCCGTGAGCGGTCCTAAAAGTGACGTGGTGCTGTCTGTGAAGCCTGGCGCTGATGACTGTGAATGCTGCCCGAGGCCAGGTAGATAAACAAAGCTCAAAGCCCCGGGTGAAGTGCAGCCGGCCAGGTGCCCATTGCATATGTACAGTTGTGAAACACGGCGGCGTGAGTTCCTGGATGATCCAGTGTGTGGGGATGATTCCGGGCAGCAGGGCTTATACTGAGATGCTAAAGTATTGAAATTAGGTTCCCGACATGGGGGCTGCAGGAAACACGGTCCAGGATTGACAGGTGGAGCGGACAATCGCAACCTGCATTCTCTAGGGCATCATTATGTCCGTCTCACCATATTGTCCCCCACCCGATACCAGAGGCCTGACACCAACGGGGCCGGAAAATACAGGCTATTGTGTGAGTGAATTCTGCCCTCGCTGACACACACGTTCGCTCTCCCCCCGGACACCTTCACTCTCTCCACGGACACCTTCGCACTCCCCCCCGGACCCCGTCGCACTCCCCCCGGACCCCGTCGCACTCCCCCCGGACCCCGTCGCACTCCCCCCGGACCCCGTCGCACTCCCCCGGGACCCCGTCGCTCTCACCCCGGACATTGTCGCACTCCCCCCGGACACCTTCGCGCTCCCCCAGGACCCCTTCGTCCTCCCCCCGGACCCTTCTCACTCCTTCACCCTCCACCCAGACCCTTCACACATCTCCCGGACCCCATCGCACACCCCCCGGACCCCGTCGCACTCCTTCACCCTCCTCCTAGACCCTTCACACTCCCCCCGGACACGTTCACACTCCCCCGGACCCTTCACCCTCCCCCTGGACCCCTTCACACTATCCCCGGACCCCTTCACACACCCCCCGGGCAACTTCACACTCCTTCACCCTCCCCCCGGACACTTCACACTCCCCCTGGGCCCCTTCACACTCCATCACGCACTCCCCCCGGACCCCTTCGCACTCCCCCCGGACCCCTTCGCACTCCCCACGGACCCCTTCGCACTCCCCACGGACCCCTTCGCACTCCCCACGGACCCCTTCGCACTCCCCACGGACCCCTTCGCACTCCCCACGGACCCCTTCGCACTCCTTCACCCTCCACCAGGACACTTCACACTTCCCCCGGGCACCTTCACACTCCTTCACCCTCCCCCCGGACCCTGTCGCACTCCCCCCCGGACCCCGTCGCTCTCACCCCGGACATTGTCGCACTCCCCCGGGACCCCGTCGCTCTCACCCCGGACATTGTCGCACTCCCCCCGGACCCCTTCGCGCTCCCCCAGGACCCCTTCGTCCTCCCCCCGGACCCTTCTCACTCCTTCACCCTCCACCCAGACCCTTCACACATCTCCCGGACCCCGTCGCGCTCCCCCCGGACCCCTTCGCGCTCCCCCCGGACCCCGTCGCGCTCCCCCCGGACCCCTTCGCACTCCCCCCCAGACACCTTCGCACTCCCCCCCGGACACCTTCGCACTCCCCCCCGGACACCTTCGCACTCCCCCCTGACACGTTCAAATTCCGCTCACACTCCATAAGATCATAAGACACATGAGCAGAAATTTGGCCATTCGGCCCATCGAATCTGCTCCGCCATTCAATCATTGCTGATAAGTTTCTCAACCCCATTCTCCTGCCTTCTCCCCGTAACCTTTGATCCCCTTACCAATCAAGACCCTATCTATCTCGGTCTTAAATACATTCAATGACCTGGCCTCCACAGCCTTCTGTGGCAATGAATTCCATAGATTCACCACTCTCTGGCTAAAGAAGTTTCTCCTCATCTCTGTTCTAAAAGGTCTTCCCTTTACTCTGAGGCTGTGCCCTCGGGTCCTAGTCTCTCCTACTAATGGAAACATCTTCCCCACGTCCACTCTATCCAGGCCTTTCAGTATTCTGTAAGTTTCAATCAGATGCCCCCTCATCCTTCTAAGCTCCATCGAGTATAGACCCAGAGTCCTCAAACGTTCCTCATATGTTAAGCCTTTCATTCCTGGGATCATTCTCGTGAACCTCCTCTGGACCCTCTCCAGGGCCAGCACATACTTCCTGAGATACGGAGCCCAAAATTGCTCACAATATTCTACATGTGGTCTGACCAGAGCCTTATAAAGCCTTAGCAGCACATCCCTGCTTTTACATTCTAGTCCTCTCGAAATAAATGCCAACATTGCATTTGCCTTCCTAACAACCTGCAAGTTAACCTTAAGAGAATCCTGGACTAGGACTCCCAAGTCCCTTTGCACTCCAGATTTCTGAATTCTCTCCCCATTTAGAAAATAGTCTATGCCTCTATTCTTACTACCAAAGTGCATGACCTCACACTTCCCCCGGACATGTTCACACTCCGTTCACACTCCCCGCCGACCCCATCACACTCCCCCCCGGACCCCTGCGCGCTCCCCCCCGGACCCCTGCGCGCTCCCCACCGGACCCCTGCGCGCTCCCCCCCCGGACCCCTGCGCGCTCCCCCCCGGACCCCTGCGCGCTCCCCCCCGGACCCCTGCGCGCTCCCCCCCGGACCCCTGCGCGCTCCCCACCGGACCCCTGCGCGCTCCCCCCCGGACCCCTGCGCGCTCCCCCCCCGGACCCCTGCGTGCTCCCCCCCGGACCCCTGCGCGCTCCCCCCCGGACCCCTGCGCGCTCCCCCCCCGGACCCCTGCGCGCTCCCCCCCCGGACCCCTGCGCGCTCCCCCCCGGACCTCTGCGCGCTCCCCACCGGACCCCTGCGCGCTCCCCCCCCCGGACCCCTGCGCGCCTACCCCTGGACCCCTGCGCGCTCACCCCCGGACCCCTGCGCGCTCACCCCTGGACCCCTGCGCGCTCACCTCTGGACCCCTGCGCGCTCACCCCTGGACCCCTGCGCGCTCACCCCCGGACCCCTGCGCGCTCACCCCTGGACCCCTGCGCGCTCACCCCCGGACACCTTCACACTCTCGTGGACTCACACACACGCTGAAACTGTGGACAATAACAGTATATTCCGACCTAACCCACATCTCGCCTGCGCATTAGCTCTTCATATGTCCAAGCTGCAGCTGTTGTAAACATGCCCCTCTTTTCTCCAAACCCCTCCCCTCACCATTACCCTATCCATGTCCCTTTCTTCTTTCAGATCCAATGCCACCTGGTCAGGCACTGGTCTGGGAGTGTGATGTCCAAGAGTAGCTGGACACTGCAGGCAAAGAAATAATCTCACTCTAGCAGACCCCCTGTCGTCAGGATCAAGGCTTTGAGCAGGAGCAACACCCACTTCTTATTGGCTTCACCAACTTTAAACAAGTTTGGAAAGAACCAAGCACATCCCCAAACTCAGTGTGAGGCAGCAGGGATTCATCAGTCACTAACCTGAGAGCGGTTGATGATTGGTTTAAACAGCAATTTGGGAGGGCTGGGAGGGAGAGTGGCTCTTAATGCTGCTGATAAACACATGTGTAGCTGTGTGTGGTGAAGAGTATGTTAGCTGAAGCCATGATGTTGAAAATGGCAGTGCTGGTGTCACCAGCTACCTACTCCAGTGCACCTAGCCAGCCACTGAGCTAATGACCTCCTCACAATGGCCTCTATTTTTTTCAATATTCTTTGATGGGGCGTGGGGGTCACTGGCAAGGCCCAGCATTTGTTGCCCACCCCTAAATGCCCTTGAACTGATTGGCTAGCTAGGACAGCTCAGAGGGCAGTTAAGAGTCACCATCGCTGCGGGGCCAGTTGTGAACCAGATGGGTTTCTATAACAATGAATGTTCGTTTTGTGGTGACCGTTACTGAGACTAGCTTTAGATTCCAGATTTATTAATTGAATTTAAATTCCACCAGTTGCTGTGGTGAGATATGAACCTGGGTCCCCAAAGCATTAACCTGGGCCTCTGGATTAGTAGCCCAGTGACATTAGCACTGCGACACCATCTCGCCCTCTGTTGAGAGTGATGTTGGAATTGGGAGTCTAGGTGCCACACTGTGGGTTAGACACCAATTGGGAGCCATAGCACCGAAATAACAGGTGTACGAGAGACACATTTGGCTACTGACTTACTGTCTATCCATTCCTGTCGGCGCTTTGTGTCAGACGCACTCAACTCGTACGTACGGTTTGCAGTTTTTATACAGAACAAACATCGCTTTCCTTCCTTATCAGGGAGGACCTGCAGGAGGAGAACACAGCACAGAGTAAGGAACTGATTCAGGAGCATGGGAGAGCGGAGAGCTGAGTGCAGAGAGGAAAGATCAGAGCGCAGTCAGCAGATCGAAAAGAGCAGTAACTGAGACTAGCAGAACATTGATCAGAGAACAGCTATGGTTCCAGATTGACAGACCTTCCCCCATTAGTACTGTACCCCAGTGTTATACAGTGACAGACCTGCCCCCACCAGTACTGTACCCCAGTGTTATACAGTGACAGACCTGCCCCCACCAGTACTGTACCCCAGTGTTACACAGTGACAGACCTGTCCCCACCAGTACTGTATCCCAGTGTTATATAGAGACAGACCTGTCCCCACCAGTACTGTACCCCAGTGTTACACAGTGACAGACCTGTCCCCACCAGTACTGTACCCCAGTGTTATATAGAGACAGACCTGTCCCCACCAGTACTGTACCCCAGTGTTACACAGTGACAGACCTGGCCCCACCAGTACTGTACCCCAGTGTTACACAGTGACAGACCTGTCCCCACCAGTACTGTACCCCAGTGTTACACAGTGACAGACCTGTCCCCACCAGTACTGTACCCCAGTGTTATACAGTGACAGACCTGTCCCCACCAGTACTGTACCCCAGTGTTATACAGTGACAGACCTGTCCCCACCAGTACTGTACCCCAGTGTTATACAGTGACAGACCTGTCCCCACCAGTACTGTACCCCAGTGTTACACAGTGAGAGACCTGTCCCCACTAGTACTATACCCCAGTGTTATACAGTGACAGACCTGTCCCCACTAGTACTGTACCCCAGTGTTACACAGTGAGAGACCTGTCCCCACTAGTACTATACCCCAGTGTTATACAGTGACAGACCTGTCCCCACTAGTACTATACCCCAGTGTTATACAGTGACAGACCTGTCCCCATCAGTACTGTACCCCAGTGTTACACAGTGACAGACCTGTCCCCACCAGTACTGTACCCCAGTGTTATACAGTGACAGACCTGTCCCCACCAGTACTGTACCCCAGTGTTATACAGTGACAGACCTGTCCCCACCAGTACTGTACCCCAATGTTATACAGTGACAGACCTGTCCCCACCAGTACTGTACCCCAGTATTATACAGTGACAGACCTGTCCCCACCAGTACTGTACCCCAGTGTTATATAGAGACAGACCTGTCCTCACCAGTACTGTACCCCAGTGTTACAGATTGACAGACCTGTCCCCACCAGTACTGTACCCCAGTGTTATATAGAGACAGACCAGTCCCCACCAGTACTGTACCCCAGTGTTATATAGAGACAGACCAGTCCCTCATACTCTCCCCCAGTGTCTGACATGCTGGTCTATCCCCACGGCTTTTACCTCAACTGTGCTGTCCATATCGAGCTGAATTTCCCCCTTCTTCTCCTTGAGGTTCTCGTTGACATAATAGTGAATGTGGGAGGCCTTCAGGACAAACCAGCGCTCATTCCAGTTTCGCCGAACTTGACCTTTCTTCCACATGTACCCCTGTAGAAAAACGCCAACAGGATGCAAGAGTGAGGTCAAACAATTAAGGGGGCAGGAAAGCTTTGTGGGACATTGCCCAGCTGGTAGATTCCTAGAAGAACATGGGTAATGCTGGCAAAGGGCAAAATTACCTGCTGTGTTCCCACACCAGACCGACACAAAGGAGGTGGGGAGTATTTCACAGCACCTGCTCGTGAAGTAGACCAGACTCTTGATTTGCTCTGGAATCTCTGGCCTGTTCCACCTCATCCTCCACTGGCTGTCCAGTGCTGTAAACTGTACCAATCCCAGTCACAGTGCCACCATCCCAAGAAGCCTGACTTGCAAGATTTTTCACTGGGTCAGCTGAGTGAGGCCCAGGGTAAGATGGTTACTGTGGTGGAGTGGGATCTAATCAAAAGGGACAAGGTCAAACAAAGGGGAACATAAACTTTAATGGGGAGTCAGTGGTGCAGTGGCAATGTCAATGGACATTAATGTCAATGAATCCAGAGGCCCAGGTTAATACCCTAGGGACATGGGTTCAAATCCCACCATGGCAGCTGGTGGAGTTTAAATTCAATTGATGAACCTGGAATGTAAAGCTCGTCTCAGTAACAGTGACCATGAAACTATCATCGATTGTTGTAAAAACCCATCTGATTCACTAATGTCCTTTAGGGAAGGAAATCTGCCTCCTTACCTGGTCTGGCCTACATGTGACTCCAGACCCACAGCAATGTGGCTGACTCTTAATTGCCCTCTCAAATCGCCTACAAGCTACACAGTTCAAGGGCAATTAGGGATGGGTAACAAATGCCTTGGCATCAACGCCCACATCCCATGAAAGAATAAAGAATAAAAAACACCCTCTCAAACACAACTCTCAGACAACAGAGCACTGGTCATCTCCCAACATTCGAAGTCTCAACAGGTTACCAGATTACCGAGGTGTCCACAGTCAAACTACATGGCAGAGGCCAATATCAGAACTGCAAAGACAGATGAACAGCCCTGGTCTGACAAGCAGTGCAGGAGAACATGCCAGGAGCAACACCAGACTTACCGAAACATTCGCTGAAACCTGGTGAAGCTACAGCACAAGGTCAGATTGCTGTGTGCAACAATCCCACAGCCAACAGATCAGACCAAAGCTCTGCAATGCTGCCGCAGCCAGTCGTGAATCGTGATGGACAATTAAACAGGGAGACCAGGGGCATTAAACATCCACATCCTCTATGATGGCAGAGCCTAGCAGTCAAGTCTGAGCATTCACAATCATCTTCAGCCAGAGGTATCGAGTGGATGATCCATCTCAGCTTCCCCCAGCATCACAGGTGTCAGTCTTCAGCCAATTCGATTCACTCCACGTGATTAAGAAACGACCGAAGGCACTGGATAGTGCAAAGGCTATGGAACCCAACAATAGCCCAACCAGAGTGTTGAAAAGTTGTGCTCTGGAACTAGCTACACCCCTAGCCAAGCTGTTCCAGAATAGCTACACCAAATTGACCCTCTTAATCACATTTTGATTTAATGTTTGTAAGTTCCCTTTAAATTTGGTCTTTGTTTCCGCAGTTTCCCTTTAAGGAGCTGTCTTTTAATTTGTCCCCAATTTTGTTAATTTAGTTTGTTTGGTTGACTCAAAAAGAGTTTACAGCTACAACAAAGGCAGATATCTACCTGACAATGTGGAAAATTGCCCAGGTATGTCCTGTCCACAAAAAGCAGGACACATGCATTCCAGCAATTACTGTATCATCAGTCTACCCCTGATCATCGGCAAAGGTTTAGAGCATGTCATGGGCAGTGCTATCAAACAGCACTTACCTGCTCACTGAAGCTCAGTTTGGGTTCTGCTAGGACCACTCACTGCAGACCTCATTGAGTCCAAATATCAAGGAAAGAGTTGAATGGCAGAGGCTTGATGAGAGTGACTGCCCTTGACATCAAGGCAGCATCTGTCCAAGTGTGGCATCAGGAAGCCCTAACAAAACTGAGGTCAATAGGAATCAGGGAGAAAACTCTCCACTGGTTGGAGGGAGTCATACCTAGCACAAAGGAAGATGGTTGTAGTTGTTGGAGACTAACCTCTCAACCAAGCATAGGAGTTCCTCAGGAGAGGGTCCTAGGTGCAACCATCTTCAGCTACTTCATCAATGACCTTCCATCAGAAGTGGGGATGTTTGCTGATGACTGCACAATGTTCATTAATTCAGATACTGAAGCAGTCTGTATACATACTCAGCAAGATCTGGGCAACATTCAGGCTTGGGCTGACAAGTGGCAAGTAATATTTGCACCAAACAATTACCAGGCAATGACCACTTCCAACAAGAGAGAATATAACTATCTTCTCTTGACATTCAATGGCGTTACCCTCATTGTCAACATCCTGGCAGTTACCATTGACCAGAAACTGAACTAGACTAGCCATATAAATACTGTGGCTACAAGAGCGGGTCAGAGGCTAGGAATCCTGCAGCAAGTAACTCCCCTCCTCACTCCCCAAATTCTGTCCACCATCTACAAGGCACAAGTCAGGAGTGTGATGGAATATTCTCCACACTCAAAAAGCTTGACAACATCCAGGACAAAGCAGCCCGCTTGATTGGCTCCCCATCCACAAATATTCACTCCCTCCACCACCGACGCACAGTAGCAGCAGTGTGTACCATCTACAAGATGCACTGCAGCAACTCACCAAGGCTCCTTCGACAGCACCTTTCAAACCCATGACCATCTAGAAGGACAAGGGCAGCAGATACATGGGAACACCACCACCTGGAAGTTCCCCTCCAAGCCACTCACCATCCTGACTTGGAAATATATCTCCGTTCCTTCACAGTCGCTGGGTCCAAATCCTGGAACTCGCTCCCTAACAGCACTGAGGGTGTACCTACACCACATGGACTGCAGCGGTTCAAGATCATCTCGACGAGCATCAGGCATGGGCAATAAATGCTGGACATATCTCAAGAATGAATTTTTTAAAATACGAAAGATAGCTCTTTTTACCTGTCCCACCCACCAACCACTTCCCCCGTACCCCGCCCCCCAACCCTCATGTGCTCCATTTCCCATCCAGTGTTACTGAGAGCCCAGGAAACGCAGCAGATGACAGAGCCATCGTTAACATTTATTGTGAATATTCACCAGCTGACAGGACCTATCAGAAATGTGGGTGGACTCTGGCTATTTGGTGAAATGGCTTGTCCCCCACGGCCAGTCTCATCATGCTGCAGAAACTGAACTCCAGAATGCTCATTGCACAGAGTCCGTTACAGTCCCAAATGCTCATTACATAGAATCTGTCACAGTCCAGAATGCTCATTACACAGAATCTGTCACAGTCCCAAATGCTCATTACACAGAATCTGTCACAGTCCAGAATGTTCATTACACAGAGTCTGTTACAGTCCAGAATGCTCATTACACAGAATCTGTCACAGTCCAGAATGCTCATTACACAGAGTCTGTTACAGTCCAGAATGCTCATTACACAGAGTCTGTCACAGTCCAGAATGCTCATTACACAGAGTCTGTCACAGTCCAGAATGCTCATTGCACAAAATCTGTCATGGTCCAGAATGCTCATTACACGGAATCTGTCACAGTCCCGAATGCTCATTGCACAGAATCTGTTACAGTCCAGAATGTTCATTGCACAGGGTCTCTCACAGTCCCAAATGCTCATTACATAGAATCTGTCACAGTCCAGAATGCTCATTACACAGAATCTGTCACAGTCCCAATTGCAAATTACACAGAATCTGTCACAGTCCAGAATGCTCATTACACAGAATCTGTCACAGTCCAGAATGCTCATTACATGGAATCTGTCACAGTCCAGAATGCTCATTACATGGAATCTGTCACAGTCCAGAATGCTCATTGTACAAAATCTGTTACAGTCCAGAATGCTCATTACATGGAATCTGTCGAAGTCCAGAATGCTCATTACCCAGAATCTGTCACAGTCCAGAATGCTCATTACACAGAATCTGTTACAGTCCAGAATGCTCATTACATACAGTCTGTCACAGTCCAGAATGCTCATTACACGGAATCTGTCAAAGTCCAGAATGCTCATTACACAGAATCTGTCACAGTCCAGAATGCTCATTACACAGAATCTGTCACAGTCCAGAATGCTCATTACGCACAGTCTGTCACAGTCCAGAATGCTCATTACACGGAATCTGTCACAGTCCAGAATGCTCATTACACAGAATCTGTCACAGTCCAGAATGCTCATTGGACAAAATCTGTCACAGTCCAGAATGTTCATTGCACAGGGTCTCTCACAGTCCCAAATGCTCATTACACAGAATCTGTCACAGTCCAGAATGCTCATAACACAGAATCTGTCACAGTCCCAAATGGTCATTACACAGAATCTGTCACAGCCAGAATGCTCATTACACAGAATCTGTCACAGTCCAGAATGCTCATTACACAGAATCTGTCACAGTCCAGAATGCTCATTACACAGAATCTGTCACAGTCCAGAATGCTCATTACATGGAATCTGTCACAGCCAGAATGCTCATTACACAGAATCTGTCACAGTCCAGAATGTTCATTACACAGAATCTGTCACAGTCCAGAATGCTCATTGCACAAAATCTGTTACAGTCCAGAATGTTCATTACAAAGAATCTGTCACAGTCCAGAATGTTCATTACACAGAATCTGTCACAGTCCAGAATGCTCATTACACAGGATCTGTCAAAGTCTAGAATGCTCATTACACGGAATCTGTCACAGTCCAGAATGCTCATTGCACAGAGTCTGTCACAGGCCAGAATACTCATTGCACACAGTCTGTCACAGTCCAGGACAGTTCCCAGCACCTGGTTCCCTTTTAGACTTCAACCCCTGTAAACATTATTGGACAAACTATATATGAATAGGTCACTGTCGCTCAGATGTTGTTGGATGTGAGCACCTTCTGCACTCACTTCAGATACTTTTGGGCAGGCTAAACCACCAAATAGATTTATTTATAGATAAGATTATATCGAAGGGAGGAAAGTTTACCAAGTGTTGCTCAGTACAGCAGCTCATGCAAAAGTCACAATAATCCACAATACGGGGCGGTATTATTTCCCCAGTAAGGTGCCTTTTACACTCACTGACAGGCAGGACAGGATCAGCAGACAGATTGTTGTGTGTTAAGTTGATAAAATAAAAAATCTGAGTTGTCTTCTTGAACCACTGCAGTCCATTTGGTATAGATGCACGTGGTGAGCTGTTCCAAAGGAAGTTCCAGGATTTTGACCCAGTGACAGTGAAGGAATGGGGATATAGTTCCAAGTCAGGATGGTGAGTGACTTGGAGGGGAACTTGGAGCTGATGACATTCCTTTTCCCAGCTGACCTCGTGGTGGTGGAGGTCACGAGCTCAGCAGGTGCTATTGAAGACGCCTTAAGAAATTGCTGCAGTGCCTCTTGTACAAAAACAAAATACTACAGATGTTGGGAATCTGAATTAAAAACAGAAAATGCTGGAAATGCTCAGCAGGTTAGGCAGCATCCGTGGAGAAAGAAAAAGAGTTAACGTTTCAGTTCAATAACCTTTTATCAGAACTGATTCACCCTGAGCAGGTGAAGAGAAGCTGGAGGAGGCAAGGAGCAGCTGGAGAGGAAGAGAAAGAGGAACAGGAAGAAAATAGCAGGGGGAGTGGAGCAGGAGGAGAGGAAGGAGAGGAGAGGAAGAGGAGGAGGAGAGGAAGAGGAGGAGGAGAGGAAGAGGAGGGGGACAGGAAGAGGAGGGGGACAGGAAGAGGAGGGGGACAGGAAGAGGAGGAGGAGAGGAAGAGGAGGGGGAGAGGAAGAGGAGGGGGACAGGAAGAGGAGAGGAAGGGGAGGAGGATTGGGAATAGGGAAAACTGGAGGAAGTACCAGAGAAAGTAGTCCAGGAAAAATAGAACAAGGAATTGAAGGAAGAATTGCCAACAGAACACGAAGGAGGAAGAGAAACTGATGAAGAAAGAAGAATAGAAGAGGAAGAAGACCAGGAATAAGAGGAATAAAACAGGAACAGGAAGATGAACAATAACGCACCCCAACCTCATTGCTACTCACATTATTAAGGCTGCTCTTCCTCTCCCTACCCAGGGGTCCTGAGGCCAAGTTAGCTGGTGCAGCTGAGATTAGCTAACTCAACATGGAACAGAGGTCAAACCTGGAACCCACCTGGTCTCAAGACCATGAACAGGCCGCATTGGGTATATTTACAATGCCAAGATTACATGGACTCAAGAGACCCCTCCAAACACAGCAGAGTTGTTGGATTTAGGTGCAGCCTCAAGGCATCCATTTGGTGTAGACCCTCACTGATTCATTTCTGCATGGCCCCCTGTGTTTTCCATGGGTGGAGAGAGCAGATATTGGTGAGAATGCAGCAGGGCTCCGAGCATTGATCAAACAGGGTGAGGAAAGGTTTAGAAAATACTCACTAACCTTTTGCATCACATCCAACACCAGCTCCTCATAAACTGACTGGATCCCTAGGGTGAGAGACTCCTTGCTGGCTGATTTGGTGAACCTTCCTGACTCCATCATCTCCAGGAATTGCCAGACTGTGACTGCCCCGGCCAGGGAGGGGTCCTGGGTGAAGTAGTCAGTCAGTTCCTCCTCGTGAAGCCATTCCTGTCCCATGGCCATGAATAATTTCTTCAGCAAATACCCCACCTGGGCAGAAAAGTTAAGTGGATGTAGGAAAAGTGGTCAAACAGGGTTCCTCCTCTTGTCCCCTCCTTTGCTAACACTTGCTAAGGCTCTATAGGCCTCTCTGGCTCTCTGTTACCTCACAGCATTAACCATGTGGCCACCTGACAGCAGATAGTGCGTGAAACTGGCTCTTCAACCACAGAAGGCAGTGCTCATTAAACATCCACACACAAGCACAGAGTGGTCACTGGCTAGAGATTCAGTGCTCACTAACCATCCACACACAAGCACAGAGTGGTCACTGGCTAGAGATTCAGTGCTCACTAACCATCCACACACAAGCACAGAGTGGTCACTGGCTAGAGATTCAGTGCTCACTAACCATCCACACACAAGCACAGAGTGGTCACTGGCTAGAGATTCAGAGTGCAGAAGAATGAAAGACTGAAAGAAAAAAGATTAATGATCCCACTCTACTACATCACTTCCCGCCGGCTCCCAGTGTATCTGATCCCAGTACTAAACCCCTTTCTCACTGGTTCCCAGTGTATCTGATCCCAGTACTAAACCCCTTCCCCGCTGACTCCCAGTGTATCCGATCCCAGTACTAAACCCCTTCCCCGCTGACTCCCAGTGTATCTGATCCCAGTACTAAACCCCTTCCCCGCTGACTCGAGGGGAACCGATCCCAGTACTAAACCCCTTCCCCACTGATTCCCAGTGTATCCGATCCCAGTACTAAACCCCTTCCCCACTGTCTCCCAGTGTATCTGATCCCAGTACTAAACCCCTTCCCCACTGTCTCCCAGTGTATCCGATCCCAGTACTAAACCCCTTCCCCGCTGACTCCCAGTCTATCCGATCCCAGTACTAAACCCCTTCCCCGCTGACTCCCAGTGTATCTGATCCCAGTGCTAACCCCCTTCCCCGCTGACTCCCAGTGTATCCGATCCCAGTGCTAACCCTCTTCCCCGCTGACTCCCAGTGTATCTGATCCCAGTGCTAACCCCCTTCCCCACTGTCTCCCAGTGTATCTGATCCCAGTACTAAACCCCTTTCCCACTGACTCCCAGTGTATCTGATCCCAGTATAGCAGTCTCACAGACAGTTATAGCACAAGAGGAGGCCATTCGTCCATCGTGTCTGTGCCAGTCAACAAAGATCTGACGACACTGATCCCATTTTCCAGTGCTTGACCCATAGCCCTGGAAGCTATGGCGATGCAAGTGAATATCTAAATACTTCTTAAATGTTACAGGAGATTCTGACTCAACCACCCTTTCAGGCAGTGAGTTCCAGACTTCCATCACCCTCTGGGTCAACAAATTTTTCCTCAATTCCCCTCTTAGCCTTCTACCTCTTACCTTAAATCTATGCCCCCTGGTTATTGACCCCTCTACTAATGGAAAATGTGCCTTCCTATCCACTCTATCTATGCCCCTCATAATCTTATACACCTCTATCAGGTCCCCTCTCGACCTTCGCTGCTCCAAGGAAAACAACCCCAGCCTATCCAATCTTTCCTCATAGCTCAGACCCTCCAACCCAGGCAGTATCCTGGTAAATCTCCTCTGCACCCTCTCCAGTGCAATCACATCCTTCCTATAATGTGGTGACCAGAGCTGCACACACTACTCCAGTTGTGACCTAACCAGCGTTTTATACAGCTCCAGCTGCTCTTATAATCTATGCCTTGGCTAATAAAGGCAAGAATCCCATAAGCCTTCTTAACCACCTTATCTACCTGCCCTGCTACCTTCAGGGATCTGTGGATATGCTCATCAAGGTCCTTCTGATCTTCAGTACTTTCCAGAGTCCTACCATTCATAGTGTAATGCTTTGCCTTGTTAGCCCTCCCCAAGTGTATTACCTCACACTTTTCCGGGTTGAATTCCATTTGCCACTGCTCTGCCCACCTGACCTGTCCATTGATATCCTCCTGCAGTTTACGGCTATCCTCCTCACTATTTACCACCCTACCAATTTTCATGTCATCCGGGAACTTCTTGATCATACCTCCTACATTTAAGTCCAAATCATTTATGTTCACCACAAATAGCAAGAGCCCCAGCATCAAGCCCTGTGGAACCCCACTGGAAACTGACTTCCAGTCACAGAAACATCCCTCTACCATCACCCTCTGCTTCCTGCCTCTCAGGCAATTTTGGATCCAGCCTGCCACTTTGCCTTAGATCCCATGGGCTCTTACTTTCTTGACCAGTCTGCCATGAGGGACTTTATCAAAAGCCTTGCTAAAGTCCATGTAGACCACATCAAATGCATTACCCTCATCAACATTCCCGGTTACCTCCCCAAAAAATTCAATCAAATTTATCAAACACGACCTTCCCTTAACAAATCCATGCTGACTATCCCTGATTAATCCGTGTCTCTCCAAGTGCAGATATATTCTGTTGCTCAGAATTCTTTCTAGTAATTTCCACACTACCGAGGTTAGACTGACTGGCCTGTAATTTCCTGGTCTATCCCTTCCTGCCTATTTTAATAATGGGACAACGTTAGCATTCCTCCAGTCCTCTGGCACCTCACCTGTGGCCAGAGAGGATTTGAAAATTACTGCCAGGGCCCCTGATATCTCTTCCCTTGCCTCCCTCAACAACCTGGAATACATCTCATCTGGGCCTGTGGACTTATCCAGTTTTAAGGCCACTAAACCCACTAGTATCTCCTTCTCTCTCTGTTAATTTCCTCTAATATTTCACAGTCCTCCACCCTGATGTCTATATCTGCGTCGTCCTTTTCCATTGTGAAGACTGACGCAAAGTATTCATTGAGGATTGTACCCACCTCTTCCAGGTCCACACACAGGTAACCTCTATGGTCCTTAATTGGCCCTACTCTTTCCCTAGTTATTCTCTTGCTCTTTACCAAAACCCCTTTGGGTTTTGCTTTACTCTACCCACCAATGCTTTCTCATGCACTCTTTTAGCTTTCCTAAATTCCTTTTTAAGCTCCCCCCTACACTTTTTATATCCTCTAGGGACACTGCTGTATTGAGCCCTCAGTATCTGCCATAAGCTCCTCTTTTTTTCTTAATCCTAACCTTTATGTCCCTTGACATCCAGGGTTCTCTGGACTTGGTTCCGCCCCTTTATCTTTACGGGAACATATTTGCCCTGTACTCTCGCTATTTCCTCCTTGAATGCCTCCCTCTGCTCTGACACTGTTTTATCTGCAAGTAGCTGCTCCCAGTCCACTTGGGCCAAATTGTATCTCATCTTAATAAAATTAGCCTTTCCCCAGTTTAGAACTTCTATTCCCGGCCCAAACTTATCCTTTTCCATAACTATCCTAAATCTAACTGAGTTATGGTCACTATCTCCAAAATGCTCCCCTACTGATAAGCCTTCCATCTACCCGGGCTCATTTCCGAATATTAAGTCCAGAACTGTCCCCTCCATTGTTGGGCTTTCTACGTACTGGCTAAAAAAGTTCTCCTGGATGCAATTTAAGAATTTTATTCCCTCTCTACCTTGCACACTAAAACTATCGCAGTTAATATTTGGGTGGTTAAAATCCCCTACTATTACTGCCTTATTATTCTTACACTTCTCTGAAATTTGATCACATATTTGATCCTCTATCATTCTTTGACTGTTTGGGGGCCTATAGTACACACCCAACAGCGTGTTTGCCCCTTTTGTGTTTTTTACTTCTACCCATATGGCTTCATTTGATGATCCTTCCAAGATATCATCCCTCCTCACTGCTATTTGCAACCCACCCCCCTCCTCTTCTATCCCCCTCTCTACCTCATCTGAATACCCTATAACCAGGAATGTTGAGCTGCCAATCCTGCCCTTTTAGCCAAGTCTCGGTTATTGCTATGATAACATACTCCCATGTGCCTATCTGTGCCCTCAGCTTGTCTGTCTTATTCCTCAGGTTCCTTGCATTAACATATATTCCATTTCGCCTTGCTAACCTCACTTCTTTCTGTTCCCTCTGCCTTACAGACTCACTTACTAGCGTTTTAACTTCTAATTCCATCTCAACTTCTCTCTCCTCTGAACTACTTTTCAGGATCTCATCCCTCTGCCAATTTAGTTTAAATCCACCCCAACAGCATTAGCAAACCTCCCCGCGAGGATGTTGGTCCTGTTCCTGTTCAGATGTAACCCATCCAACTTGTACAGGTCCCACCTCCTCCAGAAACGGTCTTAATGCCCCAAGAATCTAAAGCCCTCCCTCCTGCACCATCTCTCCAACCACGCGTTCATCTGCTCTATCCTTCTGATCCTATACTCACTACTGCGTGGCACCAGGAGTAATCCGGAGATTACTACCTTTGAAGTCCCGCTTTTCAATTTCCTACCTAACTCCCTAAAGTCTGCGTGCAGGACCTCATTTTTTTTTCTTCCTATGTCATTGGTCCCAACATGGACGACGACCTCTGACTATTCACCCTCCCCCTTCAGAATGCCCTGCAGCTGTTCCGTGACATCCTTGAGCCTGACACCCGGGAGGCAACATACCATCCTGGAGTCACGTCTATGGCCACAGAAGCGCCTGTCTGCACCCCGCATTAATGAATCCCTTACCCACTATTGCCCTTCCACACTTCTTTTGCAATCCCCCACCCAAGCAGCTGGACCACCTACAGTGCCAATACTAAACCCCTTCCCCGCTGACTCCCAGTCTATCTGATCCCAGTACTAAACCCCTTCCCCGCTGACTCCCAGTGTATCTGATCCCAATACTAAACCCCTTCCCCACTGACTCCCAGTGTATCTGATCCCGGTACTAAACCCCTTCCCCGCTGACTCCCAGTGTATCCGATCCCAGTACTAAACCCCTTCCCCGCTGACTCCCAGTCTATCCAATCCCAATACTAAACCCCTTCCCCGCTGACTCCCAGTGTATCTGATCCCAATACTAAACCCCTTCCCCACTGACTCCCAGTGTATCTGATCCCGGTACTAAACCCCTTCCCCGCTGACTCCCAGTGTATCCGATCCCAGTACTAAACCCCTTCCCCGCTGACTCCCAGTCTATCCAATCCCAATACTAAACCCCTTCCCCACTGACTCCCAGTGTATCTGATCCCGGTACTAAACCCCTTCCCCGCTGACTCCCAGTCTATCCGATCCCAGTACTAAACCCCTTCCCCGCTGACTCCCAGTCTATTCGATCCCAGTACTAAACCCTTCCCCACTGACTCCCAGTCTATCCGATCCCAATACTAAACCCCTTCCCCGCTGACTCCCAGTGTGTCCGATCCCAGTACTAAACCCCTTCCCCGCTGTCCCCGAGTGTATCTGATCCCAGTACTAAACCCCTTCCCCGCTGACTCCCAGTCTATCCGATCCCAGTACTAAACCCCTTCCCCGCTGACTCCCAGTGTATCTGATCCCAGTACTAAACCCCTTCCCCGCTGACTCCCAGTGTATCCGATCCCAGTACTAAACCCCTTCCCCGCTGACTCCCAGTGTATCCGATCCCAGTGCTAAACCCCATCCCCGCTGACTCCCAGTGTATCCGATCCCAGTGCTAAACCCCTTCCCCGCTGACTCCCAGTGTATCCGATCCCAGTGCTAAACCCCTTCCCCGCTGACTCCCAGTGTATCTGATCCCAGTACTAAACCCCTTCCCCGCTGACTCCCAGTGTATCTGATCCCAGTACTAAACCCCTTCCCCGCTGACTCCCGGTGTATCCGATCCCAGTGCTAAACCCCTTCCCCGCTGACTCCCAGTGTATCCGATCCCAGTACTAAACCCCTTCCCCGCTGACTCCCAGTGTATCCGATCCCGGTACTAAACCCCTTCCCCGCTGTCTCCCAGTGCATCCGATCCCAGTACTAAACCCCTTCCCCGCTGACTCCCAGTGCATCCGATCCCAGTACTAAACCCCTTCCCCACTGACTCCCAGTGTATCCGATCGCAGTACTAAACCCCTTCCCCGCTGACTCCCAGTCTATCCGATCCCAGTACTAAACCCCTTCCCCGCTGACTCCCAGTGCATCCGATCCCAGTACTAAACCCCTTCCCCACTGACTCCCAGTGTATCCGATCGCAGTACTAAACCCCTTCCCCGCTGACTTCCAGTGTATCCGATCCCAGTGCTAAACCCCTTCCCCGCTGACTCCCAGTGTATCCGATCCCAGTGCTAAACCCCTTCCCCGCTGACTCCCAGTGTATCTGATCCCAGTACTAAACCCCTTCCCCGCTGTCCCCGAGTCTATCTGATCCCAGTACTAAACCCCTTCCCCGCTGACTCCCAGTGTATCTGATCCCAGTACTAAACCCCTTCCCCGCTGACTCCCAGTGTATCCGATCCCAGTACTAAACCCCTTCCCCGCTGACTCCCAGTGTATCCGATCCCAGTACTAAACCCCTTCCCCGCTGACTCCCGGTGTATCCGATCCCAGTGCTAAACCCCTTCCCCGCTGACTCCCAGTGTATCCGATCCCAGTACTAAACCCCTTCCCCGCTGACTCCCAGTGTATCCGATCCCGGTACTAAACCCCTTCCCCGCTGTCTCCCAGTGCATCCGATCCCAGTACTAAACCCCTTCCCCGCTGACTCCCAGTGCATCCGATCCCAGTACTAAACCCCTTCCCCACTGACTCCCAGTGTATCCGATCGCAGTACTAAACCCCTTCCCCGCTGACTCCCAGTCTATCCGATCCCAGTACTAAACCCCTTCCCCGCTGACTCCCAGTGCATCCGATCCCAGTACTAAACCCCTTCCCCACTGACTCCCAGTGTATCCGATCGCAGTACTAAACCCCTTCCCCGCTGACTTCCAGTGTATCCGATCCCAGTGCTAAACCCCTTCCCCGCTGACTCCCAGTGTATCCGATCCCAGTGCTAAACCCCTTCCCCGCTGACTCCCAGTGTATCTGATCCCAGTACTAAACCCCTTCCCCGCTGTCCCCGAGTCTACCTGATCCCAGTACTAAACCCTTTCCCCGCTGACTCCCAGTGTATCTGATCCCAGTACTAAACCCCTTCCCCGCTGACTCCCAGTGTATCCGATCCCAGTACTAAACCCCTTCCCCGCTGACTCCCAGTGTATCCGATCCCAGTACTAAACCCCTTCCCCGCTGACTCCCAGTGTATCCGATCCCGGTACTAAACCCCTTCCCCGCTGACTCCCAGTGTATCCGATCCCAGTACTAAACCCCTTCCCCGCTGACTCCCAGTGTATCCGATCCCAGTACTAAACCCCTTCCCCGCTGACTCCCAGTGTATCCGATCCCAGTGCTAAACCCCTTCCCCGCTGACTCCCAGTGCATCCGATCCCAGTACTAAACCCCTTCCCCACTGACTCCCAGTGTATCCGATCCCAGTGCTAAACCCCTTCCCCGCTGACTCCCAGTGTATCTGATCCCAGTACTAAACCCCTTCCCCGCTGTCCCCGAGTGTATCTGATCCCAGTACTAAACCCCTTCCCCGCTGACTCCCAGTGTATCTGATCCCAGTACTAAACCCCTTCCCCGCTGACTCCCAGTGTATCCGATCCCAGTACTAAACCCCTTCCCCGCTGACTCCCAGTGTATCCGATCCCAGTACTAAACCCCTTCCCCGCTGACTCCCAGTGTATCCGATCCCAGTACTAAACCCCTTCCCCGCTGACTCCCAGTGTATCCGATCCCAGTGCTAAACCCCTTCCCCGCTGACTCCCAGTGTATCCGATCCCGGTACTAAACCCCTTCCCCGCTGACTCCCAGTGTATCCGATCCCAGTACTAAACCCCTTCCCCACTGACTCCCAGTGTATCCGATCCCAGTACTAAACCCCTTCCCCGCTGACTCCCAGTGTATCCGATCCCAGTGCTAAACCCCTTCCCCGCTGACTCCCAGTGCATCCGATCCCAGTACTAAACCCCTTCCCCACTGACTCCCAGTGTATCCGATCCCAGTGCTAAACCCCTTCCCCACTGACTCCCA
This sequence comes from Cetorhinus maximus, assembly GCF_964194155.1. NCBI lineage: Eukaryota > Metazoa > Chordata > Chondrichthyes > Lamniformes > Cetorhinidae > Cetorhinus > Cetorhinus maximus. The sequence continues at coordinate 76,916,198 of NC_135900.1, read as the reverse complement.
GTCTATCCGATCCCAGTACTAAACCCCTTTCCCACTGACTCCCAGTGTATCCGATCCCAGTACTAAACCCCTTCCCCGCTGACTCCCAGTGTATCTGATCCCAGTACTAAACCCCTTCCCCGCTGACTCCCAGTGTATCTGATCCCAGTACTAAACCCCTTCCCCGCTGACTCCCGGTGTATCCGATCCCAGTGCTAAACCCCTTCCCCGCTGACTCCCAGTGTATCCGATCCCAGTACTAAACCCCTTCCCCGCTGACTCCCAGTGTATCCGATCCCGGTACTAAACCCCTTCCCCGCTGTCTCCCAGTGCATCCGATCCCAGTACTAAACCCCTTCCCCGCTGACTCCCAGTGTATCCGATCCCGGTACTAAACCCCTTCCCCGCTGACTCCCAGTGCATCCGATCCCAGTACTAAACCCCTTCCCCACTGACTCCCAGTGTATCCGATCGCAGTACTAAACCCCTTCCCCGCTGACTCCCAGTCTATCCGATCCCAGTACTAAACCCCTTCCCCGCTGACTCCCAGTGCATCCGATCCCAGTACTAAACCCCTTCCCCACTGACTCCCAGTGTATCCGATCGCAGTACTAAACCCCTTCCCCGCTGACTTCCAGTGTATCCGATCCCAGTACTAAACCCCTTCCCCACTGATTCCCAGTGTATCCGATCCCAGTACTAAACCCCTTCCCCACTGTCTCCCAGTGTAAATTCTGAGGTACTGTCTCATGAACTAATTTAGATGGTTGTACAGAATTGTAAGTATTGTTCTGCTTGTTATGGGTGATGTTGCCATGGATTCAGAATCAGGGATTGAGTTTTCTACCCATCGCTTTGATACAAAAAGCTTGCCGGCTGGAAGTTCCAATCGGTTGTTCTCGGTTAATTCTTTTTTCTCATCAAGGTGCCTTGTCTATAATTCGCTTGTGAACCACAGTGAGAATTCACAACATCAGAAGTGGCTGTGTCTCCTTGGTTACCATGAAAGGTCATCTCTCCATCTCCCTCTCAGATCAGATTGTACCGCCGGGTAGCATGACAGGAAGTGAGGGCATGACAAATACTTCGCAAAGCGCGGAGACCTGTGAGTAACTGGGCCAGACTGTGAAGAGTGTGGTTAACCAGTGACCACAGCGCATGGGGAGGAGAGAGGAAAGATCATCAAACTTCACTTTAACTGATAGCTCCACGCTACTGACTTAAAAATAGAGAGCCAGTACTCGAGATCAGCAGGAGCTGATAATCAGCAGGCCAAGATCTATTTATACTTCCCTAACTGGGAGGTACCTTGCAGTGGTGTAGTTCTGGTCCGAGACTAGCAGCCCGGAGATGGTGAATTCAAAATCTCAACACTTCAAGTTAAATAATTCATTGAACAATCTGGCGTCAGGAAAGACTGAGCGCGCAGCCCTCCTTAAAAACTCTGGGGAGAGTGGGATTATGTGCTGAAGTCTCCGCTTTGGGGCTTGAACCCATGACCTACCGACTCAGAGGCGAGAGTGTTGCCAACTGAGGAAAGGTGCCACTGCTATATAGTTTGGCCTACATGTGACTCCTGTCTCACGCGGTCTCACTGTGTCATGACTCATAAATTCCATCCCCCTCCCCCGAAGGTCCAGCAAGGTCCTCACTGCAGAAGGTAACTGCAGGTAATTGGAGCTGGAGAGAGAGAGTGGGACTGGGGTGAATTAACCATCGGAGCTGGAGAGAGAGAGTGGGACTGGGGTGAATTAACCATCGGAGCTGGAGGGAGAGAGTGGGACTGGGGAGAATTAACCATCGGAGCTGGAGGGAGAGAGTGGGACTGGGGTGAATTAACCATCGGAGCTGGAGGGAGAGAGTGGGACTGGGGAGAATTAACCATCGGAGCTGGAGGGAGAGAGAGTGGGACTGGGGAGAATTAACCATCAGAGCTGGAGAGAGAGAGTGGGACTGGGGAGAATTAACCATCAGAGCTGGAGAGAGAGAGAGTGGGACTGGGGAGAATTAACCATCGGAGCTGGAGAGAGAGAGAGAGTGGGACTGGGGAGAATTAACCATCAGAGCTGGAGAGAGAGAGAGTAGGATTAGGGAGAATTAACCATCGGAGCTGGAGAGAGAGAGTGGGACTGGGGAGAATTAACCATCGGAGCTGGAGAGAGAGAGTGGGACTGGGGAGAATTAACCATCGGAGCTGGAGAGAGAGAGTGGGACTGGGGAGTATTAACCATCAGAGCTGGAGACAGAGAGTGGGACTGGGGAGAATTAACATCGGAGCTGGAGAGAGAGAGTGGGACTGGGGAGAATTAACCATCGGAGCTGGAGACAGAGAGTGGGACTGGGGAGAATTAACCATCGGAGCTGGAGAGAGAGTGGGACTGGGGAGAATTAACCTTCGGAGCTGGAGAGAGAGAGTGAGACTGGGGAGAATTAACCATCGGAGCTGGAGGGAGAGAGAGTGGGACTGGGGAGAATTAACCATCGGAGCTGGAGAGAGAGAGTGGGACTGGGGAGAATTAACCATCGGAGCTGGAGGGAGAGAGTGGGACTGGGGAGAATTAACCATCGGAGCTGGAGGGAGAGAGAGTGGGACTGGGGAGTATTAACCATCAGAGCTGGAGAGAGAGAGTGGGACTGGGGAGAATTAACCATCGGAGCTGGAGGGAGAGAGTGGGACTGGGGAGTATTAACCATCGGAGCTGGAGGGAGAGAGTGGGACTGGACAGGACAGTCTGGTCAATTTTGCTCAGGGTGTGTCCAATGAGAAAGGGAACCACGAGGGAGAGAACAAAAATGAACATTGATGTTAAAATAAAACTATTATGTAAAAAAAAAACTGTCTAAGGCTGCCTTCCTCTCAAACAGATGCCTGTTTCTGGTGTTTCCACCTGATCTCACCATCGTGTCAGCACAAAAGACGACTGATTTTGGACTCATTTGGGGTCGGTGGGGGGAGAACTGGCCCAACTGCTGCTTGTGACAGAACGTCTGCAGCCTCGGCTGGGAGCCTGGCTCTCTCCAGATTAAATCTGTATGGATAACATTTAGTCTCCAAATTTGTCCACGAGATCATGTCAGATCCATAAATCAATATCAATGTCTGACATCAGAACCCAGCAAAGTGCTGTAACCACTCAACTGCTTCTAAAGCCCATTGCCCACTTTCTTATTTAGCGGACTACAGGAACACAAAAGGTACCTTGCCACATGTAAACACTGCCTTTCCATCTCTGTCCACAAAAAAAGGGTTTGAATCTCCCCATGCCCTATCAGTGTGACCTCTTCCAGTCCTCCAAGCCGCCGAGATCTCGGAGATCCTGCATTTCCGGCCTCTTGAACATCCCCGGTTTTAATCACTCCGCCAGCGGTGATCACACCTTCAGCTTAAGCCCTGAAATTCCCTCCATACACCCCTCCACCTCTCTGCCTTGCTCTGCTCCTTCACAGCCTTCCTGCAAATCTAACCCAGCTTTTGGTCATCTGTCCTCATCTCTCCTTCCCTGTCTCGGCAAAACATCTTGTCCGAATACATTCCTGTGGAGTGACGGTTTACTGTGTTAAAGTTGCTATGTAAATGCAAGTTGTTGTCTCATGAATTGCCTACTTGGTGAGCGTGTTAGACCCCGCCTATAAACCCCATCAACAAACCTCAAAACTACTTACAAAGCCCCCCTAGCCCTTCACCACATCATAGCCTAACTCCCTCCCCTCCAGCTCTCCCTTTGTGAGAAGCTGACTCTCACCTCCTCTTGGACTACAACCAGGGGGTACTTGTCCTCCGATAAGAAGTTGAAGAGACACCACAGCTTGAAGGCGTCTCTCTCTGAGATCAGGCCTTGATCTTTCAATGGTTTGTAGTTCTTCTTGGCTGTTAGAGTCCAGCAAAGTTCGTTGAATCTTTCTTTGGCAAAATTCCCATCTTGCACCTGGAATGAGAAGGGACAGCACATTGGGAAGGTCAGATGGTCAACATCTTTCATACAAACAACATCGAGAATTACCGAACAAGGAATATTTGGGCCCAAGATGGCAACGTTGCTCTCTTATTGGATTGATTATGGGTGATCTCCTCTCAATCACCCATAAGTCAAAATCATGCTCACCACCCAAACTCATGGGCCCTCCTCTCGCCTCAGTTACAGCTGCCTAATCCTTTCTCTTGTTTCTTCCATTTCCTGTTATCCCACCTGACCCTTCCTCTCACCAACAACAATGCCCTCCTTGTTCCCAACTTCAACCCCAAGCATGTCCTACCTCCACCATTGTCTTCCGTTTCCCTTAGCCTGCCACGGGGGTCCAACACCCAGCACAGACACTGCTCCTCTTTCTGACTGGCTTTCCACAGGAACCCCTTCACTCTCCATCACACTGACACCTTTCCCCTTCCACACGCAACACCCTTCCACCCAGCATAGTCCGGGGCCCTACACACTCCTACCAGCTGAGGCAACAATTCTTGTGTACCTCCTCTGACCTCATAAAGCCATTGATCTCTGTTCTGAATCAGAAAGCCCAGACTCCTTTTACCCATCCCCCACTTCCATCACTAGCGGCCATGTTGTCTAGGCCCAGGGCACAGGATACATACAAGGAGGCACAGAATACAGGAACAGGATACAGGCAGAGGTGATACAGGCGGCAAGGGCAGACAGAGCACGGGCGGAGAGGAGGACGCAGAGGGGGATGCAGGTGAGTGAGGGAGATTGAGTACAGGCAGAGAGAGACAGGGTACAGGCTGGGTGGGGTGGGCCCTGCAGATTCCTGGGAGAGGGAGGCAGAATACAGGTTTAGATGGAGTAAATAAAGAGGAAGTGTTTTCATGCCCTGTGCAGTCTCGGCTATCCTCCGCCCCACCCCATCCCACAACCCCCTCCTCCGGCTCATGCCCACCCTGGACCCTCCCCAGTCCAATCACCACTGGGCACTCCGATCACACCAGACCCTTCCTCGGGAAACTCACTTTCCATTCCCTATCCCAGATGGACCACGCTCACATCGACACTTTACCTTCTTTCAAATCTTCATCCAAAACATTCACATCTGGGGTGGGATTTTAACCCTAATCACCCAAACGAGACAAACAGGCTGGGTAGGCTCTGAAAATGGCTGGGCTGATTTCCTGCTGGAAATGGGCCCTGCTCATTGTGATTTTCACTCAGGCTTCTAAACAGGCAGCTAAGCTACCACTGGCAGGGTCCTTCTTTAACTATACCAATGGTGCCCTGACTGTAACCTTAACTCAGGCCTGATTGTGGGGGATGCCATTCTATCATTATGGATCCATTCAATCCAATAGAGGTCCATTGGATCCCATTGTGGTCCATTTTAACTAATCCAATAAGGGTCTATTTAATCCGGTAGGGATGCATTGTATCTGTTAGGAGTCCATTTAATCAAATAGAAATTGCTTCCATTGAATAATGCATCCATTTGATATGGGGCGGTTGGGTGGGATGCAGGAGGAGAGGGTAACCATTCTATCCAATAGGAATCCAATTGATCTGAGAGGTGACTATTCAATCCCACAGATCTCTATTCAATCTGATTGGGATCCACTCAATTCAATAGGAACCCATCCTGTCCATGGGAGTCCACTCAATCAGGTAAAAATCTATTCTGTGCAACATTCTATCCAATAGGAATTCAGCCTATCTGAAAACAGTCCATTCTATCCAATAGGAATTCAGCCTATCTGAAAACAGTCCATTCTATCCAATAGGAATTCAGCCTATCTGAAAACAGTCCATTCTATCCAATAGGAATTCAGCCTATCTGAAAACGATCCATCCTATCCAATAGGTGACCATTTGATCAGATAAGGGGTATTCTTTCAGTAGAGAGCCAGTCAATCCAATAGGGGTCAATTACATTGGGATTCATTCTATCAGATTGGGGTCCAATCGAACTATGATAGGGATCCATTCTCTACTATAGTGGTCCATTCTCTTTGAAGACATGTTCTATCCAATGGGGATCCAGTCTATCCAATAGGAATCCACCTTATCTAATAGAAGTTCACTCTAGCCAACCGGGATCCATTCTAATCGATAGGGGTCATTCGATCAGATATTCAATTATAAAAGGTTCTGTCTGATGGGTAGGAATCCACTTTGTTAGATAGCTATCCACTTGACCTGATATTCACTTCGATGGAATCCATTCTATCCTATGGGGAACAATGTTATCCAATGGGGATCCATTCTCTCTGATGGAGGTCCATTCGTTTGGAAAGGAATCTATTTGATCTGACAGGAATCTTCATTCTGATAGGGATCCAGTTGGGTCCATCCAATCTGACAGTCATCTATTTTATTCTATTCTGTCAGGTTCTGAAGGGGCTTTGGTAGGGTAGACACTAAGAGATTGTTTCTGCTGGCCAGGGAATCTAACACATGGGAGCACAGTCTCAGGATAAGGGCCCAATCATTTAGCACTGAGATGAGGAGAAATTACTTCACTCAAAGGGTTGTGAATCTTTGGAATTCTCTATCCCAGAGAGCTATGGATGCTCCATTGCTGAATATATTCAAGGCTGACACAGAGTCATTACAGCACAGGAGGCCATTCCACCCATCGACTCCATGCCAGTTTTTTGTAGAGCGATCCAGTAAATCTCATTCCCCCACTCTATCCCCATAGCTCTGCAAATTTACTTCCCTCAAGTGCCCATCCAATTTCCTTTTGAAAGTATTCATTGTCTCTGCTTCCACCATCGTTGTAGACAGTGAGTTCCAGCTCATTTTACTCACTAAGTAAAAAGCTTTTTCTCACAACACCTCTGCAACTCTTGCCCAAAACCTTAAATCATGTCCCCTAGTCCATGTACTGTCAGCTAACGGGAACCGCCTTTCGTTATCTACCTTATCCAAACCTGTGGGAGGGAGGGATGGAAGGATGGAAAAAATGGGAGCGATGGAGGGATGGGGGAATGAAGGGATGGATGATCAGCCATGCCTCACTTGGTAGCGCTCTCTCCTCTGAATCACAAGGAGCTGGGTTCAAGTCCCACTCCAGGGTTTGAGCACAAAAACCAAACCTGACACTCCACTGCAGTACTGAGGGAGTGCTGCACTCGGAAGGTGCCGTCATTCTGATGAGACATGAAATCGAAACCCCGCCCCATTTGCCTGCTTAGGTGGATGTGAAAACTCCCAAGGTTCTATTTCGAAGAAGAACAGGGGAATTATTAATCCTTTAATCAACATCACAAAAACAGATTATCTGGTCATCGTCACATTGCTGTTTGTAGGATCTTGCTGTGTGTAACTTGGCTGCCACATTTCTTACATTACAACAGTGACTAACTACCTTTCAAAACTCCTTCACTGGCTGTAAAGCAAATTGAGGCTTCCGGTGGTTGTGAAAAGCGTTATATAAATGCAAGTCTTTCTTTGATTTGTATCATCTTCCTATTTTCCATACCTCCAAGTTTGGTATCATCAGCCAATTTTGAAATTTTACTCCAATTGTATTCTAATATCCAAATTATTAATATATACCAGAAACAGCAGTCATCTTAACACTGACCCTTGGAGAACTCCACTGTCTACCATCCTTCTGTCTGAAAAGCAACCATTTTCTGTTAACCAGCCTTTTATGTGATACTTCGTCATATGCTTTCTTAAAATCCATATAGACAACATCCACCACATCTCCTTCATCAACCTTCTCTGTTACTTAATTAAAAAATTCAATTAGACTGGTCAAGCACGATCTACCTTATATAAATCCATACTGGTTCTCCTTAATTAACTCAAATTTCGCAAAGTGTTTAATTTTTCCCTAATTATAGTTTCTAAAACTTTACCCACCACTGACATTAAACTAACTGACTGTAGTTACTAGGACTGTCCTGACACTCTTTCTTGAATAAGAGTGTCTGTCACATTTGCAAATTTTCAATCCTTTGGCACCTCCCCTATATCTAGGGAGAATTGGAAGATTATAGCAAGCCCTTCCACTGTATCCACTCCCACTTCCCTTCACAGCCTGGAATACAAGCCATCTGGACCAGGTGACTTATCCACTCTGAGCAAAGCCAGCTTTTCCAGTACCACCTTTGTATCAATTTTCACCCTATTTTGCCTACCATCTCCACTTCTCCCAATATTCTGTCAGCATCCTTTAATGGTCTCTCAAGGAATAAAATGATATGGGGAGAAGGCGGGAATGTGGAGTTGAGGCAGAAGATTAGCCATGATTGTATTGAATGGTGGGCTAGGCTGGAGGGGATGAATGGCATATACCTGCTCCTATTTAGTATGTTCATGGCATCTGATAGAGATCCATTTGATCCAATGCAGGCTCATTCAGTCTGACAGGGATCTGTTTTATCTGATAGGGTCTCTTTGATCCAACAAGGATCCATTCTATCCAACAGGGGTCCAGTCAATCCCACATGGATCCATTTGGATTTGATGGTTGTCTATCCGAATTGAGAGTGATCCATTCAACCTGAGAGAGGTTGATTCAATCTGAGGAAGGATCATTCCCTGTTCATTACTGGCAATCTGTGTGGTAGAGGAAAAGATTTTATTGGCCATCCGAATCTCTGGCTTCCTTATGGTTGTTAACTCTGATTGGGTGCACTCCTGGAGGTTTCATCACATGACCTCTAACTGTCCCTCCCCCAACATTGATCCACTGACTCCCCACCCTCATGGCCTTCCCTCACCAATTAACAAGTCAGCAGACTCTTCATTTCTTGACTGAATGATTCTCAACTTCAGTCCGACAGCTCCTTTTTTCCAATCCCCAATGTTTTGTTCTGACTAATGAGTGAAAGTGTTCAATTTTCTTTTCAAAGCTTGCAATTGTTTTGACTGCTCCCAAGAATTTTCTCTTGTTGTTCCCAGTAGTATCTTGGAGACCAATCTTCAATTCCTGCAAACAGCAGGCCAATCAGGAAAGATTGGCAACCCTCAGCTCCCCCCTTCCCCCACCCCCGGGAGTTGGCAGGATGGCACAGCTGTGCCATCGAGAGGTTGGGTCCCGGCTCTGATGACTGAGGTGAAGACATCCCTACAAAGCGTGATGGGGTTGCCTGGAGGCTGCAAAGGCAGAGCTACCCAGCACTGCCACCTCCCTGACTGGGATTGGAGAGCCCCTAACCCACGTGCTCCAAACACAGCAAATACAATATAGACAAAGCGTTGTAATCAAAGGAGAATGTCACCTTTCAGTGTGTGGAGTGTGTCATAAGTTATTCATAGTCTCAGTGGCCATATTACCAGGAACAGGAGTTGAAGTATCAACTGTGGCTCAATTTGTGGTTGTATTCTCACCTCTCGAGCCAGAAAGTTCTGGGTTTACATTTCACTTCAGACACTTGATTGTAGAATCTTGACTCGCACTCTAGTGCAGTAAAGAGAGAGTGCTGCACTGTCAGAAGTGCCGTCCTTCATACGAACTTCCGGAATAGGAGCAGAAGTAGGCCATTCAGCCCCTCGAGCCTGCTCCATCATTCAATAAGATCATGGTTGATCTGTTTGTGTTTTGAGTTCCACATTCCCATCTACCCCCGATAACCTTTGATTCTCTTGCCTAACAAAATTCTATCTACCTCCACCTTAAAAATATTCAGTGACCCCGTCTCCACCGCCTTCTAAGGCAGAGAGTTCCAAAGTCTCACAACCCTCTGAGAAAAAATTTCTCCTCATCTCTGACCGAAAAGGGAAACCCCTAATTTTAAAACAGTGCCCCCCTAGTTTTGGACTCACCCATAAGAGGAAACATCCTTTCCACATCCACCTTGTCAAGGCTGTTCAGGATCTTGTTTACTTCAATCAAATCACCCTTCACTCTTCTAAACTCCAGTGGAAACAAGCCCAGTCTGTCCAACCTTTCCTCATAAGACAACCCAGTCATTCCAGGTATCAATGATGATGTGATACTCAACTAAGGCCTGTCTGCCTCTTAGGTAGACAAAAGATTCAAAGGTCAATATTCCAAGAGCAGGGGAGTTCCCCCTGTTTCCTCGCTAATATTTATACCCCAACCAACATCATTAAAAAGATTATCTGATGGTTGTCACCTTGCTGCTTGTGGGGCCTGGCTGGGTGCAACTTAATTTGAAAGGTAAGTGCTTGTGATATCCCAGGGCTGGGAGGAGGCCCTCTGTAAAATACGAGTCTTTCTCAAACACAAAACGTAATGGTTAAAATCTAGAAAGGATTAATACTCTAGAGAAGGTCTGGAGTGTCAAGCAGGACATCACCTCTCCCCGTTGCTGAATCCAAGCACTTGTCAGGAGGGAGGATTTTTCCACTTTCCCAGGTAAGGCCAACCAAGTTTGGGGGAGAACTAATATTTCTCCATCCAATTTCACCAATCCCTGCCAACCCCTAGGTCCTAAAGTAGATTTTACAGTCAGTTAGAGTTAAATAACAAAGCAGTATAGAGGAGCAGCAAAACGAGAGATAGACAGAGACCTATTTCAACAAATTTCTGTCTGTTTAATCCTCGTCCAATCAGATTTTGTTGCGTACCCGAGCACCCTACAGTTTTCCATTAATTATATTAAAGCGAGGCCCCAACTATGCTACTTAGACACCCATCCAATCTCCTGGCGTTTCTGGTGTGAAACACTCAGACAGCTCCACTCTCCTGGATGATTCCCCCGCCCAGGGAAAGTGAGACACACAGAGAAAACTTCCAAACAAGAGGTATCCAATCCCTTTCAAAAATCATTCACAATAATCCAGGCAAGATCTTTGGCATTTGTGACAATTCAAGGTCACCTTCAGATAAACGTATCCATGGAAACACGTGGGGCGTAACCATTATCTGACATGCACTAACTTACCCACAGCAGACAGAGCAAGCTCTCACATTACCATCGTCCTGGGAATAAGTGTAAACACAACAGAGAGAAGCTACATTTACAGACGGTACATGGAGAGAGGGAGGCAGAGTTGTTTTAGAGCATAGGTCCCAATCAGAGTGAGTGCTGGGCCCACCAGACTCAGTAACACTTCACATTTAACCTTGAACAATCTGTCACCAATTTTTAAAAAAGTAACGCTAGCCTTGTGAGCCTGTCTGTGTTGACGTACAATAAGCCAAGCTCAGACTGCAACTGTTTCCTTCCTCGCATGGGCCCCTGGTGATAACTTTCCACAAGCAGTCTCCCCCAATAAGACAGCCAGGTACAACTTAGGAAACATTAAAACATTAAGCTTCATGTGGGGAAAGAGGCAGGGGTGAAAGGACATGGTGCCGAGGGTCTTAGAGACCTCTCTAATCTTTTGGGGCATGGAGAAGAGATCAACCCAGCTAACTTGGGGCCACAGGCATCAGCGACTAGTGCAGTGAACTGTCGATGTCTAGATCTTAAGGCCTTACAGAGGGTACAGAAGAGATTTACTTGAATGGTTCCAGGGATGAGGGACATCAAGTTATGTGAGGTGACCGGAGAAGCTGGAGTTATTGTCCTTTGAGCAGAGAAGCTGGAGGTGGGGTTTAATAGAGGTGTTCAAACTAATGGGGCATTTTGCTAGGTAAGTGAGGATTCCTCATTCTTCTTGACCTGTCTGCAACCTTTGACACAGTTCACCACACCATCCTCCTCCAACACCTCTCCACTGTTATCCTGCTGGGTGGGATTGCTCTCACCTGCTTCCATTCTTATCTATTTAATCGTAGCCAGAGTATCATTTGTAATGGCTTCTCTTCCGCACCATTATCTCTGGTGTCCCCCAATCCCCTGTTATTTCTCATCTACATTCTGCTCCTTGGTGCCATCGTCTGAAAGCACAGTGTTAATTTTCACATGTACGCTGAACATACCCAGCTCTACCTCACCACCATCTCTCTCGACTCCTCCGCTGTCTCTAAATGATCAGACTGCCTGTCTGATATCCAGTACTGGATGAGTAGAAATTTTCTCCTATTAAAATTTGGGAAGACTGAAGCCATTGGCTTGGAATCCTGATCCAAACTCCATCTCTTAGCTACCAATTCCAACCCTCTCTCAGAAACTGACTGAGGCTGAACCTGTCTGTTTGTTAACTTAGTGTCACATTTGACTCTAAAATGAGATTCCGATCATATATCTGCACCATCTCTCAGATCACCCATTTCTACCTCTGTAAACGTCACCCAACTCCAGCCCTGTCTCAGCTCATCTATTGCTGAAACCCTCATCCACTGCCTTCTCTGCCTCTAGGCTTGACTATTCCAACACACCCTGGGCTGATCTCCCACGTTCTCACCTCTGTAAACCTGAGGTCATTTTAAACTCTGCTGCCTGTGTCCTTACTTGCACCGAGTCTGGTTCACCCATCACCCCTGTGCCCGCTGACTTACATTGGCTCCTGGTTAAGCAACGTCTTGATTCTGAAATTCTCATCCTTGTTTTCAAATCCCTCCATGGCCTTATCCCTCCCTATCTCTGTAATCTCCTCCAAACCCACAACCCTCCGAGATACCCATCCACAAACATTCACTCCCTCCACCACCAACACATAGTGGCAAGTAACTCACCTCCTGACTCCCCAAAGCCTGTCCACAAGGACATCTTGTAGGCACAAGTCAGGAGTGTGGTGGAATACTCCCCACTTGCCTGGATGAGTGCAGCTCCCACAACACTCAAGAAGCTTGACACCGTCCAAGACAAAGCAGCCCGCTTAATTGGCACCCCATCCACAAACATTCACTCCCTCCACCACCGACGCACAGTAGCAGCAGTGTGTACCATCTACAAGATGCACTGCAGCAACTTACCAAGGCTCCTTCCAAATCCACGACCACTACCATCTAGAAGGACAAGAGCAGCAGACATGGGAACACCACCAACTGGAAATTCCCCTCCAAACCACACACCTTGGAAATATATTGCTGCTCCTTAAACCTCTCCATCCCACTCTCTCTTCTCCTTCAAGACACTCCTGAAAGCCTACCTCTATGACTAAGCTTCTGGTTACCTGTTTAATATCTCCTCATGTGGCTCAGTGTTAAATTTTTGTTTGATCATGTTCCTGTGAAGCACTTTGGGACATTTTATGCTAATAACACTATATAAATGCGAGTTATTGCTCAGACCTCAGTATGTTTCCAGTCATGTGCCTGGGCCAGAAATGGGGCAAGGGTGAGGTTTCGGAGGGAGGCAGAGAAGCCAGGCACCAGTATTGTACCCTGTTTGTACCCTGTGCTGCTGTGTGTGTGTGTGCGCATGTGTAAGCCCTCCCCCACTGTCAGCCAGGCTGAACAGAAACGGTTGGTGTGAGCATGGGAACATCACGCTGAGAGTCATGTTCAGTCAAAGCAGAATCCTGTGTACCGACTCACTTTGTCCAGGATATACTTGTTTAGGTAAGGCATGTAGCCGTGGCTGGAAACAGGTCCATCACTGTCATCGCGGAAGTGCTCCTCCAGGGTGGTAGGGTCATGGGGAATGTTCAGCACCGTGTACAGGTTGTGCGACAGCACCTGGAAAACACACAGGAGCATTTCAATGGAGTCCTGTCGATGGGACCAAACAGCACATCACAAACTCAACTCTCCTCTCACACCACTGGCAGTCTCACTGTGTGCTCCCAACTGGGCCAGCTCCAGCTCCTTACACCAGTCAGTCCACTCTCTCCAGCTTCTCGCTGCATGCTCCCAGCTTTCCACTCCTCAGTGTCTCCAGCTCATTCCCTCCCACCCTCCAGTTCATTCATTTCCACTCTTTACAGCAGTTTACTCATCACTCACAACATTATTCACACTGACTCTTGGAAATCCAGCTTACTACTACACTCCCGCCAATGCATTACTATCCACTCTCTGACTCATTACTCCACATCTTTCCAGCTCAATACTCCCAGTTAACTGTTTCATTGTCCACCACTGTTCACGACGGGGTGTGGCAAGACTGAAGAGCTTAGATCTGATCTGTTGGTTTTGGGATCGCTTGCAGCTCCCACTGTTTAACATGCAAGCTGTGTTGTAGCTTCACCAGGTTCACACCTCATTTTTAGGTATGCCTCTGCTGCTCCAGGCATGCCCTCCTGCACTCTTCATTGAACCAGGGTTGATCCCCTGGCTTGATGGTAAATGTAGAGTAGGGGATATGCCAGGCCATGAGGTTACAGATTGTGTTCGAGTACAATTCTGCTGCTGCTGATGGCCCACAGTGCCTCAGGGATGCCCAATCTTGAGATGCTGGGTCTGTTCAAAATCTATCCCACTTAGCTAGTGCCACACAACACGATATAGAGTATTGTCATGAAGCTATTAATGTATATAATGTTATTGGAAGTTATTTATCTTAAAATAGAGGTTTAGTCTGTGGGTGTGTCTGTGTGTTTTAATTGGATTAAAGCCAGCTAGTCTGGGTGCTTTTATGTATAGGAGCTTTGAGATTTAAACAGAGAGGTAGAGGTACACTTGCATTTTGTTGAATAGAGCATTCAAAGACTGGGGGTGAAATCTTCCCCCATCAAGGAGAGACCAAGCAATATGTTCATATTACTAATAAAATTGGTTCTATGAAAGGGGTTTTATTGTTAGAAGAGGTGGAGTTCAAAGGGGCTGGTGATACAATGAGAATTTACATTCAAAGAGAAGCGCTGGGTATAACAAAGCAGTTTCGTGTGTGCAGAGCAAAGACATGTAACATCATAGCAGCTGTAAGCCTACAACTGTCTGCAAAGGATCCAAATTGAAAGGAACCTCATTTTGAATTTGTAAGGGGAAAATGCTTTGCCTGGTGTCTGGTTAAAGTCTATGGGTTGTTGTTGCCTTTAATGGAGATTAGTTTGGTAATTTGTTAAAAAGTTATGATAGTCGTAATTTGTAGCCATGTGTATATGGTTAACTTGTGTAAATTAATAAAAACCTCATGCAGTTTGATGTAAAAAACCGCTCAGGAACTGGTGGTTTTATTCTGAAGTTAGAGCTGCAACTCAAACACACTACTTAAATATATAGGTTATGACAGTTGTTTAAAGTTTCCCTCTGGGATTTTAAATAACAGCCTTTACCAACCACTGTGTCATAACAATTGGGGGCTCTTGCAGGATAAAAATATTCCCAATTCCTTGACTGGTTTGGAATTGGTGAATTTTAAGGTTATGAGTATTAGAAGCACTTTGAATTCAGGAGCTGGTGAGGTATTTTAGAAGTAACGAGACTGCAAGATGGCTTTGGCAATTGCTAAGACTTGTCTGGGAGTAAAAGATATAACTCTGATTGGGTTGGAGAAAAAGACCAAAAGTAAGTTAATAGAGTTGGCAGATAAGTTAAAATTGGGGTTATCTACAGAGGCTAGGAAATCAGATATAATTAAAAGTCTAGCACAGCATCTACAGTTGGAAGTGAAACCTGACACTAGTGAGTCACAGCTGGAGGCAGTGAGACTTCAATTACAAATGAAGACATTTGAATTTGAACAAGCAAAGGACAGGGAAATAGCTTTTAAAAGGGAACAGATAGAAAGGCAGGAGAGAAAAAGAGAACAGGAAAGGGAATTAGAAATTGTAAAGATAGAGAAGAAGGAAAGAGAAAAAGAATTCCAACTGAAAATGTTGTCAGTTAAAAAAAAGATGCCAGGAGGTGGGGAAGGACTTGTCTCCAGAGTAGAACCCAGTGGAAAGATGTTTAAATTTGTACAAGTTCTTCCAAAGTTTGAGGAAAAAGGTATTGAAGCATTCTTTATTTCATTTAAGAAGCTGGCTAAACAGATGAAATGGCCACAGGATAACTGGACGTTATTATTACAGTCTAAGTTAGTGGGTAGGGTGCATGAGGTATATGCTTCACTATCAGAAGAAACATCGATGAATTATGATGTGGTGAAAAAGGCTATTTTGAGTGCATATGAGTAGATTCCTGAAGCAAACAGGCAGAAATTTAGGAATGTGAGAAAACAGCCTGGGCAAAGTTATATTGAGTTTGAAAGAGTAAAACAAAGTAATTTTGACCAGTGGATATGGCCATTAAAAAATAGGACAACCTCTGCAGCTCTTAGGGAAGCAATTCTTTTGGAAAAATTTAAAGATTCAATCCCTTCTGTAGTGAGAGCTCATGTGGAGGAACAGAGGTTTGATCCTATAAGACAAGCAGCAGAGAAGGCTGATGATTATGAGTCAGCTCGTAGAGCTAAATCTTTTCTCGTCACCCTTTCAAATTAGAAAAGGAGAAAAAGTGGGAAGGTGAAAGGAAGGCAGGTAGTCAGGGAAGAGAAGGAGTAGCTGGAAGTTCCCAGGAAGTTTTTTCTCAGAATAAAAAGGACGGTGCTGAAGGTAGAAGTGACATTTGAAAATTGAGATGTTTTCATGTAATAAAGTGGGGCATACAAAGTCAGTGTGCTGGAGGTTACAGGGAAATTCTGTAGGAATTATTGGGGTCCAGAAAAGCTCTGGAAGTAAAAGTACTGTGGGTTCTGAGGTTCAGGCACAGGAGAAACAGGTGTACGGGTGAAACGGAGAATCAGTGATAGGTAAAGAAGTGAGAATGTGTTCACAGTTTACTCAAGAGAATTCTGAGGAGCAGGTTGCGGAAATGTTTAAAGATTTTCTAAGTGAAAGGAAAGTCTTTCCATGTGTACAGGGTGGAGTAGGATAAACGCGAGAGTACAAGGCTTTGGGGTGAAAGGGGAAAGGTTTAGGGGGAACATCAGGGGGAACTTCTTCACTCAGAGAGTGTTGAGAGTGTGGAACGAGCTACCATCTGACATGGTAAATGCGGGCTCACTCTTAAGTTTTAAGAATAAGTTGGATAGATACATGGATGGGAGAGGTCTGGAGGGTTATGGACTGGGTGCAGGTCAATGGGACTAGCGGAATAATATTTCGGCACAGACTAGAAGGGCTGAATGGCCTGTTTTCTGTGCTGTAGTGTTCTATGGTTCTATGGTTCAATCCTTAATGTTGTGGGATAGTGGTATTTGTTGTTCAAAGGGAGTATTGCAGGAGTAGGTAATAATAAGTGGGGTTCATGGAGGTACTAAGTCTATTCCGTTGTGAAGGTAAATTTAAAGAGCAGGAGGAAGTCGGGTGAAGTTATAGTTGGAGAGGTGGAAAAATTGCCCATTGCAGGGGTTCAATTTATTCTGGGTAATGATATAGCTGGGTCACAAATGTGGATGATGCCTGTGGTAGTTGAGCAGCCTATAGAAGTGTTTTCAGCAGAGGCGTTACAGAAGAACATCCTGCATTGTTTCCCGATTGTGTTGTAGTGAGATCAAAGCCTCATTGGGAAGAACAGGGAAAACAAGAAAGGTAGGCAGTTCAAAAGCAATAAGAAGGTGTCAAAATCCAATTAGCTGGCACTTTGTTTGATAACATTTATCAGGTGGAAAGAATACAGGACAATTCAGCTGAAGTTCTACCTGTCCCACCCCCCTCTACCAGCTTATATTTCATCTCATTTCTATATTTCTTATTTCTGATGAAGGGTCATACGGACTTGAAATGTCAACTGTATCCTTCTCTGCAGATGCTGTCAGACCTGTTGAGTTTTTCCAGGTATTTTTGTTTTAATTCAGCTGAAGTGTTTAACTCAAGGAGGTTAGTGGAGTTACAGAAAAATGATTTGCAATTATGTCAGAAAGCTTATTCAGAAACAGAAGCAAAATGTACTCCGGTATGTTATTATCTTTAGGGAGATATTTTAATGAGAAAATGGAGGTCGGATCATGTCTCAGCAAATGAAAGCTGGAGGGAGGTGCATCAGATTGTTATCCCATTAGGGTACAGAAATGAGATTCTGAGGATTGCTCATGAAATTCCAATGGGGGGACATTAGGGTTAGGGTTAGGGTTGATTTTCCTCTAATCAAATTGGATAATGAGGGGCTGCTTGAAAATTTAAATGAAATGTCGAGTTACCTTCCAAGCAAGTGTCAAAGTGATTTGGAAAAGCTTTTGCAGTCACACAAACCTATTTGCGGAAATAAGTTGGGAAAGACACATTTAGCTTTACATGATGTATGTATAGAAATGTCATCTTCAATAAGGCAACAACCTTATAGATTAAATCTGGCAAAGTTATCACAAGTACAAAAAGAAATTAATTTCATGCTTCAAAATGATATCATTGAGACTCGTTGCAGTAACTGGAGATTGCCTGTTGTACTGGTACCGAAACCGGATGGAACACCAAGACCGTGTGTAGACTATTGAAAAGTGAATGTGGTGACAAAAACGAACTTCTATCCTATACCACAGTTGGAGGATTGCATTGAGAAAGTGAGACAATCGAAATTTATCACAAAGATTGATTTGCTAAAAGGATATTGGCAGGTATCGTTGTCGGAGAGAGCAAAGGAGATATTGGCTTTTGTAATGCCATGTGGACTATATCAGTTTAAAGTCATGCCATTTGGTGTGAAGAATGCACCTGCGACATTTCACAGACTGACAAACAAAGCAATTGCAGGTCCTAGCAATTGTGCTGTTTATATTGATGATCTAATCATTTTCAATCAGACGTGGGAGGAGCATTTACAGCATCTGGAAGAATGATTTACTCGACTACAAAAAGCTAATTTGGTGATAAACTTGGCTAAAAGTGAATTTGCAAAAGCGAAAGTTACGTATCTAGGCCATACCATTGGACATGGTGAGGTGGCTCCGGGAGATACGAAAGTCAAGGCTATCGTGGATTTCCCTGTGCCCACAACAAAAGGAGAAGTTTTGAGATTTCTGAGCATGAGTAGGTTTTACCGGAAATTTGTACCAAATTTTAGCTGAGTGGTTGCTCCACTGACTGAACCACTAAAAAGGAACAAGAAGCTTCAATGGACACTGGAGTGTCAGAAGTCATTTGATAGTTTGAAAACTGTATTAACTACAACACCAGTTTTGGCAGTACCCAATTACGCCAAGCAATTTAAGTTGACACAAGCGATATAGGCATTGGGGCTGATAAAAGCAAAATACTGCGGATGCTGGAAATCCAAAACAAAAAGAAAAATAGCTGGAAAAACTCAGCAAGTCTGACAGCATCTGTGGAGAGAAAGACAGAGTTAACATTTCGAGACCAGATGACACTGGAATTGAAAAACCGCGAGGGCATTTTTCACAGGAGCTGAATGCACTACAGAGAAGGTATTCAACAATCGAAAAAGAAACTTTGGGTTTAGTGTTAGCATTGTAGCATTTTGAAATTTATGTTGCAAACATTTCATCAGAAACAATTGTTTATACAGACCATTGTCCTTTGAAGTTTTTGGACAAATTTTGAGACAAAAGTGCAAGACTTTTCAGATGGAGTCTATCATTACAACCATTTAAACTACGTATATTACTGGAAGAGAAAATCTGTTCATAGATGTGTTACCAAGAGTTTGAAGCTTAAAGGAAGATTGGACATGTTTTTTAAATCTGGACACTGGACTGGCATGATTTCTGTTAATACCAAGGACTTGTGTATATATATATTGTTATGTTAATGCATGCATCTGGTAATTTAATAGTGTAATAAGGTGGGAGATAGTGTGAGATGGGTTAAAAAAACAAAGCTGCCTTTTAGAATTATGACGGTTAATTTTTCGATAGGAAGGGAGATGTCATGAAGCTATCAATGTATATGATGTTATTGGAAATTATTTTTCTTAAAATAGAGGTTTAGTCTGTGGGTGTGTCTGTGTGTGTTTTAATTGGGTTAAAGCCAGCTAGTCTGGGTGCTTTTATGTATAGTAGTTTTGAGATGTAAACAGAGAGGTAGAGGTAGAGCATTCAAAGACTGGGGGTAAAATCTTACACCTAGCTAGGAGAGACCATGCAATATGTTTATATTACTAATAAAATTGGTTCTATGAAAGGGGTTTTATTGTTAGAAGAGGTGGAGTTCAAAGGGGCTGGTGATACAATGAGAATTTACATTCAAAGAGAAGTGCTGGGTATAACAAAGCCAGTTTTGTGTGTGCAGAGCAGAGGCTTGTAACATCATAGCAGCTGTAAGCCTACAACTGTCTGAAAAGGAACCAAAATGCAAGGAACCTCATTTTGAATTTGTAAGGGGAAAATGCTTTGCTTGATGTGTGGTTAAAGTCTATGGGTTGCTGTTGCCTTAGTGGAGATTAGTTTGGGAACTTGTTAAGAAGCTATAGTAGTAGTAATTTGTAGCCATGAGTATATGTTTAACTTGTGTAAATTAATAAAAACCTCATGTAGTTTGATGTAAAAAACCGCTCGAGAACTGATGGTCTGATTCCTGAATTCAGAACTGCATCTCGATCATACCACTTGAAAATATAGACAGTTGTTTAAAGTTTCTCTCTGGGATTTTAAATAGCTCAACTTTACCAACTGCTGTGTAATAACAGGTATCCTCAATGTGAAGATGGGACTTTGTCTCCACAAGGACTGTGTGGTGGTCACTCCTACCGATACCTTCATGAACAGGAATGAAGGCATCAGAAAGGGTACAGAGGAGGTTTACCAGGACGTTACCAGAGATGAGGGACTTCAGTTCTGAGGAGACGGTGGAAAAATTCAGATTGTTCCCTTTGGAGCAGAGAAGGTTGAGAGGTGACCTTTTTTCATTCTTGCACGGGATGTGGGTGTCGCTGGCAAGGCCAGCATTTGTTGCCCATTCCTCATTGCCCTTGAACTGAGTGGCTTGCTAGGCCATTTTAGAGTGAAGTTAAGAGTGAAACACATTGCTGTGGGTTCAGAGTCACATGTAGGCCAGACCAGATAAGGATGGCAGATTTCCTTCCCTAAAGGACATTAATGTACCGGATGGGTTTTTACAACAATTGATGATGGTTTTCACCTAACGGAGGTTTTGAGGTTTGTGTAGAGTTAAGAGAGAAAAACTATTCCTGTGGTGAGTGGGTCAATAATCAGAGGCCATGAACTTGAAATCATTGGCAAAAGATCTAGAGGAAAGATGAGGAAAAATGTTTTCACTCGGAGAGTTGTTGGGATCTGGAACACTTGGCCTGTAAAAGTGGCAGAAGCTGATTCTAAAAATAATTTTAAACAGGAGTCGGACAGATAAAAAACCTAGAGTTACAGACAAAAAGTGGTGATGTGGGACTAAGCAGGGCTCCTCTTTCAAAGAGCCAGAACCAGCACAATGCTCCAAATGGCCTCTTTCTGTGCTGTTAGCTTCTGGGATCCAATGATTGCTCATCACTGTCTCTATAACTCATTATCCTCACTCTCTTCAACTCATTACTCGCTGCACTCTCCAGTTCCCTGGGTTATGCGGTATTTATATTAATTTCCCAGGACACCCCATTAACCTAGATCAATTATGTTGTCTTCTGTTGACTTTTTCCAGCTCGATTTTGCACAGACTTGAATCTCACATCCCCTTGTAAATGAGAGATTTATTAATAGATTGAGGGGGATTGTGGTAACCTGGGAGTTATAGAGTCAGTGTAGGACACAGCTCTGGTGGCAGGGTATGTACAGGCACTAGGGGAGGGGAGGGGAGTTTAGTGAGCTGGATGAGCTTGTTACAGTCAGTGCAAGCTGGAACAGAAAAAGCTGTTCACCGGAGTTAAACTGTAATAGGAACTTTACCTCAGCAATCTTGAATAATGCACAGATTTAATGTTCTTACCCTTCCAGGTGCACTGTTTAAAATCAGGAGTCGCCCTTTTAGGGCAGAGATGAGGAGAAATATTTTTTCTCGGAGGGTTGTGCTATTTTGGAACTCTCGGCCTCAGAAGGTGATGCAGGCGGGATCGTTGAATATCTTTAAGGCAGAGGGAGATGGATTCTTGTTCAACAAGGGAATCAAAGGTTATTGGGGGGTAGATGGGAATGTGGACATTGAAACACAAACAGATCAGCCATGATCTTATGGAAGGGCAGAGCAGGCTCGAGGGGCCGAGTGGCCTACTTCTGCTCTTTTTCTTGCCTGGGCCTCCCCCTTTAATTTGCCTATTTAATAGTTTGCTTCTTCCCCTTTATGTTTATGAAATTGACCCTTTCCCTTTTAATGGAAGGCACCATCCACTTTCAGAAGCCGATTTGCTGGGCAGACACACCAGACAGAGAATTGATCCCCCCCAACTCTTCCGTGAAGTCAAACATGGGATTCCTTAGTGCTCGCTGGAGGGGGCAGAGGTTTGAAATCTCATCCGAAAGAGGGCACCTCCGACACTGCAGCACCCCCTCCCCTCTCCTCCCCTCCCCTCAGTACTGGAGCATCACCCCAAATCTCAGGAGTGGGGTTTGAACCCACAACCTGAGAGAGGCCGACTGCTCCCGACTGAGGCACGTTGACCAACCCCAAAGTTTGAGCCAAGAATGGGGGTGAGGGATGGGAGTTAGAGGGCACTGGGAGAACTTGCTGCACATGAGTCTCTGCACCAGCCTGAGGGCTGGCAGCTCAGACCTGAAGTGCTTTTGCAGATGAATTAGATGGTTTGCAGTCTCCTGCCCTCCCTCGGCAGCTTCCCTTACCTTGAGCTGAGACTTGGAAACCTTGCCACTCTTCTCGAGGTCCAGGGCGGTGAAGGCGTACCAGATCGATTTAAGCAGCTCCGTTTTTAAATCCATGGCTCACAGCAAATCCCACCGGGAACGAGAGAAGTCCACTGGTCAGCGAAGGATCAGGCTGCAAACTGATCCCTTCACTGCTGCCCTGGCTCTGGATCCCCTCTGGCTGCAAACATTCACACCCCAGCAACCCAGTCCCGCTCCCCGATCGCGAAAGCCGCCCCGCCAGTCCTGCTTAGCTCGGTTTAATTCTCTCTCTCTCTGTGTTTCTCCCTCCTCAGCTTCCGCTCTCTTTGACCGAATCTCTCTCTCTCGCTCTGCGGACAGGCGAAGCCGCCAGTGGCCGATCAGTTGCCTGGGTGTGTCCTCTGGCCCACAGCACCCGAGTTCACACAGGGGCTGTGAACATATCGCACTGGCTCCTCGAAACCGCCCTCAAATAATTCCAACTATCACCAACAGAGAGAGAGAGAGAGTTTCAAACATGTAGTCCCAGCGGTTATAACAGAAAACCTGCCTTATCCAGGGGCTAGTGACCTGGTAACAGGGTCATCAACATGTGGCTAGTGCAAAGGCGACTGCCCAATGTAATGGTCAAGGACACTGACAATCCTGTGGATAAAGACACTGATCAGTGCGGCATGAAGGCAAAGAACAGTGTCTAAATAAAGACAGTGACCAGTGTTTGGATAAAGACACTGACCAGTCTAATGGATAAAGATACTGACCAGTCTAATGGATAAAGACGCTGACCAGTCTAATGGATAAAGACACTGACCAGTCTAATGGATAAAGACACTGACCAGTCTAATGGAGAAATGCACTGACCAGTCTAATGGATAAAGAC
Source organism: Cetorhinus maximus (assembly GCF_964194155.1). Lineage (NCBI taxonomy): Eukaryota > Metazoa > Chordata > Chondrichthyes > Lamniformes > Cetorhinidae > Cetorhinus > Cetorhinus maximus. The sequence goes on along the minus strand of NC_135900.1, from coordinate 76,892,985 downwards.
ACTGACCAGTCTAATGGATAAAGACACTGACCAGTCTAATGGATAAAGACACTGACCAGTCTAATGGATAAAGGCACTGACCAATCTAATGGATAAAGACACTGACCAGTCTAATAGATAAAGGCAGTGACCAGTCTAATGGATAAAGACGCTGACCAGTCTAATGGAGAAATGCACTGACCAGTCTAATGGATAAAGGCACTGACCAGTCTAATGGATAAAGACACTGACCAGTCTAATAGATAAAGGCAGTAACCAGTCTAATGGATAAAGTCGCTGACCAGTCTAATGGATAAAGACACTGACCAGTCTAATGGATAAAGACACTGACCAGTCTAATGGATAAAGACACTGACCAGTCTAATAGATAAAGGCAGTGACCAGTCTAATGGATAAAGACGCTGACCAGTCTAATGGAGAAATGCACTGACCAGTCTAATGGATAAAGGCAGTAACCAGTCTAATGGATAAAGGCAGTAACCAGTCTAATGGATAAAGTCGCTGACCAGTCTAATGGATAAAGTCACTGACCAGTCTAATGGAGAAATGCACTGACCAGTCTAATGGATAAAGACACTGTCCAGTCTAATAGATAAAGACACTGTCCAGTCTAATGGATAAAGGCACTGACCAGTCTAATGGATAAAGGCACTGACCAGTCTAATGGTTAAAGGCACTGGCCAGTCTAATGGATAAAGTCACTGACCAGTCTAATGGATAAAGGCACTGACCAGTCTAATGGATAAAGAACACTGACCAGTCTAACGGATAAAGGCACTGACCAGTCTAACGGATAAAGGCACTGACCAGTCTAATGGTTAAAGGCACTGACCAGTCTAATGGATAAAGGCACTGACCAGTCTAATGGATAAAGGCACTGACCAGTCTAATGGTTAAAGGCAGTGACCAGTCTAATGGATAAAGGCACTGACCAGTGTCTGGATAAAGACACTGACCAGTCTAATGGATAAAGACACTGACCAGTGTCTGGATAAAGGCGCTGACCAGTCTAATGGATAAAGGCACTGACCAGTGTCTGGATAAAGACACTGACCAGTCTAATGGATAAAGACACTGACCAGTGTCTGGATAAAGGCACTGACCAGTCTAATGGATAAAGGCATTGACCAGTCTAATGGATAAAGACACTGACCAGTGTCTGGATAAAGGCACTGACCAGTGTCTGGATAAAGGCACTGACCAGTCTAATGGATAAAGACACTGACCAGTGTGTGGATAAAGGTGCTGACCAGTCTAATGGATAAAGACACTGACCAGTGTCTGGATAAAGGCGCTGACCAGTCTAATGGATAAAGACACTGACCAGTGTCTGTATAAAGGTGCTGACCAGTCTAATGGATAAAGACACTGACCAGTGTGTGGATAAAGGTGCTGACCAGTCTAATGGATAAAGACACTGACCAGTGTCTGGATAAAGGCACTGACCAATCTAATGGATAAAGACACTGACCAGTGTCTGTATAAAGGCGCTGACCAGTCTAATGGATAAAGGTACTGACCAGTGTCTGGATAAAGGCACTGACCAATCTAATGGATAAAGACACTGACCAGTGTCTGGATAAAGGCGCTGACCAGTCTAATGGATAAAGACACTGACCAGTGTCTGGATAAAGGCGCTGACGAGTCTAATGGATAAAGACACTGACCAGTGTCTGGATAAAGACACTGACCAGTCTAATGGATAAAGACACTGACCTGTTTGTGGATAAAGACATTGACCAGTCTAATGGATAAAGACATTGAACAGTGTGTGGATAAAGACACGGACCAGTGTAATGGATAAAGACATTGACCAGTCTAACGATAAAGACACTGACCAGTTTGTGGATAGACACTGACCAGTCTAAAGGATAAAGGCCCTGACCAGTGCAATAGATAAAGACACTGACCAGTCTAATGGATAAAGACACTGACCAGCGCAATAGATAAAGACACTGACCAGTCTAATGGATAAAGACACTGACCAGCGCAATAGATAAAGACACTGACCAGTCTAATGGATAAAGGCACTGACCAGTCTAATGGATAAAGACACTGAGCAGTCTAATGGATAAAGGCACTGGCCAGTTGTAGTGATTGAAAGTATCGCCTTTTCCCACTGTGTATCAGGGTCACGTGATTGTACTTCTAGACTCTGACAAATGAGCTCTAAGTGTGGGTAATTTGGGGGACTTGGATTTTCCAGTTGTGGACCTGGATCAAGCATGTAGCTTCTAAAACCTCTCTGTAATAAAGTTATCTGTTTCTGGTTGAAACCTGTCCGGTCTGTCAAGTATTTGGCGATGAGGGTAAAATAGCTCCGACGCTGCACCTCACCATGTTAACGTGAATATATCAGATCTTAAGGAAAAGAGAAAAGTATACTCACCAGTCATGCCACTCGTCGTGAATCAACACTTATGACGTGACCGTGGAAGACTGGAGTCATTGGCAAATAAAATTACCGCGGAGGAGAAGCAGAAAGCAATCCTTTAGAGTGTCTGTGATAGCAAGACAAAAAACCTCATCCACAGCCTGACGGCCCTGAACGCGCCCAATTCTAAATCATTTCATGAATTAGTGGACCTCGCGGAGACGCATTTTCAGCTGAAGCTGTCGGTAATAACACAGAGGCTTAAGTTTAACTCCAGAGTAAGGGCCCCGGGAGAGTCCATTGTAACCTATATAGCGAAGTTGAAGCAGTTGACTGAGCACTGGGACTTCAGAGACACACTCGGTGACATGTTGTGGAAACAATTAGTTTATGGAGTTTACGACGACGCCATTCAGCGCTGTTTACTCACAGAAATCAACATCGATTTGAAGCATGCCATGGAAATCACACTGGCCATGGAAATGCTGAGAGGGACTCGCAGGCTTTACAGATTGTGCAACATGGCGCCGTTCTTCAGCTGGGGCAGGAACCTACCACCGGGCGCAGTACAAAAACCAGAGACACAGCAGCGAAGCGGGAGACAGTCTCGATAAACGAAAAGGCCAAGTGGAAACAGTTCAGCAGTGACTCCGAAGTTAATCTGTTACAGATGTGGGGGTAACCACGTGCCAGAAACCTGCAGATTCAAGGAGACAATGCCATTACTGCCAGAAGAAAGGGTATGTAATAAAGTAATGCAGGGAGAAATCGAGACAGCCCAAAAGACAGAGAGACCAAAATGATTGAAGCGTATAATATAACAGAACCTGGAGCTGCCAATACTAATATCTATTCCCTGTACAATGTCACAGCTGTAAAAACTGAACCTATTACTGTCACAATCCAAGTGAATGGGAAGCCACTGGTAATGGAGGAACCTCAACCACAGTGGTGAGAGAGCACACATTTAAATAGAGGTGCCCAGCCACTGAATCTGGAGCAAACAACGGCTCAATTGAAGACATTCACTGGAGAGTCCATTACAGGTAAAGGGCATCACCACAATACCTGTGTCCTATAGGCAACAGACAGCCCAGCTTCCAGTGATCATAGTGACAGGTGAAGGACCTAGTCTTCTGGGCCGAGACTGGTTACAAAGAATTAAACTGAACTGGTCTGAAATATTTCACTTGCGAACAGGAGGAGTTTCTGAACTGCTAGGGGAATACGACAGTGTATTTCATGATGAATTGCCACAAGAAGTTGTGCTTCTACTGAATTTCTTTGACTCTTCACCTGTGTGTGCAAAGCAAATAAAGAATTGGACGAACAGATCCAATTTTGTCAAAAGTTCAAGACCTTGTATTGTAAAGTTAGTCGAATTCACCAGTGTCTGAAGAGATGAGACTATTCCATGCCTGTAAAGCAGAGTTAAGTTGTCAAGATGGAATCTTGTTGTGGGGATCAAGAGTTGCAGTCCCTTCACAAGGAAGAGAACCACTCTTGACAGAGTTTCACAGTGCGCATCCAGGCATATCGAAGATGAAGATGCTTGTGTGAAGCTATGTCTGATGGCTAGGCATAGACGGTGACATTGAGAGCATGGTCAAGCACTGTCTCCAGTGTCAGCAACAACAGAAGTTGCCTGTTTCAGCTCCACTGCATCTGTGGGAGTGGCCTGGTCGGCCCTGGTTTAAACTACATATTGATTATGTAGGATCATTCTTAGGTACCATGTTTTTATTGATTACACAATCTACATGGATGGATGTGTATGAAGTCAGATCACTGACGTTGAGTTCAACAATTGAAAAGCTGCATCAATGTTTTTGTATACATGACCTATCGGAAGTCATCGTTTTGGATAACAGTACAGTCTTTACCAGTACAGACTTTCAGAGATTCATGAGTTTAAATGGAATCAGACATATTAAAACAGCACCATATCATCCCTCATCCAATGGTTTAGCTGAAAGAGCTGTGCAAACTTTCAAATCAGGAATGAAGAGATTATCCGAAGGTACTCTAGAAACTCGACTTTCCCACTTTCTTCTCAATTATCGTACGACGCCTCAGTCAACTATGGGTTCAACATCATCTGAATTATTGATGAAATGCTGCCTACATACAAGGTTAAGTCTGGTGTTTCCAAACTTAAAAAAAACTTTAAAAAGCTAAAGGGGGAGGAAATGTTGTGATTAAGGTTATAGCCATTTCCTACTGCTGATCAGGGATCACATGATTGTACTTGTAGACTCTGACGAATGAGCCCTCAGCGTGGGTAATCTGGAGGGGGTGGGGAGGTGAGGCTTTTCCAATCGTGGACCTGGTTCAAACATGTAGCTTCTAAAGCAGTTCTGTAATAAAGTTATCTGTTTCAAGTAGAAACCTGTCCGGTACATCAAGTTCATTACACCAGTCTAATGGATAAAGACACTGTCCAGTGTGTGGATAAAGGCACTGACCAGTCTAATGGATAAAAACACTGTCCAGTGTGTGGATAAAGACACTGAACAGTCTAATGGATAAAGACACTGTCCAGTGTGTGGATAAAGACACTGACCAGTGTGTGGATAAAGGCACTTTATCCATTAGATGGATAAAGGCACTGATCAGTCTAATGGATAAAGACACTGTCCAGTGTGTGGATAAAGACACTGAACAGTCTAATGGATAAAGACACTGACCAGTCTAATGGATAAAGACACTGACCAGTCTAATGGATAAAAACACTGTCCAGTGTCTGGATAAAGACACTGAACAGTCTAATGGATAAAGACACTGTCCAGTGTGTGGATAAAGGCACTGACCAGTCTAATGGATAAAGACACTGTCCAGTGTGTGGATAAAGGCACTTTATCCATTAGATGGATAAAGGCACTGATCAGTCTAATGGATAAAGACACTGTCCAGTGTGTGGATAAAGGCACTGACCAGTCTAATGGATAAAGACACTGTCCAGTCTAATGGATAAAGACACTGACCAGTGTGTGGATAAAGACACTGACCAGTCTAATGGATAAAGATATTGCCCAGTGTGTGGATAAAAACACTGACCAGTCTAATAGATAAAGACACTGACCAGTCTAACAGATGAAGATACTGACCAGTCTAATGGATAAAGTCACTGACCAGTGCATGGATAAGGACACTGGCCAGTGTGTGGATTAAGGCACTGACCAGTGTGTGGATTAAGACACTGACCAGTGTGTGGTTTAAGGCACTGACCAGTGTGTGGATTAAGGCACTGACCAGCGTGTGGTTTAAGGCACTGACCAGTGTGTGGTTTAAGGCACTGACCAGTGTGTGGTTTAAGGCACTGACCAGTGTGTGGTTTAAGGCACTGACCAGCCTGTGGTTTAAGGCACTGACCAGTGTGTGGTTTAAGGCACTGACCAGTGTGTGGTTTAAGGCACTGACCAGTGTGTGGTTTAAGACACTGACCAGTGTGTGGTTTAAGGCACTGACCAGTGTGTGGTTTAAGGCACTGACCAGTGTGTGGATGAAGACAATGACTAAGGTGATGACACTTAAGCTCACACACTCAGCCATACACCGTGATACACCACAGGCATACACCACAGATGTACACACAGATGCACACATAAACATATGCACACAGGTGTTTATACACACACACACGTAGATACACAATGCACACACATACGTGCACACAGATGTACACAGACAAATGTATACATGCAGAATTACACAGATGTACACAAAAAGATGTACACCCAGGCATACACACAAAGATGTGTTTGTATATATGTTTATATATGTGTTATATATATATATAAATAAATAAATATATATATATATATATAAATACATTTATATAACGTACATTATGTGCATGTAAATATATATTTATATTTATATATATATATATATATATATATGTATGTGTGTGTGTGTGTATATAACATACAAAATGACCTGGAAGTCATTGCCTATGAGGGTGGCAGAAGCAGAGATGATAAATGATTTCAAAAAGAATTTAGATGGGCACTTGAAGGGTTATGGAGTTGGAGTAGGGGAGTGGGACAGACTCGATTACTCCACAGAGAGATAGCATAGGCTCAATGGCCCAAACGTCCTCCTCCTTAACCTTAAATGAATCTATATACACACACATATGTAGGTGTACATGCATATACACATAGGCATTTACACACAGGCATATACAGGTACACGCACACAAACACACCAAATGCAGTGAGTGACATAGTGCTATATAGCACTCCTATATAATAGAGGATTAACCCGTGGCCACACCCCAAAAGGTTTCTTGTCTATTTCTATCTCCATAGATACCGATTTCAGGTTTTAAATTTCCAAGGCTGCAATGTTTTTGTTTTGTTCTCAGCGGAGGCCTGCTCGTTGTGGTCAAGTTTCCAAGAGACACCTGCTAACTCCAAACTGCATTACAAGAGAAAGTGTAATAAGGTCAGAATAAAAAGACTTTCATTTGTGAAGTGCCTTGCCAGAAGTCAGAAAAACTCCCTAACGGGGTATTACATTGACTCCCTGTGAAAGACAGTGAATTATCAACTTCCTCTCCTCAACATTCTGGGGTCTGAGTGTCAACTGTCCTCTGGTAGTTTGAGCTGCATTATTAGAGTGGGCAGTGTGTGACAGCATGCTATTCAACCAGGGAAGGCGTTACAGCAGTGACAATCCCAAATTCAACTTGCATTTTCCACCAGGGATCACTGGATAGTAAAGTAGAGCCCTTGCTGATAATGACACTTGCGTCTCCAGCCTTGGGGCACTGAGGCCAATTGTATTGGCATTATGTTGGGTAAAGGCAGGGAGTAATGTGGGGAGTGAAGGTACTACATGGTATGTAACTAGGCCATGCAGGACATAGAAGGGGCCAGGCTGGGATCTGTGTTGTTAGCTTGTCTCCATCAGTCTGATTATGGAGCAGTTACAATTCCCCACTTAGTAACAGCTACTCTCACTTACAAGTAGAGCAGGCACCTCATTGTAACAGGATTACAACATGAAGAGAGGAGGAGAGAAAAGTATCTTTTTCAGTTCTCTGTCCGAAGGCAGGTCCGACCCACAGTGCCACCACCTCCACCGCGAGTAGGGCAAGGGCACAGATCCCAAATCCACCCAGGACAGGGATTGAACCCCCTGCTATTGGCACCAATCTGATTCACACCTGCCGTCCGGCCAACTGAGCCAACTGGCCCCCCCAATGAGCCTGAGTTGCTGTGGTAACATCCACTTTTACATCTATATTGTAGCCTGGAGATAGGAACAGTGATGGTCAAGGCTCCAATTTCTTCCCCTCACATGGCTGACCAGCAACCTCTCCCACTCTAACCTCCTGCCATTGATGTGTGTTGGAAGGAGTTACAGATTGATACTCAGCCTGTTCAGCCACATTAGGAATGCACCTTCCTGATCCAAGTGTAGAAATGATTAAAGGCTAATTGAATATTCACCTTTATCTCATGGGGACTAGAACACAAATGAGTACAAGTTACTTTACACACAGAAACAAAAATTGCTGGAAAAACTCATCAGGTCTGACAGCATCTGTGGAGAGAAAGACAGAGTTAACGTTTCGAGTCCATAAGACTCCTCTTCAGAACTAAAGAGAAATAGAAATGTGGTGAAATATATACTGTTTAAGGGAGGGTGGAACCGGTGAAGTTGGATAGAAGGCCAGTGATAGGTGGAGGCAAAGGAGAGATTGCAAAAGATGTCATAAGCAAAAGGTTGAAGGGATGCTGATGGCAGTGATACTGGCTAAAGGAGGTGCTAATGGTGGCATTAAGAGTAGAAAGCAGAATGAGCAACTGACAGACGGCCCTACTGGGGGTGGGGGCGATGTGGGAGAAAAGATTGAAATAGGCTAAAAGGAGGGGATAAAACAATGAATGGAAATAAATTTGAAAAATAATATGTGGGAAAAAGTATATATATAAAAATTTAAAAATAAATATTTGAAAAGGGGGATCAAAAAGGGATGAGGATGGAGGAGAGAGTTCATGATCTAAAGTTGTTGAACTCAATATTCAGTTCGGAAGGCTGTAAAGTGCCTAGTCGGAAGATGAGGTGCTGTTCCTCCAGTTTGCGTTGAGCTTCACTGGAACATTGCAGCAAGCCAAGGACGGACATGTGGGCATGAGAGCAGGGTGGAGTGTTGAAATGGCAAGCGACAGGGAGGTCTGGGTCATGCTTGCAGACAGACCGAAGGTGTTCCGCAAAGCGGTCACCCAGTCTGCGTTTGGTCTCTCCAATGTAGAGGAAACTGCATTGGGAGCAGCGAATGCAGTAGACTAAATTGAGGGAAGTGCAAGTGAAATGCTGCTTCACTTGAAAGAAGTGTTTGGGCCTTTGGACGGTGAGGAGAGGGGAAGTAAAGGGGCAGGTGTTGCACCTTCTGCGGTTGCATGGGAAGGTGCCGTGGGAGGGGCTTGAGGTGTTGGGGGTGATGGAGGAATGGACCAGGGTGTCCCGGAGGGAACGATCCCTGCGGAATGCCGCCAGGGGGGGTGAAGGGAAGATGTGTTTGGTGGTGGCATCATGCTGGAGTTGGCGTAAATGGTGGAGGATGATCCTTTGAATGGGGAGGCTGGTGGGGTGATAGGTGAGGACAAGGGGGACCCTATCATGGTTCTGGAAGGGAGAGGAAGGTGTGAGGGCAGAGGTGCGGGAGATAGGTCGGACACGGTTGAGGGCCCTGTCAACCACAGTGGTGGGGGAACCTCGGTTAAGGAAGAAGGAAGACATGTCAGAAGCACTGTTTTGGAAAGTGGCATCATCAGAACAGATGCGACGGAGGCGAAGGAACTGAGAGAATGGGATGGAGTCCTTACAGGAAGCGGGGTGTGAGGAGCTGTAGTCGAGGTAGCTGTGGGAGTTGGTAGGCTTGTAATGAATATTGGTGGACAGTCTATCACCAGAAATTGAGAAAGAAAGGTCAAGGAAGGGAAGGGAAGTGTCGGAGATGGACCATGTGAAAGTGATGGAGGGGTGAAAATTGGAAGCAAAATTAATAAACTTTTCCGGGTCTGGACAAGAGCATGAAGCAGCACCACAAACATGCCTCTCCGCCGTGGGGTGGTGAAAAAGGCATATGGGACTCTTGCCTTTATCAATCGAGGCATAGATTACAAAAGTAGGGAGGTCATGTTGGAGTTGTATAGAACCTTGGTGAGGCCACAGCTGGAGTACTGTGTGCAGTTCTGGTCACCACATTATAGGAAGGATGTGGGGCAGGAACAGACTGACACGATTGGTCTACCAGGACAGTCCTGTTTGTGGATTTTGGGGAGGAGGTAGAAGCGGGCCATCCGAGGTTGGGAGACTATGAGGTTGGAAGCTGTGGAGGGAAGATCTTCAGAGGAGATGAGGTCAGTGACAGTCCTGGAAACAATGGCTTGATGTTCGGTGGTGGGGTCATGGTCCAGGGGGAGGTAGGAGGAAGTGTCTACGAGTTTGTGCTCAGCCTCTGCAAGGTAGAGGTCTGTACACCAGACAACAACAGCACCACCCTTGTCAGTGGGTTTGATGACAAAATCAGGGTTGGACCTGAGAGAACGGAGTGCGGTGAGTTCAGAAGGAGACAGGTTAGAGTGGGTGAGAGGAGCAGAGAAATTGAAACGACTGATGTCACGCCAACAGTTCTCAATGAAAAGATCAAGAGCAGGTAAGAATCCAGAGGGAGGGGTCCAGATGGAGGGAGAATATTGGAGGCGGGTGAAAGGATCCGTTGAACGGGGAGAGGACTCCTGCCCAAAGAAGTGAGCACGGAGACGAAGGTGGTAGAAGAAGAGTTCAGCATCGTGCTGAGCCTGAAATTCATTGAGGTGTGGGCATAAGGGTATGAAACTGAGTCCTTTGCTGAGTACTGAACGTTCAGCATCAGAGAGGGGAAGGTCAGGGGGTGTGGTGAATACACAGCAAGGGCTGGGATTAGAAGACGGGTTGGGGTCAGAGGGATGGGAAGGGGTGGAGGGTCCTGGATGGGCCTTGGTATCACTGAATTGTTGGAGCTTGTGTTCCTTAACACCTGAAAGAAAGAGACAAAGTTTCTTGTTGAGGTGTCGGATGAGATGAAGAATAAAATGAAACTAGAGGCAAGGACAGCTTAGAGATAGGGTGCGTCGGTGTTGCTGGAGGGAGAGGTCGAGTGTGTTCATATGGTGGCGCATGGCACTGAGTGTGGATATCAGGATGCGATGAGAACAGCAATCCGAGGAGCGCTGTATGTCCCGGAGATACCTGTAATCCTGGGTGGATTCGAAACATGAGGGGTGGAACTTCAGTTGGAATCCACATGGGGTAAGTCAGAGACGGAAACAGTCATTGAGGAAGGAAATGTGGCTGTGAAAGCGAGTTTTGGTAAACACCTTGTCAAACACCAAGAGGGAAATGGAAAGCAATGAAGGTGAACAGGGAAAAAGAGACAGACAGAAATCCTGTCACTTGCCATTTTAACACTCCACCCTGCTCTCATGCCCACATGTCCGTCCTTGGCTTGCTGCAATGTTCCAGTGAAGTTCAACGCAAACTGGAGGAACAGCACCTCATCTTCCAACTAGGCACTTTACAGCCTTCCGGACTGAATATTGAACATGGTCCCCACAAAACAGGGAACCGGATATTAACAAAAAGCAGGTGAAACTGACACGTTCCCGCCTTGATGACGCAATCAGGGCTGGTTATAAAAGAGATGAAGCGGGGGAGAAGGGGGGGATTAGGTAGTAAAGTTTAAGAGAGGGGGAAAGTTGGCGGGAGAGGGGCTTGTTGCATTGGGGAGATATTAATGAAGGGTCCACTCTAACCTCCTGTGAGGGCAAGAGGCAGCTCGTGACAATCCCATTCCACCTAAATATTATTCAGCCTCTTCCTGCTGAACCTCCCCCAGTCAACATTGGGGAGAAAGTGGGAGACCCCAGCATCCTTCCCCAAGAGCCGCTGAGCTACCCGGGCCTGGGGGATGAGCCGTTTAACCCTCAGTACCATCGCCCAGAAGCTGCAGTTCTCCAGTGAGGACGAGGAGGATCCGGGGCTGGGTAACTTCTCCCAATACTTCCGAGTCCAGGAGGAAGCCGCCCCCTCCTCCTCCTCCTCCTCGGCCTCCAGGAGAGACTGTGTGTCCCCCTTCAGCCGCTTCCCGGTGGGTGCCGAGTTGGCCCCGCTCTCCGGGGAGAGGAGCCCCCGGGTCCGCCTGGCCGGGCGGAGCGAGTGTCCCGGGACACCCGTCGACTGTATGAACTGGAGGAAGCTGCGGCTCTGTGATACCCCTTACACTCCCAAGGTGGGTCTCATAGTCTCTTCAACCTTCACCCCCCCCCCTCCTCAGTGTCTCTCTAATGACTGACTACCTCCTACAAAACCTGCAGATCTGGGAACGTGTCTGAAACTATTCTAACCTCATGGGTCTGTCTTCTGTCTGGTGCTGGCGACTTCTCCTAACTTTAAATGGACTTGGTGTAAATCTGGAGAAAGGTTGGCTTTTCACCTCCAAAGCTTTCTGTAACACCTGGCTCTGGCTAACCACACCTAGGCTGCACGGTGAGAAGGTGCATGTGTTTTGGGAGCCTAATGGGGTCTTAAATTCGGAATCTATATAAATAGACCTGTTAAAAGAATGGATTGACATTGTTCTCTTCCCGCCCCCGCAGTAAATGTGCATTCCGAACTCCAGCAAAACCAGCTGAGAAGGTTGGAGGTACTTGTGAAGAAACTATGTCTGCTTTAGTCAGGCCAGAATCTTCAGCTCTAGTCACTGAACCATGCGGTGGTGGGAGTGGGGACAGTGCGGAAAGAAGTAATGCGCTCGGTCCCTGAATGTTGAGTTGTGATAAGCTGGAGAAAGCTGGATTGTTCGGCCTTGAGAAGAGGTGACCGAGAAGGAACCTCCTAAAGGTGGAGGAGATAGCAAGTGATGTGGAAAAGGTAGATCTAGAAAAGAACTTAGTCTGGGACAATGTGGCGCAGCTTCAAGCTGTAAGGTCAACTTCTGACCAATCTCAGGACCTCGCCCACTGACCAATACGTGGGCTGGACCTCTGGTGTAGCGAAGACCAAGTCCCAGAATCATTTAAACAGCTGGATTCTGCTCTGAGTGTCTCCAGGGTGTCTCTGAATAGATGGGCTGAATGGCTTTCCTCATCTGTAATTGTATTGAGTCAAAGTTCCTGCCTGATGTGGGTGAGTCAGAACCAGCTCATGTCTCTATCACCAAGCCATCCTCTTGATCTCTGTCTGTACTCTCAATATCTCTGGCTGTGTCCTTCAGTCACACCAGCAATGTTGAATCTTCTACTGCTTTGTCCTGACATCAACATTGCCCCTGTCATACCTAACCCACTAAAACTGCTTTCTTTCACCTCCATGTTCTTCCCCATGTCCACCCTTTCCATTACTGTTATCTACGTCTGTCCCCTGGCTTAAATTCTTCAGGACTGCTCGTCTCAGCAGTCATAGGCTCAAAATGGGTCAAAACGTTTACCCATTCCTTCATGTACACTCAGACATGTGTTCATAGATTACCAACCTCCATTTGGCTTTCATTGTCTTCAAATCCCAGTGGACCATTACTAAGAGCATCACCCAGACTTGGGCAAGAGGCACCGATTCAGACAGTGAGAGGAAGTTTAGGGTTAATAATCTGGGTGTTGATTACACTCTCACTTATGACAGATCTTGTCAATGAAATCTTGGAATTGTTTAAGTGGCTGTGATGGAAAGTGGGGTTATTCTCGAACTGTAGACTTTTCTATAGGATTGTCTGAATAGCTTGTCCTTCTGTACTGCAATCTGCTGATGAACCATGTTGAATACTTGTCAACCCAATAACTAAATTTAATCTGAAGATTGTGACCTAATTGAAGGGTTAATTACAAACGCACACCACCCCAAAGCAGATTGTACTTCAGAACAGCTGATGTTAGTTTGCTCAGTGAAACTTCAAATATGATGTGATGAGATTGTTGTGAAGCAGTGACTCACTTGTATGTCTTTTAATTTAGTCTACTATATTCGCTGCTCCCAATGCGGTCTCCTCTACATTGGGGAGACTAAACGCAGACTGGGTGACTGCTTTGCAGAACACCTTTGCTCAGTCTGCAAACATGACCCAGACCTTCCTGTCACTCGCCATTTCAGTTCACTATCTTGTGCCGTTGCTCACATTTCTGTCTGCTGTCGCCTACAGTGTTCCAGTGAAGTCCAACGCAACCTGGAGGAATGGCACATCATATTCCGATTAGGCACTTTGTAGACTTCTGGACTTAACATCAAGTTCAACAGCTTCAGACCATGGACTCTGCCCTCCATTTTGAATTTCTTTTCCCTCTGGCACCAGTGAGTATTCTCAGAGATTGGATATGTCCTGCCTTTTTGTGGGCAGGGTATATGTGGTCTATTTGTTAGGTGCCTGTGCTGCAGTTGTAGGAGTTCAGCTTGGCTCAGGTGTGGCTAGTTCTGGAGCACAAGTCTTCGGTACCTCTGCCACAATATTGTTAAGGCCCATAGCTTTTGCTGTACCCGGTGACCATAAGATGTAGGAGCAGAAGTAGGCCATTCGGCCCATCGAGTCTGCTCCACCATTCAATGAGATCATGACTGATCTGATAATCCTCAGCTCCACTTTCCTGCCTTTTCCCCATAACTCCTGATTCCCTTACTGATTAAAAACCTGTCTATCTCAGCCTTGAATATACTTAGCGACCCAGCCTTTACAGCCCTCTGCAGTAAAGAATTTCACAGATTCACTACCCTCAGAAGAAATTCCTCCTCATCTCCATTTTAAATGGGCGACCCTTTACTCTGAGATTATGCCCTCTGGTCCTAGACTCTCCCACAAGGGGAAACAACCTCTCAGCATCTACCCTGTCAAGCCCCTGAAGAATCTTATGTTTCAATAAGGTCACCTCTCATTCTTCTAAACTCCAATGAATACAGGCCCAACCTACTCAACCTCTCCTCATAAGAAAACCGCTCCATACCCAGGTGAACCTAGTGAACCTTCTCTGGGCTGCCTCCAATACTAGTATATCTTTCCTTAGATAAGGGGACCAAAACTGTTCACAGTATTCTAGGTGTGGTCTAACTAATGCCTTATATAGTTTTAGCAAGACTTCCCTATTTTTATACTCCATTCCCTTTGAAATAAAGGCCAATATTCCATTTGCCTTTCCTATTACCTGCTGAACTTGTATGCTAGCTTTTTGGGATTCATGCACGAGGACCCCCAAATCCCTCAGTCCTGTAGCTCTCTTCAGTCTTTTTCCATTTAAATAATATTCAGCTCTTCTATTCTTCCTGCCAAAGTGCATAAACTCATATTTTCCCACATTATATTCCCGCTGCCAAGCATGTGCCCATTCACTTAACCTGTCTACATCCCTCTGTAAACTGTCATCCTCGCCACTTGCCTTCCCACCTATTTTTGTCATCTGCAAACTTGGTGATTGTACATTCACTTCCCTCATCTAAGTCATTAATATATATTGTAAATAATTGTGGCCCCACCACTAATCCCTGTGGCACTCCACTAGTTAGTTACAGGTTGCCATCCTGAAAATTCCCCCTTATCCCAACTCTGTCTCCTACTAGTTAGCCTATCCTCCATCCATGCTAATATACTACCCCCAACACCATGGGCTCTTATTAAGTAGCCTTGTGTGCGGTACCTTATTGAACACCTTTTGGAAATCTAAATATATTACATCTACTGGTTCCCCTCTATCTATCCTGCTTCTTACCTCAAAAGATTCTAATAAATTTGTTAGGCATGATTTCCCCTTCATGAAGCCATGCTGACTCTGCTTGATTAGATTATGCATTTCTAAATGCGCTATTACATCCTTTATAATAGACTCTAACATTTTCCCAATGATGGATATTAAGCTAACTGGCCTATAGTTACCTGTTTTTTTGCCTCCCTCCCTTTTTGAATAAGGGTGTTACATTGGCAGTTTTCCAATCTTCTGGAACTTTTCCAGAATCTAAGGATTCTTGGAAGATTACCACCAGTGCACCCACTATCTCTGTAGCTAATTCCTTTCATATCCTAGGATGCAACCCATCAGGTCCAGGGGGCTTATCAGCCTTTAGCCCTATTAGGTTCCCTAGTACTTTTTCCTCTAGTGATAGTTATTGTATTTATTTCCTCCCCCACCCAACCCTTTTGCCCCTTGATTATTTAGTATTTTTGGAATGCTATTAGTGTCTCCTACCATGAAGACTGATGCAAAGTGTTTATTCAACTCCTCTGTCATTTCCTGGTTCCCCATCATTATTTCCCCAGCCTCATTCTCTAAGGGGCTTATGTTCACTTTGGCCTCTCTTCCTATCTATATATTTAAAGAAGCTCTTGCTGTCCATTTTTATATTACTTGCTAGTTTAAGTTTATTTTCTCCCCCTTCATTGTTTTTTTGTCATCTTTTGTTTTTTAAAACTTTCCCGATCCAGTGGCTTACCATTAATCTTTGCCACATTGTATGTTTTTTCTTTTAATTTGATATTGTCCTTAACATCCTTGGTTAACTATGGTTGGTTTATCCCCCTTCCTAGAATCCTCCTTCCTCACTGGGATATGTCTTTGTTGTGAGTGCCTTCATTGTAAATGATATCAAAAACAGTTGAATTGGCTGAAGGTGAGATGCTGTGGATCTCAGGAGGAAGCCGTGATGGATCGACCTGGTTGAAGATGCTTGCAAAGGCATTAGCCTTGTCTTTTGTGCTGCTGTGCTGTGTTCTTCCATCATTGAGGATGGGGGTGTTTTTGGCTCCTCCTCTTCCAGTTGTTTAATTGTCCACCACCATTCATGACTGGATGTGGCAGGAATACAAAGCTTTGATCTGGTCTGTTCGTTGTGGCATTGCTTAGCTCTGTCTATCATATGGTGCTTCTGTTGTTTAGCATGCACATAACCCCTTTTTGGTGATGGACGTTGAAGCCCCCCACCCATAGCACAATCCTGAGCCCTTGTTACCCTCAGTGCTGAACGTACAAATTAGGAGCAGGAGTAGGCCATTCGGCCCCTTGAGCTTGTTCCACTATTTGATAAGATCATGGCTGATATGATTGTGGTCTCAACTTTACTTGCCTATCTTATCCGCCCCCCCACCCCCATACCCATAGATTCTTGATTAGCAAGGGAGTTAATCTACATCTGCCTTAAAAATATTCAATGACCCTGTCTCCTAACACCTTGAGAAAACATTTCTCCTCTCCGTCTTAAATGGGAGATCCCTTATTTTTTAAACTGTATCCGCTAGTTCTAGTCTCTCCCACAAGGTGGAAACTAAGGTGAAATCAGCAGGAGATTTCCTTGCCCATGTTTGATCTGATGCAATGAGACTTCATGGGGTCTGGGTTCAATGTTGAGTCTCCAAAATGCTCCATACTGATTGTATGCCATTGTGCCATCACCTCTGGTGTCACCTCTGTAATGCAGGTGGAGGAATGGTGATGGAGTCTAGGATACTGGATGTAAGGTATGATTTAGTGAGGATGAGTCAGGCTGTTTAATCTTTGGAATAGCTCTCCTGGTTTTGGCAGAGGTGCCTATCTATTTGTCAGAAGGACTTTGCAAGGTGAGCAGGGCTGGGTGTGCCTTTGTCATGTCCGGTCTATGTTGATCCCAGGTGGCCAGTCCTGTTTTATTCTCGTAGTTCTTCTGTAGTGTTTTAATAGATTGGCAGTGAAGAGTCAACCACGAGTTCAGCCATCACAGCTGTGCTCACTGATCTGCATTGGCTCCCAGTTAAGCAGAGTTATTTTGAAAATTCTCATCCTTGTTTTTCAAATCCCTCCATGGCCCCTCCCTATCTCTAAACTCTACCCTTAGACATCTGCCCTCTTCTAATTCTGTCCCCTTGAGCATTCCCAGTTTTTTTTGTTATACCATTGGTGGCTGTGCCTTCAGCTGCCTGACCTCTTCCCTCCCTGAACCTCTCCATCTCACTAACTCACTTCCTCCTTTAAAATGCTCCTTAAAACCTAGCTCTTTTGTACAAGCTTTTGGTCAGCTAATCTAAGTCTCCTTATGTGGCTCAATGTCAAATGTTGCTGTATAAAGTACCTGGAGCACCTTGGAGCATTCTATTACATTAAAGGCACTATATAAACACAAGTTGTCTATAGATATTTTCTGATACTGTTGTAGGGTGTTGGTTACAGTTCAGTAGGTCTGAAGAAGTCTTTGTAATCATGAAGAAGAGTCTTCTGAAGAAGAGTCATACGGACTCGAAACATTAACTGTCTTTCTTTCCACAGATGCTGTCAGACCTGAGTTTTTCCAGCAATTTTTGTTTGTTTCAGATTTCCAGCATCCGCAGTATTTTGCTTTTATCTTTGTAATATGTAGGTTAACTGTAAGTCTTGTCACAACCAGGTGAGGAGGAGTGAACTGGCTCTCCTCTATTCAACCTCCTCAATTGGCCACAAAGGTGTTTTAATTTCTTCTCACCTCAACCCCACCACCCCATGTGGATGCCTTCTCCAAATGCAAATGTATTTTTTACTATCCGTGAAGTGTAAAATTAGGAGTCAATCAAACAAGGTTTCCTTGAGTCAAAGTAAGGACAAGTTTATTAGCTACTAAACCAGAGGTAAAAAATAATAAAAGATGTGACATCACACTGTTATGGCACAGCTGGTGGTAAATGCTGAGCTGCTCAAATCCCAGAGGAAACTTGAAACAACTGCCATAACTTGTTTTGCAATTTGTATAAATTTTGGAATGTGTGCCTTGAATCAAGTAATAAGACCACAGAGTCTTGAAGGTTTAATTTAGCCTTGTAAGAAATCTATATTAGAGGAAATTATTTTAAATACATACATAGATCTACAAATTACTACTATAATAACTTCTAAATCCCCTATTAATCCAACTTCCAGTTACACTTTCGTTAAGGCAACTGTAAAGCACAGCTTTTAAAAGACCCAGGCAAAGAAACATGATACCCTGAACAATCCAATTCAGTGAATCTTAACTTCAGTTCATTGTAGACAGCAGCTTGAGGCTTAGATGCTGAAGGTGTTTTACACTTGTTAGATCTTCAAATGCCTGCCCTTATACACAGCCTTTGCTCCTTTATACATATTTTCCCTTTGAATGCAAATTCCCATTGTTTTGCTATGTCTTTGGACTTTACCTCTTTGATAATAAAAATCTCTCATAGTACTAATTTTACCAGTAATCTTTGGGGGAAAGTAAACAGTTTCTGAACTTCATCTGGCTAGGTGACACATTTCATCCCTCCTTTGGAAACAATCTAGTCTGGTTTATTTCAAAATGCAAATGTTCCTTTTACCCCTATGATTACCTACTTAACATTTCAAACCCAGCTTATCTTCTAATACATCAAGGCCTTCAGACCAGCTGCCTTTAATTCAATTAAATCACAGACAGACACAGACCCCGCTATTATTCTACTTAACAATAAATACCAATAATACGATGATTATATCTTCCTGACCACACAGTTATCAGAAGTAGGGAAAGTTAGAGTCCAAATAAAAGTTAAAAGAATATCTAGTTAAAAGTCCTTTGCTCACCTTTAGAAACCTAAAAAAATAGAAACAGGAGTAGGTCATTCAGCCCTTTGAGCCTTCTCCACCATTCAATATGATCATGGCTGATCCTCTATCTCAACACCATACACCCTCACTCTCCCTATACTCCTTTACACCTTTAGAGTCTAGAAATCTATTTACTTCCTTAACTATAATCAGTGACTTGACCTCTACAGCCCTCTGTGGTAGAGAATTCCATAGGTTCACTGCCCTCTGAAGAAGTTTCTCCTCATCTCAGTCCTAAATGGCCTACCCTATATCCTGAGATTGTGACCCCTTGTTCTAGAAGCCCCCAGCCAGAGGAAACATCATCCCTGTCTGTGATATCTTTTGATTATCTGCTCCTATCAATGCTTGCTTGTCCCTACAACCACCCCACCCTCAACTTCTCTCTCCCCCCGCCCCCCACCTTAAACCAGCTTATATTTCACCCCTCTCCTAACTACACTCAGTTCTGTTGAAGGGTCATGTGGACTCGAAACGTCAACTCTTTTCTTCTCCACCAATGCTGCCAGACCTGCTGAGTTTTTCCAGGTAATTCTGTTTTTGTTAAGGATCTATCTACCTCTGCCTTAAAAGTATTCAATGACCCGGCTTCCACCACCTTCTGAGGCAGAGAGTTCCAAAGTCTCTCAACCCTCTGAGAAAATATTTCTCCTCATCCCTGTCCTAAAAGGGTGACCCCTAATTTTAAAAGTGCCCCCTAGTTTTGGACTCACCCACAAGAGGAAAGGTCCTTTTGACATCCACCTTGTCAAGGCCGTTCAGGATCTTGTATACTTCAATCAAATCACCCTTCACTCTTCTAAACTCCAGTGGAAACAAGCCCAGTCTGTCAAACCTTTCCTTATAAGACAACCCACTCATTCCAGGTATCAATCTAGTAAACCTCCTCTGAACCATCTCCAATGCATTTACATCCTTCCTTAAATAAGGAGACCAAAACTGCACACGGTATTCGAGGTGTGATCTCACCAACACCCAGTATAACTGAGGCATAACATCCTTACTTTTATGTTCAATCCCCCTCGTAATAAAGAATAGCATCCCATTAGCCGCCTTAATTACTTGACATACCTGCATGCAAACCTTTTGTGACTCGTGCACTAGAACAGTTAGATCCTTCTGTACCACGGAATTATGCAGCCGTTCTCAATTAATACTCTGCTTTTTTGTTGTTCCTGCCAAAGTGAGCAACTTCACATTTCCCCACATTAAACTCCATTTGCCAGATCTTTGCCCACTCAACCCATCTATATCCATCTGCAACCTCCTCATATCCTCTTCACAACATACTTTCCTACCTATCTTTGTGTCATTTGCAAATTTAGCTACCATGCCTTCACTCTCTTCATCTAAGTCATTGATATAAATTGTAAAAAGTTGAGGCCCCAGTACAGACCCCTGTGGGACTCCACTCATCACATCCTGTCAATCAGAAAAAGACCCATTTATGCATACTCTCTGCTTTCTGCCAGCCAGCCAATCTTCTATCCATGCTAAAAGTTATCCCCTATACCATGTGCTTTTATTTTCTGTAATAAATTTTGATATGGCACCTTATCAAATGCTTTCTGGGGATTCTAAGTACAGTACATCTACAGGCTCCCCTTTATCCAATGTGCATGTAACACCTTCAAAAAAACTCCAATAAATTGGTTTAACATGATTTTCCTTTCAGAAAACCATGCTGACTCTCCCCGATTACCTTGAGCTCTTCTAAGTGCACAGCTACAACCTCCTTAATGATCGATTTTAACACTTCCCCACAACAGACGCCAAGCTAACTGGCCTATAGGCTCCTGTTTTCTGCTTGCCTCCCTCCCTCCCCTTGAATAGAGGGGTTATATTTGCTACTTTCCAGTCCAATGGAACCTTTCTAGAATCTAGTGAACTTTGGAAAATTAACACCAGCACATTGACTACCTCATTAGCCAATCTCTTTTAAGACCCTAGGATGTAGTCCATCGGGACCTGCAGACTTACCAGCCTGCAGCTCCATCAATTTCCTCAGAACTGCTTCCCTAGTGATTTCAATTTCACCAAGTTCCTTTCTCCCGTTCACCTCCTGATTTACAGCTATTACTGGAATGTTTTTTATATCCTCCATAGTGAAGACACAAACAAAATATTTGTTCATTTCTTCCACCATTTCCTTATCTACTATTAACTCTCCACTGCCACTCTCTAGAGGACCAACACTCACTTTACTTACTTTTTTCCTTTTTAAATACCTTTAGAAACTCTTGCTATCTGTTTTTACATTTCTAGCTAGCTTCCTCTCATACTCTAATTTCTTTTTCCTGATTAACCTTTTAGTTATTCTCTGCCATTCTTTACATTCTGACCAATCATCTGTCCTGCTACTCATCTTTGCGGAGTTGTATGCTTTTTCCTTAAGTTTAATGCTTTCTTTAACTTCTTTAGTTAACCACGGATGGTGGTTCCTCCCTTTAGAATTTTTCTTTATAATAGGAATGTACTTATTCTGAATATTCTACATATGCCCTTAAATGTCTGCCACTGCTTCTTTATTGATCTGTCCTCTAGCCTAGTATCCCAGTTCACTTCATCGAGTTCAGCTCTCATCCCCATATAGTTGCCCTTATTTAAGTTTAAGATACTAGTCTTAGACCCACCCTTCTCCCTTTCAAACTGGATGGAAAATTCAATCATATTGTGGTTGCTGCTACCTAGGGGTGTCTTTACCCTGAGGTCACTAATTAATCCTGTCACATTACACAGCTCTGTCCAACACAGTGCAGGTCATGTGCTGCCTCCATCAGTGTGGGTGGTACTGTACTAGCCCTACATAAACCCTATATGTGCTAGATCTATATACTAGGGCTAACGAGATTCAAATGAAGTTGTATAAATTGTAATGTATTGCCTTGACTATGGAAGACTTAGGGATGATTTAGTCAAGGTCTTAAAATGATAAAAGGATTCAATAAGATGGATCTTTTTCTCTGGTAATGGAAGACAGTGGTCTAGTGGTATTGTCACTGGACTAGTAATCGAGAGACCCAGCATTATGCTCTGGAGACCTGGATTTAAAGCCCACCATGGCAGAAGGTGGAATTTGAATTCCATTAAAATCTGGAATTAAATGGTTTCATGGTCATCATTAGCCTTTGCAGATTGTTGTAAAAACCCATCAGGTTCACTAATGTCCTTTAGGGAAGGAAATCTGTTGTCTTTACCTGGTCTGGCCTACATGTGACTGAAGATCCACAGCAATGTGGTTGACTATTAAATGGCCTAGGAAGCCATTCAGTTTCTCAAGGGCAATTAGGGATGGGCAATAACTGCTGGTCCAGCCAGCGATGCCCACGTCCTGTGAATGAATAAAAAAACACTCCAGGGCAAGGGAAAATAAAACTGGGGTTTTGTCGGTCTGGCAGCACCTGTGGGGAGAGAGAGTTAACATTTCGAGTCAGCGTGTCAGAGTCAGGACTCTGAAGAAGAGCCATATGGACTCGATGTTAACTGTTTCTCTCTCCACAGATGCTGCCAGACCTAAGATTTTCCAGCATTCCCTGTTTCTATTTCAGATATCCAGCATCCACAGTAATGTGCTTGTATCTCAGGGGTTTTGTTGTTTTGGGGAACAGGAGAAAGACAAGATTGTCAGATTCTAAGGTGTCAGCCGTGGCTTAACAGGCCCTTGCCTCTTGAGTCAAGTTTGTTGGTTCGAGCTCCAGTCTGTAGACATGAGGACAACATCCAAGCTGACACCTTGGAGCAGTGCTGGTGAGGTGCTGAAGAGGTGTTAAACCAATGTTTGCTTCCTCAGGTGGACATTAGAAGTTCCAAGATACTATTCACAGAATAGGGGGGTTCTCTCTGGTGCTCTAACCAATAAAACAGATTAACCTTGCTGTTTGGGGGACTTTATGTTCCTACATTATGACAGTGACTACATGGCTTAAAAGTACCTAATTGGCTGTAAAGTGCTTTGGGATGTTCTGAGTTTGTGAAAGTGTCTGAAAATGCAAGTTTCTCCCTGATACACATGCTGAAAAGTTAATTGGGGGATTCCCCACAGTCTGAGCTTTGTAAGCTAATTTAACTGATGAATTTTTGTGTCTCTAATTTAATTGAACCAGGCATGTGCTTTTTCTCCAACCGTTCTGTTTACACCTGTAAATTGAAGGATGCAGTCTGTCTGGATCTGGAACAACTCGGATTTGTCTGCAATCTGTTAATGTTAAAATGTATTTTAAAGATCTGCTCAAGCCTTTTACCTTCCACATGCTTCTTCACCACTTCCAGATTTCCAGAGCCTTGTGCTGTGGGTGACTACTGTCTTCCCTTGAATAACAATGTGTCTCACATTCCCTCTTGGGTGACACGCAATGGGATCGCTAAGGGCTTTTGGACAGTTAACAGCTGCAAATGCTGTATTTCTGAATTTCGTTTAATTTGGTTCCTATGAAAAATTTTTGGGGGAATTTGGTGTTTTCTGGGGGTGGTTTTGGGAATTTGTTAGCAGAGATAGAATTCTGACAACTCCCACATATACACACTGTGCAAACTTTATCACTGGTCTCAGCAGAATTTCCTTTCTGAATGGAAATGGATCTTAAGGTCAAATCATGATCAGTTTCTTCTCTTCCCCTGCCCCCCACACCCTCTCCCTACCTGACTCTTTGATCTTGTGGCCTTGACAAGAGATGTCAAAATGGTGAAGCCTATCTTTGGTTAAATCCCTACTTTTTTTCACTCTGTTTAAAGTCCCATTCCAGTGCAAGTGACTAAGAAGCTGGGCCTCCTATTCCACACCATCTTTATGGACTAAAAGTGTTCAGGTAGAAGGTGAATTTCCTATCATTGCTCCTCTCCCTTGAATCTAGAGGAGTTACACTCTCCATTTTATTTCCAGAGCCTCTTCTCCAAGGCCGGCCAGCTCTCGACTGCTGCCAAGGGTCCGATCTCGAGAATTCGCCAGCCGTTGGGATTTTCTGCTGGTCCTGAGCGTCTCTGGGTTCCGTCGGTGAATGTAAACCCCTTCACCCCGACTCTGTACCATGAGCTGGGCCTCACTCACAGTGCAAAGAATGGGAAAACTGGAAAGAGGAAGAAAAGGATTGCAGAAAGGGGCAGGTAAAGGTGGCTACAGGTTTCTGGGTGCAGTTGATTGGCAGTTGCCCTCATCTGAGCTGAGATTGTCAATGAGCCAAGTTGACTTGAGCCCTGCAAGCAAGAGTCAAAGTACCTGCTGTCCTCTGTATGGAGTGACACCTCATTTAGTTTGACTGTTTTGTGCCCTGTGCAGTGGTGTTAAAACACAGGCAACCCCATCTGTACAACTGCAAGATTGTGTTTGAAATGCCCCAAATACACTCTCTTAAGGGGTAAAAAAACTGTTGCATCCGGTTCTCCTTTCATTAGCTTAAATTAAAGCTTGTGCAAGTGAAGGAGAATTATTGACCTGATTAGGCAGTGGAAGACAAAGTAGGCTTAATGGGTATGTACCTGGATTGGAAGAAAGTGGCTCTGCTTCATTATATTCATTACTGACCTTGGTAACACACTGGAAGGGCATATATATTCAAACTTGTCACATTGGTACTATGGTAAGTGTTGTAAACAGAAACATCAAATTGAGACGTTGATAGATTAATTGAGCAAAATTGTGGAGATGGATTTCAATGAAGGCAAGTGTGAGGCATTCATTTTAAACCAAAGAAAATCCCCAAAATTGTTAAATGGAGACTCTGGTGGTCCAGAGTTGAGGCTTTATAGATACATCTACCACATTTTAGTGATTTATAATGTTGTAATCCTGTCGCAATGAAGCGTGTGCTTTAGCTGAGAGTAGCTGTTACTAATTGGGGAAAGATTAGGGCATTATTCTGAAGTGTATATAAGAACCGGTTTCCATCGGGGAGAGGGGGGTGGGGTGTGGAGAGAGAAGGGAAAAGGGAGTCTGTGCCAGTGCTCTCTGGGTTTTCTGAAAACCTACGTTAAGGAAAGACTGGCTCCAGATTCCTCCTTTGATCAGTAAATGACAGCGAGTTATAAAAGTAGACGGCTACAAAAACAATCATGAAGGCTAATGGAAGTTAAGCATTTGTGTTTGAAAGGTTATAATGTAAAAGAGGCAATCTTGCTGCAACAATGCAAGGCCCTCGTTGGACCACACCTGGATTACTGCAATCCGTTCTGGGCACCATATCAGTATTGGCCTTGGGAGATGTGCAGTGCTGATTCGACTGTTACCGAGACTGAGCTGAATTGAGATTAGACCAGGTTTGTATTCCCTGGAATATAGAAGGCGAAGGAATGTTTTGACTGAGATTTTTAGGATCTTGAAAGGAATTCATAGAATCATAGAAACTGAGGCCATTAAGTCCATCATGTCTATGCTATTATGCTTAGTCCCACATCCCTGCTTTGTCAGTAAACCTGTAAGCTCCTCATCCTTGATTATCTGTCCAACTCCCTTGAACATTTATGGAGTCAGTTTTGCTCCAGGTTCTGAGTTTAAAAATATTAATCTCTTGCCAATGATTTTGAACCTATGATCTCTAGTTATTGACCCAAATGCCAAAGGGAATCATTTCTCTCTCTACTCTGCTCATAACTTCTATCTTGAAAACCTCTACTCAGTCACCTCTTAACCTTCTCTCTTCCAATGAGAAGAATCCTAATTTTTCAGTCTCTCTATCTGGAGTCCTGCACCCCTAGCAACGTGCTGGTAAATCTCTGTACCCTTGCTGAGGCCCTTACACCTTTTCTCCAAAGTGTGGTGCCCCAGATTGTCCACAATGCTCCACCTGAGGCATGGCTGATGACTTTATAAAGTTCTAGCATGATCTCTTTAGTTTTATATTCGATTTTCTATTTATAACCACAAGCGACTTGTTTATTTTGGTCAACTTGCCATGCCAAGGGTTAAGAACATAGAAATAATGGTCCCAATTTACACAGTCTCTCATCATAGGACAACCTGCTCATCCCAGAGACCAATCTAGTGAACCTTTGGTGTACAGCCTTCAATGCAAGCATATCCTTCCTTAAATGTGGAGACCAAAACTGCCCAGTGTTCCAGGTGCAGTCTTGCCAAAGACCATTTGCCTTCCTAGTTGCTTGTTGTACCTGCTTGCTAGCTTTCAGTGATTCAAGAACAAGGACATCCAGGTCCCTTTGGATATCAGCACTTCTCAATTTCTCTGCATTTCTATTTTTCTTGCCAAAGTGGATAACTTCACATTTTTACACACTGTATTCCATCTGCCCTGTTCTTGCCCACTCACCTAGCCTGCTTAAATCCCCTTGAAGCCTCTTTGCATCCTCCTCCTCAGCTCAAATTCCCACCTAGTTTTGTCATCAACTTGGAAATATTACATTTGGCCCCCATGTCCAAATCATGATGTAGATTGTGAATAGCTGGGGCCCAAGTACTGATCCTTACCATACCCCACTAGCTGCAGCCTGCCAACCTGAGAATGACTAGTTTATTCCTACTGCTTTCTGTCCATTAACCAATTTTCAATCCATACCAGTATATTACCCCCAATCTCATGTGCTCTAATTCTGTTCATTAACTATACTATGCTAATCATACAGTGCTTTTCTAAATGTATTAAGACTTCTTTAATAGATTCTAGCACTATCCTGATGACAGCCAGGCTCACTGGCCTGTGGTTCCCTGTTTTCTCTCCTTCCTTTCTTGAATGTTACAATTGCCAACTTCCAATCTGCTGGGACTGTTTCAATGTAGGGAATTTTGGAAAATTACAGGCTCTGCATCCCCTATCTCTGCAGCTATCTCTTTAGAACCTTAGTATATAGGCCATCAGGTCCTGGAGATTTGTCAGATCTTAGTCCTTTGAGTTTCTCCAGTGCTTTTTCTCTGTTGAGATTAATTTCCTCACTCTTATTGGCCCCCAGGTTGCCCTCTATTTCTGGTGTTAAATTTGTGTCTTCTGCTGTGTAAACAGACACCACCATTTGTTAAATGCCTCTTCATTTCCTTGTTCCCTGTGATAATTTCTCCTCTCTCTCCTGGGGACCAATGTTTACTTTGACTGCTTTCTTCCTTCTAATATACTTGTTCTTCCAATCTGTTTCTATATTTCTGGCTATTTTACACTTGTTCATTTTTTCCCTTTTTGGTTGCTTTTTTGGTTTATAAAATATTCCCAATCCTCAGACTTGCTATTAATCTTTGAAACATTATAAATCTCTTTGTTTAATCTCATACTACCTTAGCCACCTCAGTAAGCAATGAATGGATCTTTCAGAGTTTTTGTTTTTCAACAGAATATATTTTTGTTGAACATTTTGTATTTTCTTCAAATGTTTCCCATTGTTTGTTTACTGCCATAACTTTTAAGTCTAGTTACTCAGTCAACTGTAGCCAGTTCTCACTTCATACCCGAGTAATTGGCTTTAAGGTTCTTGTTTGTGATTGGAGTATGTCATTTTCAAGCTTATTCAGGAATTCAATTGTATTATGATCACTATTTCCCACTATGATCTTTTACTGTGACATTACTAATTAATCCTACCTCATTACACAAAGCTAGATCTAAAAGTTTTATCTCTAGTTGGTTCCACTACTATTGCCTCAGGAAACTGTCTCTTGAACACTCTATAAACTTAACTTCCAGACCTCCCTTGCCAATTTGATTGGTCCAATCTAGCTGAAGATTACAACTATTACATTGCCTTTGTTACAATCTCTAATTTCTTGTTTACGCTCTGTCCAACAGCCTAACTACTGTTAGGGGGCCTATAAACCCTCTGTCCAGTGTTTTCTGACCCTTGTTGTCCCATCTGCACAACTCCCTCTTTCCCCACTACTGGTGTCAGTGTCCCATGAATCAAAACCCATTTCTCTGTCGTCAACCTGAGTTATCCATTCAACTCTCTAATTGTATTTACCCTTTGCCAATTTGCTTGTGGCTCAGGAAGTAATCCAGCAATTATTACCTTTTGTGGTTCTGCTTTTTAATTTGGCTCCTAGCTGTTCATAATCCCTCAGCAGAACCTCTTAGTCCTATGTTCTGGTACTGATGTGGACCATGACAATTAGATGCTTCTCCTCCCACTCCCCAGCCCCAAGGAGAAGCCCTTAGCCCTGGCATTGGGCAAGCAACACAGCCTTCGGGACTCATGCTCTTGGCTTTGGGAACAGTAATCTGTCCCCCTAACTATAATATCCCCAACTACAACTACGTTCCTTTTTACTCCCCCCTACTTGAATGGCTTCCCACACCACTGTGCTGTGGTCAGTTTGCTCATCTTCCTGCAGTCCCTGCTTTCATCCACACAAGCTGAAAGAACCTTGAACCTGTTGGTGTATGTGGATGTCAAGGCACCTCTGCTCATCTATGACTTTTCAAAGTTGCACCATTTAGAAAATACTGCTTTTCCATATTTAATCCTCCTAAAGTGCATCACCTCACTCTTGTGTTGAGCGCCATCTACCAAGTTTTACCCATGTCACCACCCTGTCTGATGTCCTGAAATCGATATCTAACCTCATCACTATCTTTGCCAAATTTCCTATCACCTGCCAATTGTATAATATTGTTCCCTACACCTGAATCTAGACCATTTACAAAAATAATGGACTCAAAACTGACCCTTGGGTTGATTCCTGCAAAACGCCTCCCAGTCTGAACAACAATCGCCCTCTGCTTTCTATTACAGAGCCTATTCCAAATACATAACACCACTTTCCCTTCCGTTAGCTGGGCTTCCATCTTAAGCCTCCTTGTTGAATATCTTGAGAGTCCTTGTATACAATATCTACAGTATGTTCTGTCACCTCATCAAATAATTCAGCAACTAGTTAGACACAATTTGCCTTTAACAGATCCATAACAGCTGGCCTAGATTAGCCTAAAGTTTTTGTTGCTGATTTTTAAGAACTTTCCCATCACTGTTCGGTTGATTGGCCAATTGTTTCTGGGTTTCTCTTTTCCCTTCCTTGAATAATGGTTATAACATCAGTAACTCTCTCCTTCATCCAATGAGGATTGAAAGGTTGCGACCAATCTCTGTTATTTCTACCTTTTTGCTTCTTTCAGTAGTCCAGAATGCCTTCCATCTGGACCAGGTGACTTAGCAACTTTCAGTAATGCTAATCTTTTAAGTACATCTTGTGTCTCATCATCGAGTCGATAACTTTTCTCTTTTAGTGCAACCTTCACATCATATGCTTCCATTGTGAAGACAGATGCATGTTGACCCTGTCCTCCGTCTCTACGTGACGAAATCCCTTTGGGTCTTTAATTGGCTCAACTTCTTCCTGAGTTAACTGCTTACATTTTATATACAAAATGTTCTGGGGTTCAAGTTAATGTTACCTGCAAATCTTTCCTCG
Source organism: Cetorhinus maximus (assembly GCF_964194155.1). Taxonomy (NCBI): domain Eukaryota; kingdom Metazoa; phylum Chordata; class Chondrichthyes; order Lamniformes; family Cetorhinidae; genus Cetorhinus; species Cetorhinus maximus. The sequence continues at coordinate 76,863,707 of NC_135900.1, read as the reverse complement.
TAACCTCTCTCCCTCTTATACTTTCAAGTGCCTCCTTTACTATCTGTAATCATCCTGGCTATTAACTGAATCTTGCTCTTGATACTTGTCATAATCCATTTTCTGTTTTACTTCCACATTTCCTTTCTAATCCAGGGCACGTTAGCTTTGGATGCTCTGCCTTTTCTCCTTTCCAAGGAATATCTGGTTTGTACCTGAATACTCTCCTCAAATGCCTACTGTTACTGCTTTACCCTGAGAACACCTCTTACAATCTATCTGTGCACGGTCCCTTCTTAAGTCACTGAAATTAGCTCTTCCCCTGTTCTTTTGCTTTATTCTTTTCATGGGGTGTGGGTATCGCTGGCAAGGCCAGCATTTGTTGCCCACCCCTAACTGCCCTTGAACTGAGTGACTTGCTAGACCATTTCAGTGGGCAATTTGAGTCAACCACATTGCTTTGGGTCTGGAGTCACATGTAGGCCAGACCAGGTAAGGGTGGCAGATCTCCTTCCCTAAAGGGCATTAGTTGAGCATTTTTACTTTTGCTATTTTCTGTTCCTTTTCCATGGTTACTGTACTCTAAACTGAATTATGTTATTGTTGGCTGGGTGATCCCTAACGTCCTTTTGGCCTACTCACTTCCCAGAACCAAATGTAATGCTGCTTGCTTCCTCGTTGGTCTCCAGACACGTTAATTGAGAAACTCCTCTCTCTCACTACACTATTAGGGTAATTAAAGTCTCCTAATGTTACTACTCGGATTTGTTGCATGGAGATATGCTCATTTACCTCCCCACGGTTTAGCTGTATATCTTTAAAGGGGGGAGAAAATGCACCCAGGAATGTAAGAGTCCCTTTTGTTCCATAATTCAATGCCAGAGAGATCAGGTTGTGAAGAAGACACTGAGACTAGGATGCTTAGGTGGATGCTTATTGCTTGTGCACTGTAACACCATCCCCCCTCAGTGCTGGCTGTTCTTTAGATACACATCCGAGTATAATTAACTGACCAAACCCAATACCTGTTCACCTTATTATCTTAAACAAGTAAGTATTTAATATCCATCAACAGAACCTTCAAAGCCTTATAGATTCATCCCTAGAACCATTTGGTAACATCATTTAGCCCTTTGAGCCTATTCTACCATTCAGTAACATCATGACTGATCTCCAAAGGCAGGTCCTTTGCTCTGTATCCGGTCTCAGGTTTACATTTGATCTAGTGCTTGTTGCTTGTGGAAGTGTTCCAAACTTCTGTAAAGTCAGATCTGAAATGTTAACTCTTGTTTCTGGGAAGGTGGCTGCTGAGTATTTCTAGCATGTTCTGTTTTTATTTCCGATTTCCAGCATCCACAGTATTTTGCTTCTGTACCAAATGTCTATCACCCTTTGTGTATGGAAACGTTTCCTAACTTTCCTCCTGAAATATCTGGCTCTGATTTTTCGAATATGTCCCCTAGACTTCCCAACCAATGGGACTTCAATCAAATCACCCCTTAACCTTCTAAATTCCAAGGAATATAATCCAGTTTGTCTACCCTCCCTTTATAATTGAACTGTTGTAGTCTAACTGTCCCAAGCTGTCAGTATAATGTGCAGTTTAGGGAGGCATGCTCGAGCACTTCAAGAATGTCTGTAGCCTAGGATTTGAAGTATTTGTCCTAATTTTACTTTTTTAGGAAAGATCTTGATACCAGTGATGGAGACGTGACTGAGGAATTGCTGCTGCATTCAAAGGTGAGGAGATTGAGCCTGGGACACACTCTTCAGCATTGCTTAGTAGAATGATGGGGATACCTCATTCTCAGTCTGTTCCTATTAAACCCAGCTAGAGGCTGCTGTTGTATTGGATCATGTAAACTAGAGCCTGCCTGGGTTTGGTTCCTAGTCTGCCCAACGTGTTAAAACTAAAATAGTAAGGCTGAGAGCCTTTTGCACTCAAAGGGGTGATGGTGGTGTAGTGGTAACGTCACTGGACTAGTAACCCAGAGGCGCAGGTTCAAATCCCGCCATGGCAGCTGGTGGAATTTAAATTCAGTTAATAAATCGGGAATATAAAGCTAGTCTCAGTAATGGTGACTGCTTCACTTGAAAGGAGTGTTTGGGCCCTTGGACGGTGAGGAGGGGGGAAGTAAAGGGGCAGGTGTTGCACCTTCTGCGGTTGCATGGGAAGATGCCATAGGAGGGGGTTGAGGTGTAGGGGGTGATGGAGGAATGGACCAGGGTGTCCCGGAGGGAACGATCCCTGCGGAATGCCGCCGGGGGGGTGAAGGGAAGATGTGTTTAGTGGTGGCATCATGCTGGAGTTGGCGCAAATGATGATCGGAGGATGATCCTTTGAACACGAAGGCTGGTGGGGTGATAAGTGAGGACAAGGGGGACCCTATCATGGTTCTGGGAGGGTGAGGGAGGATGCGCAGGAGATGAGCCGGACATGGTTGAGGGCCCTGTCAACCATCGTGGGTGGAAAACCTTGGTGAAGGAAGAAGGAAGACATGTCAGAGGAACTGTTTTGGAAAGTGGCATCATCAGAACAGATGTGACACAGGCGAAGGAACTGAGAGAATGGGATGGAGTCCTTACAGGAAGCGGGGTGTGAGGAGCTGTAGTTGAGGTAGCTGTGGGAGTCGGTAGGCTTGTAATGGATATTGGTGGACAGTCTATCAGCAGAAATTGAGACAGAGAGGTCAAGGAAGGGAAGGAAAGGGAAGTGTCAGTGATGGACCATGTGAAAATGATGGAGGGGTGGAAATTGGAAGTCAAATTAATAAAATTTTTCCAGGTCCAGACGAGAGCATGAAGCAGCACCGAAGCAATCATCGATGTACCGGAGAAAGAGTTATGGGAGGGGGCCTGAGTAGGACTGGAACAAGGAATGTTCCACATACCCCATAAAGAGACAGGCGTAACTGTCCCATACCCATACGGGTACCCATAGCCACACCTTTTATTTGGAGAATGTGAGACAGAGTTTAAGGAGAAATTGTTCCGTGAGAGAACAAGTTTAGCCAGACGGAGGAGAGTAGTGGTGGATGGGGATTGTTTGGGCCTCTGTGCGAGGAAGAAGCGGAGAGCCCTCAGACCATCCCGGTGGGGATGGAAGTGTAGAGGGATTGGACGTTCATGGTGAAGAGGAGGCGGTTGGGGCCGGGGAACTGGAAATTGTTGATGTGATGTAGGGCGTCAGAGGAATCGCGGATGTAGGTGGGAAGGGACTGGACAAGGGGAGAGAGAAGGGAGTCAAGATAGCAAGAAATGAGTTCCGTGGGGCAGGAACAGGCTGACACGATCGGTCTGGCGGGACAGTCCTGTTTGTGGATTTTGGGTAGGAGATAGAAGCGGTCAATTGTTTTATCGATCTATCTTTTTATCTCCATCTTTTAGCCCATCTTGATCCCTTCCGCTCCCCCCCACCCCACCCCCACTAGGGCCATCTGTCACTTGCTTGTCCTGCTTTCCATCCTTAATGTCACCATTAGCACATCCCTTAGATAATGTCACCACTGTCAACACTCCTTTGTCCTTTTGTCTGTGACATCTTTAGCAATCTCTTCTTGGCCTCCACCTATCACTGGCCCTCTATCCAGCTCCACCTGTCCCACCTCCCTCAACCAGCTTATATTTCACCTCTTTTCTATTTTTCCTTTGTTCTGATGAAAAGTCATACGGACTCGAAACGTTAACTGTGCTCCTCTCCGCAGATGCTGTCAGACCTGCTGAGTTTTTCCAGGTATTTTTGTTTTTGTGCCTGTTTTCAGTATGTGGACTGCAGTGGTTCAAGAAGATTCACCACCACCACCATCTCAAGAGCAGCTAGGGATGAGCGATAAGTGCTGGTCAGCATTGAGCACATCCCAACGTTAACATTGAAAAATCTAGTGTCTCAGTAAATGGGCTTCCCTCTTGTTTTTCCTCTTCCAGAGATTTAATCTCCGTGAGAGTAGCATGGGCTCCCGATATGCCATGGAGTTTTACGAATTGGAGAAGATTGGCTGTGGGGAGTTTGGTGCGGTGTTTAAGTGTGTGAAGCGACTCGATGGCTGCCTGTACGCCATCAAACGGCTGAAAAGACCCCTCTCCGGCTCAGTTGATGAGTGAGTGTCAAGTGCTCCAGGGTGCTCTGTTCTTTGAGATGGAAGTAAATAATTAATTTGCCTAATTTTCCAATATTGCCCTGAACTGACTGCAGCTAATCCACCAACAGTAGGATTCTACCTCAATGATGTGGCCAGTGTGCTTCAAGTAGACTAGACTTTTAGTCCTTCCTTCAGTGGGGTGGCCCTTGCACCTCTGCCAGTAGGTTTTAGGTTCAAGTCCTATTCGAGACTTGAACACATAGCCCAGCAGTGTTAGCCTGGATGATTGGAGGTACCACTGAGATGCTAAACTGAGGCCCCCTATCTGCCCCTAGTTGGCTGGATGTTGAAGACTTTAAGAATAGAGGAGTTCTCCTGCAGCAGAATTTTTGCCCTTGGCGGGGATGCTTGGTGGGCGGGGTGCCCGCAATTGGGGCCAGAAGGCGATTTCACACTGGCGGGTCAATTAAGGCCCGCACATCATGAAGTGTGAGTGGCAGAGCTCAGCGCTGCCTGTGCGGGTGGGGGGAGGAAGGTGGGTGTGAACTTGTGGATGCGTGAGAGTGAGCGCTTCATAATCCCCGAGGCACAGCTGTCTCGGGATGAAGAGATGAAAAAAACATGTAATGAAACATGTCCCCTCGTGACTGTCACATGAGCAGGGACATGTTAATTAAATTTAAAAACTTTTTTATTTGCTTTAGGAAACCTCATCCCGCCTGTGGATTGAGATTTCCCAAAAAAATGCAAAGGCCGCTTGGCCTTTTTGCCTGCCCGCCAACTGTGAGGTTGGACAGGCAGCGTAAAACTTAAGGCCATTAAATAATCAATTAAATGAACAGGCGCCGCTGACTCTGGTGTGCACCCGCCCATCGAACTATCGAGCATCATTTCACGCTCGAGTGGGGCAGGTGTGCACACCCACCCATCCACCAAGCGGAACTTTCTGTCCATGGTGTCCAATACTTATCCTAAAACACTGGCCACTAAACAGATTCTGGTCCTTTAACTCGGTGCTGTTTGTGGGACCTTGTCATTCCATTGGTTTAAAAGTGCCTGAATATAATGAGATTGTGAAGGGTGCTTTTAATGCAAATATTCTCTTCCTGGCTTTTGCCCCTCTACCACCAATGTTTTGTCCTGATTTCAATTATATTGAGTCAATTATTTTAAAAATAGAGGTATTGCTGCAGATTGAAGCAGGCCTTTTTAATCTGGGTTCAGACTGAAGCTGACCGTTGCTGGGAGGTCTGTTGTCACTGTGCTGCTGTGTTTAACCTGCAGGCAGACTGCACTCCGTGAGGTGTATGCACACGCGGTGCTGGGACATCACCCCCACGTGGTGCGGTACTATTCGGCTTGGGCAGAGGATGATCACATGCTGATACAGAACGAGTACTGTAACGGTAAGGACCACAGGCATCTGACAAACCTTGAAATATAGCAGGAGTGATTGGTTCACAGGATGTTGGAGGGCATGAAAACAGGCCATTCAGCCCCTCTTGTTCTGCCATTCAATTAGATCATGGCTAATGGGTATCTCCATCCCATTTACATATCTTGGTTCCGTGACCCTGAATACCCTTGGTGAAACCTGTCTAGTTTGACATTTCTCAATTGACCCCCAACCTCGACAGCTTTTTCCTTTTTTGAGGGAGGGTTCTAGATTTCCACTCCCCTTTTGTGTAAAGCAATGCTTCCTGATGTTCCCCTGAATGACCTAGCCTACCTCTAACTTCTGGACTTTCCCATCAGGATGGGAAATGGGTAGATAAAGAGAAAATGTCGACCCCTTGGACCACCTTATACCCCTCAATTAGATAATTGCTTACAATTATACAGGGGAATACAAACCAGTCCATGCAAACTCTCATCATTTAACACTTTTAGTCCTGGTATCATTCTGGGGACCCTGTGCTGCACCCAGTCCCAGTTCCCAGAACTCTAACGCAGTCAAACCAGAGCTTTATAATTGAAAAGAACTTGCACTCCTTTGCATTCCAGCCATCTTGAGATAAAGGCCAGCATTCTATTAGCCACTTAAGTTTTTTCCTTGCACCTGCCCTCTTATTTTTAAGCCATTGCTAATTGGACCCCTAACCTCACTCTCTGCTCCCTCTAAATTCTCTGCCGCAGGGAAGAACAGGGAAGAGGTCCTGCTAGGGGAATATCAGTCTGGAGTTAAATTAAAAAGGACTGCCTCAAAGGTGATAATCTAAGGATTCTTGTCCAAGCCACATGCTAACTAGTGTCTAAAGACAGATCAGGAAGGGGAACGTGTGGCTATAGAATTGGGTTTCATTTCGAGGGAGAACTGGAATAAAGGAAAGCGATACCTGGCACAGGCTTCAGGTGAATCTGACTAGGCCCAGGTCCTGATAAGGATGAATAGGGTGATGAAAACAATTTTAATAAATGGGATGGGGAGTGTGGTCAGTTAGAACCCAGAGTTAAACTAAATGTTTGTTTTTAAAAACATAAAATAAGTTTACAGCAATAGTTCCGGTGAAAGGGATATGAATGCAGTTAAAGAAGTTACAGATAAAATGCGAAACAAAAGGGGCAGGTCAAACCTAAGTAAGAGTTTCTTATACTAGAGTACGAGAAATAAATATTGAAGATTCAAATACAGCTTGGAAGGGTTTGACATCTTGGCCATGTGAGATATGGCTGGAATCTGGTCACAATTGGGAGTTAAATATTTGTGGTTACAAAGGAGTTTAGGGTAGGGAAACTGGAAGAGAAACACGATGCTGAAAAGAGACATGTTGGCTGTTCAAGCCTAATACCTTTTTTGAATTACCTGGGAGCCCAAGGAACCTGTATTTCCCCAATGCCCCCCTATTGCTTTCTCCATGGCAATGTCTCAGCCGACCAATCAGCACTCTTTTCTCTTTTGTATAAGTTGCGATCCTTTGAAATTTGACATTCTTGCATTTGTCCTGATGAGAGTAAGACAAAAAGCTTTGGCAACATATCTCTTTTCAGCAATATTCAAGTTCTGTATGACCAAGGGCAATAATTGCCCTCTCTCGAGGGCAACTGGGGATGGGCAATAAATGCTGGCCTAGCCAGTGACAACCACGAATCCCATGAATGGAAAGGAAAAAAGCTCCTAGGGTTGTAGAATTTCTAAACTTTTCTTTAGCAGCATGAGACCAAGACTGATGACAGCAAACTGGTCAACAATTGTCAGGTGAAACTGCAAATGAATGGTGGGAGGCAGTCAAAAATTAGTTCTATATTTAGCCAAATGTATGTGTGAGGGGCAAGAGCTCTACTTGTCAACATGGCTGCTTTCATTGATAAGGTGGTGGGGTCTACGGTGGTGAGATAAACTATGTGGGAAAGGACAGCAAGTTGAAGACAAAAAAACAGCTGCAAAAAGGAGATGCCAACAGAAGCTTGCGATGTCTAGTGGGAAACACAAAGGTAATGAGGAAATTTAAAAATGGGTGAAAGTCATACTGGAAATGGAAAACTTATTGAATAATTAGAGGAAGAGAAAATCTGACAATCCAGGAAAATTAATATTGAATTAAAGACTGGAACTCCCAGTTAACATAAAGCTATATATAATCATACTATAAAGCCTGGATCCCTAGGATCTGATGGTTTCTTCCCCGGGATGTAGGCAAGGTAATTGTAAATGTTTTAGCAAATCTTCCCAAATACATGCAGTTCAGAAGTCATAGACCTCGTTGTCGACCATCTATTAGGGGGGAAGCTTTTGGAATTGAAAATGAAGGACAAAATGAGTGAACAATTAGAGACATTTGAGCTAATTTGAAAGAGCTGACATGGATTTGTGAAGGATAGGTTATTCGTATATGGACTTCCAGAAGGCATATGATAAGGTTCCACATAAGAGACAGTTAGTTAAAATTAAGCTGCATTAAAGGTACATTTACCTGGGTTAGACAGTAAGCATAATGGGTATGCATTCTAATGGTGTCTCAAGGATCATGAATTGAACATACAAACAAGGAGCAGGAACAGGCCATTTGGCCCATCGAGTCTGCTCCGCCATTTAATAAGATCATGGTTGATGTGATAGCAACCTTAAATCTGCATCCCACCTGTTACCCCCTTGTTTACCAAGAATCTATCCACCTTTGCCTTAAAAATATTCAAAGACACTGCTTCTACTGCCTTTTAAGGAAGAGAGTTCCAAAAACTTCTTGAGAATTGATGCTTGACAATGTTCTTGTTTGAGAGTCCACTTATGATCAGAGCTTCCCCTTTGGTTAATTGACCTGTCTCAACTGACCAATTGTCTGATGTTTGGATTGAAGCTGTCTTGCTTTATATGGGGGCATCTTCAGTTTGAATGCTTTCTCTGATCTGCGTTGGGACATTTGGAAGGTGGAGTGAGGACTTGCTGACCATTTCTGCTCTAGTTAATTTCATCCTGAGCCAATGGCTGCCCACTTCTGAATTGGGGTGAGCCCTCGGGGGTTTCCCCGTGTTATATCATGTGGCTGGTGGATTTCACTCCCTGGTCAGCCATTTCACTGCCTCGTTCAAAGGAGCAATAAAATGGTTGTGCTGTACCTTGAGAATCTCTTTCGATTTCACCTCCCTCACTTCAAGGAAACTGTGGTTTCAGGGGGAAGTCTGGCAGATGCTCTGATGGAGAACTCGCAAGAAGGAATATTGCTGGCCGAGGGGGAGCTGAAGGAGATTCTACTGCAAGTTTCAATGGGACTGAAGTACATTCACAGCTCCAGCCTAGTTCATATGGATGTCAAGCCAAGTGAGTATTGGGGCTCTGTCTGGATTGGAGGACAGAGGGCTGAAACGCCTGGGTGCTTGATGCCAATTTCCTTATTTGACTGAGTTCAATGAATAAACTATTTCTCAATTTGAGAGTCTGCTCCAGCTATGTATAAAAGCTCGTACACTTCCATTAATTCCACAGCTGCTACTACTGACTCTAATCTCTGTCTTAAACTGGGTTCACCATGTACTGATGTACAGTCACAAGTGTTAATTGTGTACTGGTCACTCAACCACATTGACCCATTGCAGTGTTGCCCCCTTAATCTATCATTAGGACTGCAGATACCAGTAGAGGTTGTTTCTATTTGCTGGTCTGTCCTTACAGATTTACTTTAACCTTGTTGAGCTCTGTTCAGAGACATCTTGAGCTGAAGTCCTGTTGGACGCTGGGTGAAAGGTGGGGCATACTGGGTGAGAGGTGAGACATACTTTGTGCTGTTCATCTGGATGCCTCACATTTGGTATTGTCATGACCGGCTCGATGCTCTCTCCCATACCCCTAGTGAAGGTCCATTCAGTAACGTAGCTGGTGTTTGTTGCTGCTATCCCTTAGGTAACATCTTCATCTGCCAAAGAGTGATGCCTGACATGATTGGATATGTGGAAGAGGACAGTGACGCTGATGAGGAGGGAGCCTTGGCCACCAACATACTGTACAAAATTGGTAAATGCCTTTCGGTGATGGCTTTGGCGAGTTGGAGCTATGTTTTGGGGCCTGCAGAAGCACAAAGTGGAGCTGCAATTTGTGTTGTGTTCACTAAACCTGGTTTAACTAATTACCTGCCCTCGGAACCAGTCCAGTGGGCAAGGGGATCTTAGGTTGGGGCCTCCAGGCAGCACATCCCAGGAAAAAAGGGAATTTGTGACAGGAATCTTGCTGCTTTAGTTTGAGAAGACTTGACACAAGTAGAAATACTGCTGGTTTCCATCCTGGCTTCCGTTTTTGTTGATATCCTGCCTCTTCTCCCATTTTAATTGCACATCTTGGCTGCTCAATAGTTCAGCACACTAATATTCTGACTCTACATCTTGATTTAATTTTACTCTGCACTAAAGGTTCATATAATGTAGCTTTGGTATTTTAATGTAGCCAGTGACTGTGCACTAACTGAAATGCCTCTGCCTTCAAGGTGACCTTGGTCACGTGACATCAATCTGCAACCCACAAGTGGAGGAAGGAGACAGCCGCTTCTTGGCAAATGAGGTCTTACAAGAGGTAAGTCCAATGGTAGAAATGTGGCAAAGGGCAGCCTCCCCTAAAATGCTTGCTAGAATGAGCTGGTGTTTGAAAATGTGAAGCCCCCTCTCTGAGAGGGAACCTTTTCTCCTCCTTTCCTGCTGTTCCATTTATCTTGAATCCATTCTGGCTAAGCTCCTGGTCAGATTAACTTTAACCTTGTTGAGCTCTGCCTGAGAAATGGTTAATCTGACCAGTTACTCTAGTAACCAAGGACTGAAGGTTGGAAGAGCGATCCTTTATCTGTGTAACTTGGCTCATTACAGTGTTCTTAAAATAAAAACAATTCTCATTTTGCTTAGAGAAGACCTTACAGAATGGTTACAGAACAGGAGGAGGCCATTTGGCCCATTGTACCCATACTGGCTTTGAAGAGTAACTCGCCTAGCCCCAGCCTACCTTCCCCTATAGCCCTTCAAAATTTTTTCTCTTCAGATAATTATTCAATACCCATTTCAAAATACCTTGCTGATATATCTCAAATCCAATAGTTACATTACATTCAGACTTTGAGAGAAGCTGGATATACCATCTACACCGTTCATTTACATTGGAGGTTCAACCATTATCCTCTTCAGCAGGAGCTCCCAATGAGCGCTTTTTGCTCATTCCCTGTTGGAACTGCCTGTGAGCGGTTGATTGTATAAACTGGTTTGCAATCCAATTATTTAGCCTCTACCTTGAAAAACTGTTCAATGACCTTAAATTGGGATAAGATGTGTTATTTTGCCAGTCTTTTCAATGTGTTGAAAAGAGACCAATTTCCTGTAAAGTGATGAAATGCAGTAGGCTGTGTGGGTGGTCTGCTTCCATGTCTTCCTATACCCATTATGCCAACACTCATTCTGCAAAGAGTAACTCACCCCCTGACTCCCCAAAGCCTGTCCACCATCTACAAGGCACAAGTCAGGAGTGTGATGGAATACTCTCCACTTGCCTGGATGAGTGCAGCTCCCACAACACTCAAGAAGCTCAACACCATCCAGGACAAAGCAGCCTGCTTGATTTGCACCACATCCACCAACATTCACTCCCTCCACCACCGACGCACAGTAGCAGCAGTGTGTACCATCTACAAGATGCACTGCAGCAACTCACCAAGGCTCCTTATACAGCACCTTCCAAACCCACAACCACTGCCATCTAGAAGGACAAGGGCAGCAGGTAGATGAGAACACCACCACCTGGAAGTTCCCCTCCAAGCCACTCACCATCCTGACTTGGAAATATATCACCATTCCTTCACTGTTGCTGGGTAAAAATCCTGGAACTCCCTCCCTAACAGCACTGTGGGTGTACCTATACCACGTGGACTGCAGCGGTTCAAGAAGGCAGCTCACCACCACCTTCTCAAGGGCAACTAGGGATGGGCAATAAATGCTGGCCTAGCCAGCGAAGCCCATATCCCGTGGATGTATAATTTTAAATTATTCATTGTGCAACCAACGTTCCCTCAATCTTTTGTATTGCATGGGTTCAACTCTTTTGAACACTACTAGTCCACGCAGTGTACATTTTAATAATCAGAACATTCAAGGTTGAGAGAAGTTTCTTTATTTCAATGTGTCATGCATCTACATTGCTATGTGACTGTATACACATGGACCTTGAAGAGAACCTTGCATGAATAGATTCTGCACTGAAAACAATGGTGGAATACTGGCCAGTGTTTTGCTTTTCTGTTAAATGCTGATTTATTTATTTTTTGATCCCTGTCCCGAGTTGCTGGGACTCCTGTGATTCACATCTTGGAATAGCCTCCTTCACAATGTAGTGATGGCCAAATCTGGATCTCTGTTTACAGTGGGATCTAGGATGATTTTTAATTTATCTAATGTGGTTGGTTGAGGAAATTGTTTGAATTACAGAACTCTGCCAATAATTGAAGAACACATCCTTAAATGATGGTTCTTTAGAAACAAAATAACACCACAGATCAGCATTTCCAGAGGAGCATGTGTTGCAAATAAGCTGATATGTGTAATATTATACACCAATATTTTAATGTAAGCGTGAAGTTGATGGGACTTGCTTCCCTTAATCCTGGTATCCGAATTGCCTGGAGAGAACCCAGGCTAACACTCCAATGCTGTACTGAGGGAGTGCTGCACTGTCGGTGTTGCTGACTTTAAGATGGTCATTTACACTATGGATGTAAAATACCCCATGGCACTATTTGAAGGAACTACACTGGGTATCCTGGCCAATTTCAATCCCTCAACCAACACTCATATTTTCAAAGGGTGACTGAGTCTTTGTCCCATTGTTTGAGATTTTGCTGTGTGCAAATTGGCTTCAGAAGCTGTAAAGCTCATTGGAGTATCCTGAGGTTATGAAAGGCACTATGTAAATGCAATTCTTGCCCTTTTTGATCCTCTATCTGAACAAAATCATTATTTGCAAGACTGTGCTCAATGCCATGCATTCTGATCCCTCAGGACTATTCAAACTTGCCCAAAGCCGATATCTTTGCACTGGGTCTCACTATGGCACTGGCTGCAGGAGCAGAGGAGCTGCCTCAGAATGACATGACTTGGCATTACATCAGGAAGGGTAACCTTCCTGCAACTCCTCAGCAGTTGTCACATGACTTTTCCAGCCTGCTGAAAGTAAGTAAATAATTCTTTTTGATTTTAAGATGGTAGGTTTAATGTGGGCTGGGGGTTGATTGTCTGTGGTAAGTGAGGAGTGTTTGTGATGGAGAATGGTGCATTTGAGTGAGCATGTCCAGATCCAAAGCTGAAAGCAGTGTCCTGGCAAATATGTATCCTTCGATCAACATCACAAAAACAGATTATTTGATGGTTATGCCATTGAGTTTCCTGCGTGTGTATTGGATGCTGTTCCCTACATTACAACAGCAGCTATGCTCATTGGCTGTAAAGCATTTTGACTTTAGGTGGTTGTAGAAGGTGCTATATAAATTATTTTTTTTCACATCCTTGTAGATGCGGTGGCTGTTGAGGGACCTCAGGGCAGGATGGCTGAGCTGGTCATTGTCAGTAAAATCACTGGCCACTTGCACAAGGGGAATGGGGGAAAGATGCTGTTTGTGGAATCCTGGCATGGGATATAATATTCTCCTGCCTGTGGGTCATACCAACACAACCCTGTCTGCATGCTTCCCATAGGCTCCGGCACCAGCTTTACCTGCAGTGTTCCTGTCTCCATGCCAAGCTGATGCTTTCCCCATTGTGCATTAATATCTCTATATGGTTTTCATTATATTAACGTGACTAAGTTCCTCACCAAGGGGAAGTGAAGCTACCAAACTTTTAAGTAATTTAGTGTCACAGACAGTTGATGGTAGGAACTTCCCCTCCCATTAAGAATGACAGATTATAGGTAACAAGAGTACAGTTACCTTATTAATCAGCTGATTATCCTTTATTGACAAATTGGATATCTGTGTATGTTCCTGTGAGATGGGCATGTGCACCACATGGTCTAAGATGCAAAGATCTAGCAGATACTTAGTCATGTACTGGCTGTTCAGGTTACCCCTCCCTAGATCGTCAATTTTATAGACCAAACATTACTTGAACAGTGGCTGTAGATAATCTCTGGGATCTTTTATTTGAATATATCCCTGACCAAGGATCTGGACTTTTGAATTGAATTTGCAGAGATCCTGGTCTGTCCAGCTGTAATCCCTGATCTACATGGACAGTTTAAAGTATCATGGAAATATTTCGGATGCTCATCCTCCTATCCATCTTCTAATGGGGGAGAGCCCACAGGGCTACAGGCCTTTAAGCCTTGAGATAAATAATGAGCAGAAGAGAGTAGGACAGCTTCAGTGACAGTAAATGGGGAAATGCATCTGTGTAAAGGGGGCTTCCCATGCGAATAGCTCATTACTGACTAATGTACTGGAAATCGTGGGAACCAACAATCTGAGGGTGAGGAACTTGGTCATATTAGTATAGAAAAATAAATACTGGAGAAATTAATACAACCATAACTGAAAACCTTATGGTGTAGGCTTCCTGCTCTGGGGATTTAAGAGGTGGCTACAGAGATGGGGATGTATTGGTTTTGATTTTCCAGAATTCCCTAGATTCTACAGTTGTGCCTATGAATTGGAAGGTAGAAAGTATAACTCCCCAATCCTTAAAGGACTGAGTGAAAACCAAGGGCTATGTAAACTAAAAGCAAAATACCTGCCCTGCCATCTCCAATAAGTGTTAATTATTGCTAATTAATTATAATTAAAGCCTACACCACCCAATGGGTTTTGGCACTGCCAGTGATAAAACAATATAGTACTTACAATACTGATGGAACTAACAACACCAGTTACTGGTTTACCTGCTCCTACTGCTGCACCAGAGTGGAAACCAAATACTGGAGGCTAAAAGAAGTAAAAGAGAAAAAGCACCTCCTCCCTGCCCTTCACCAAACTCCCCACTCAGCACCTCCACCCTACCCTTCACCAAACTCCCCACTCAGCACCTCCTCCCTGCCCTTCACCGAACTCCCCACTCAGCACCTCCTCCCTGCCCTTCACCGAACTCCCCATTCAGCACCTCCTCCCCGCCCTTCACCAAACTCCCCACTCAGCACACTCTACTTCTTGCAGTAAACCTTACCTAATGCACCTCTTTCCCCCTATGCACCAAATTCGCACTTTGAATCAAATTCCCAAATATACTCACACAGTCTCTGTCTCACTCAGGCCAAAGTCTCCCCTCTGTGACTATGCACCTCTTTCTTACATATTCTAGCATTTTCAGTACTATGCATGTCAAACTAACTAGCCTACATAGTCATAGAAAATGCTGCAAAAACTCAGGTCTGGCAGCAACTGTGGAGAGAGAGAAGCAGTTGATGTTTTGAGTTTGTATGACTTCTTTATACGGACTCGATGTTAATTCTGTTTCCCTCTCCACAGATGCTGTCAGACCTGAATTTTTCCATTTTTTTTGTTTTTATTTCAGATTTGCTCTGCTTGTGTACAGGACATAACCTGGACAATCTTCTGCATAACCAGGTAGATGCCAGTGTTGTAGCTGTACTGGGACAGCTTGGCTAGGAGTTGTTCTGGAGCACAAGTCTTCAGTACAATTGCTGGAATATTGTCAGGGCCCATAGCTTTGCAGTATCCAGTGCCTTCTGCCGTTTCTTGATATCACATGGAGTGGATCAAATTGGCTGAAGACTGGCATCTGTGATGCTGGAGACCTCTGGAGGAGGCCGAGATGGATCATCCACTCAGCACTTTTGGATGAAGATTGTTGCAAATGCTTCAGCCTTATCTTTTGTACTGATGTGCTGAGATCTTCCATCATTGAGGATGGGGATATTTGTGGAGACTCCTCCTCCAGTGAGTTGTTTAATTGTCCACCACCATTCACAACTGGATGTGGCAGGACTGCAGAGTTTAGATCTGATCCATTGGTTGTGGGATCGTTTAGCCCTGTCTATCATTAGCTGCTTACGCTGTTTGGCATGCAAGTAGTCCTGTGTTGTAGCTTCACCAGGTTGACACCTCATTTTTAGGTATGCCTGGTGCTGCTCCTGGCATGCCCTCCTGCACTCTTCATTGAACCTAGGTTGATCCCCTGGCTTGATGGTAATGGTAAAGTGAGGGATATGCTGGGCCATGAGGTTACAGATTGTGTTCAATTACAATTCTGCTGCTGATGGCCCACAGCACCTCGTGGATGCCCAGTCTTGAGTTGTTAGATCTGTTCGAAATCTATCCAATTTAGCACAGTGGTAGTGCCACACAACACCAAATTAGAAGCAGAACCTCCAAAGGTCATAATCTCTGAATTATTACCGGAGCCATGTGCAAATTGGCGCAGGACAAATCAGATTCTGGAGATCAGTATGTGGCTCGAAGACTGGTGTGGGAGAAGTGGGTTCCAGTTCATTGGGGAAAGTGGGATCTGTATTGTCGGGACGGTCTACACCTGAACCGTGCTGGGACCGGCATTCTAGCGAGCTGCATCACTAGGGAAGTAGAGAGGGTTTTAAACAAAATAGTGGGGAAAGGGATCAAATTTGGTAAGATGTAGTAAATCAGTAGAGACGAGGCAAAAAGAGAAGTATTATTACGGGCAATGAAAAACAGACCATGACGGGAAGGTGTAGTGTACAAATCTAACAGTAAATCACACCAGAGATTATAAAAAGAATAAAAGGGTCAAACTGAAGGCTCTGTATCTGAATGCACGTAGCATTTGAGACAAAGCAGATGAACTGAGAATGCACATAGATATAAATAATAACGATTTGATAGCCATTACAGATAGGTAATGTATATAATTGTGCAAAGATAGGTGGAAGGCCAGAAGATTAGGCAGAATATAAGGAACAGCAAAGGATGACTAAAAGATTGAGGGAAAAATTAGGGTATGAGAGAAAGCTAGCCAGAAATATAAAAACAGATAATAAGAGCTCCTATAAATCTTTAAAAAAGAAACGAGTTAACAAAGAGAGTATTTGTTCTATAGAAAGTGAGTCTGAAGAATTGATAATGGAAAACAAAGAGATGGCAGATGAATTGGACAGGCATTTTGTATCAGTCTTTGCTATAGAGGATACAAGTAACATCCCAGAGGCAGCTGCAAATCAGGAAATGGAAAGTAGGGAGGAACTCAGTCCCACTTCTCTGGTGATTGTAATTTTCCTGAGTTAATTGGAGCTGTGGGCTGACGAGTGCCTGGATCCTGATGGACTTCATCCTGGGGTCTTGAAAGTGGCTAGTGAGATAGTTGGCACATTGGTTTTAATTTTCCAAAACTCCATAGATTCGGGAAAGGTCCCATTAGATTGGAAGATTGCAAATGTATCTCTATTATTCAAAAAGGGAAGGAGACAAAGCAGGAAACTACAGGCCAGTTAGCTTAATATGTCATAGGGAAAATGTTAGCTATTATTAAAGAGGTTTAGGAGGGCACTCAGATTTAGCTCAAGGTCATCAACATGGTTTTGTCAAAGGGAAATCATGTTTAACCAACTTACTGGATTCCTTTGAGGAAATAACATGAGCTGTGGATAAAGGGGGACTGGTGTATGTACTGTACTTAGATTTCCAGAAAGCATTTGATAAAGTGCCACATCAAAGGTTATTGCAGAAAATAAAAGCTGATGGTATAGGGGGTAACATATATTGGCATGGATAGAAGCTGGCTGGCAGAAAACAATAGGCATAAATGGGTCTTTCTCAAGTTGGCAGGGGTGTGACGAGTGCCATAGGGATCAGCACTGGGACCTCAACTGTTTACAAATTATATAAATGACTTGGATGAAGGGATGAATGGGATGGTTGCCAAATTTTCTGCTGACACAAAGATAGGGAGGAAAGTAAGTTTTGAAGAGGACATGAGGCTCCAAAAAGATATAGATAGGTTGAGTGAGTGGGCAAAGATCTGGCAGGTGGAGTATGATGTGGAAAAATGTGAAATTGTCCATTTTGGGAAATGGACAGGAAGAATAAAAGAGAAGCATATCTTGATGGGAAATTGCAGAGCACTGAGATGCAAAGGGATCTTGGTATCTTAGTGCATGAATTGCAAAAGGCTAGTAGTCAGGTATTCAAGTAGTTAGGAAAACTAATAGAATGTTATTTATTGCGAGGGGAATTGAATACAAAAGTAGGGAGGTTATGCTTCAGTTATACAGAGCACTAGTGAAACCACATCTGGAGTACTATGTACAGTATTGGTCTCATTTAAGGAAGGATGTAAATGTGTTGGGAGCAGTTCAGAGAAGGTTTACCAGGCTAATACCTGGAATGGAGATGTTGGACAGGCTAGGCTTGTATCTGCTGGAGTTTAGTAGAGTAAGAGGTGACTCGATTGAAACATATAAGATCCTGAGGGGACTTGACAGGGTGGATGTGGAGAGGGTGCTTCCTCTTGTGGGAGAATCTAGAACTAGGAGTCACTGTTTAAAAATAAGGGGTCACCCATTTAAAACTGAGATGAGGCTAAATTTTTTGAGGGTCATGAGTCTTTGAAACTGAAAGGTGGTGGAAGCAGAGTCTTTGAATATTTTTAAGGCAGAGATAGATAGATTCTCGGTAAGCAAGGAGGTGATAGGTTATTGGGAGTAGGCAGGATGTAGATTTGAGGTTAATATCAGATCTTATTAAATATCTGAGTATACTATCATATTTAAATGGTGGAGCAGACTCGGCTGGCTTACTCCTCCTTGTTGGTATGTTGTATATACTGGGGATATGTTAACAGGGCACTGAAGGAATTGCTGATTTGGTAGAGTCAACAGGATTTATGAAAGGGAAGTTTTTTCTTTGACAATCTTAGTTTGTGAGAGTGGAATTAGCAAGGTGGACAAGGGTGGGCCAGCAGAGATAGTATACTTGGGCTATCAGAAGTTTTTAATTAAGTGCCCACAAAAGATTTGCACAGGATTTGACATTATAGAACAAAGAACAAAGAAAAGTACAGCACAGGAACAGGCCCTTCGGCCCTCCAAGCCTGCGCCGATCATATTGCCTGTCAAACTAAAACATTTTGCACTTCCGGGGTCTGTATCCCTCTATTCCCATCCTATTCATGTATTTGTCAAGTTGCCTCTTAAACACCACTATCGTACCTGCTTCCACCACCTCCTCTGGCAGCGAATTCCAGAAACTCACTACCCTCTGCGTAAAAAACTTGCCCCGCACATTTCCTCTAAAGTTTTCTCCTCTCACCTTAAATCTATGTCCCCTAGTAATTGACTCTTCCACCCTGGGAAAAAGCTTCTGACTATCTATTCTGTCCATGCCACTCATAATTTTGTAAATTTCTATCAAGTCGCCCCTCAATCTCCGTCGCTCTAGTGAGAACAATCTGGAAAAAAAGAATAATATTTTGGATTATATACTGTGTGGATAGAGGACTGGTTAAAGGACAGTGGGAACAAACAGGTCATTTTCAAGAAGACGGTGTCATTGACTGTTACATGGATCAGTGCTTAAACCTCCAGATATTTACAATCACCGACTTAGTTGATGGGACGGAATGTAATGTATCCAAGTTTGCTGACATTACGAAGCTGGGTAGCAAAGTAAGTCGCGTGGGAGACACATCATTTAAACGGTCAAGGTGGCAGGTGGAGTGTAATGCAGGGAAATGTCATATCGCCCACTTGGTAGGAAGAATAGGCAAACAGTTTTTAAAAAGGTGAGACCACTAAATTTTGGGATTTGGGTGTCCTTGTATGAGTCACAGTTAACATGTAGGTACAGCAAGCAACTAGGAAGGCCAATGATATGTTGGCTTGTATTGCAAGAGGATTAGAAGAGTAAGGAAGTCTTGCGGCAATTATACAGGTCTAGACGAGACCACATGTATAGTACAGCTTTCACCTTACCTTAGGAAGGGCATATTTGCCATTGAGGGGGTGCAAGTTCACTAGATTTGATTTCTGGGATGAGGGGGCTGTCTATTAGGAGAGATCGAGTAGAATGGGCCATTATTCTCCGGCAGTTTGGAGAATTAAGCTGATTGAAATGTAGACAAATGAGGGCTTGACAGGGTAGAGGCTGGGAGGATGTTTGCTGTGGCTGGTGACCTTGGGGATCACATTCCCAAATGGCCAAACCCTTATCCCGAGATCCGAGATAAGGAAAAACTTCTTCATTTGAGGTTGTGAATCTTTGCAGCACTTGGAAAATGTGGCACATGGGGAGGAACATGAGCTGATGTAAATGTTCAGCCATGAGCAGAGCAGGCTCAAGGGGCCATACAGCCTAACACATATTCCGATTTCTTCTTACTTTGTGCAAGACTGAATGTGCTCTTTACTAGATGTTATGCAGTTGTGATTGCTGTGAAATTCTAACCACTTACTGTATCTTTTATCAATTCAAATGGATAGTTGCCTGACTGAGTTCTGCAGGAGTTTCCTGGTAAAGTTAGTTAATTTAATTTGGAATGCACAATTTGTTATACCAACAGCTAAGTGAATGTTTCTAACTTTGCTCCATCAGGCAGTCTCTCTGTTTTATAATGGCTGTGTGCTCTCATTCTCCAGCTTATGATTCACCCAGATCCTGCGGAGAGACCATCCTCGGCTGGGCTGACAAGACATCCCACCCTTCGCAGGAATTCCAGGAAACTGGCCTCGCAACTCCGGAAAGAGCTCAACGTGGAACGTTTCAGGACAGCAATGTTGGAGAGGTATTGGAAAGAGGGGGAAGATGGTTTTACAATAAAATGAAAGCCGAGTACTGCAGACACTAGAAATCTGAAATGAAATAAAAACAAGTGCTGGAGAAGGTCTGGTTTTATCTGTGGAGAGAGAAACGGTTATCGTTTTGTGTTGAATATAGCTCTTCAGAACTCCAGCTTCATTGGATTTGATTGCAGCATTTTCCCATGAAATAATTCAACATTATATCCACCTTCATCAGTGCCCACTTGAGCTGGTCTGATGGTTTAGCTTCAGTTTGAGAGATGGATATTTCTGTGGAGGCCCTCACAATGTTTCTTGGCGCTGTTACCCAGGCAACTGTCTCATGACCTCCAAAGCTGGAGAATTTGTTTTGTTCTTTGGGATGTGGACGTTGCTGGGGAGACTGGCATTTGGCCATCCCTAGTTGCCCTTGAACTGAATGGCTTGCTAGGCCATTTCAAGCACACTGCTGTGGGTCTGGAGTCACACGTAGGCCAGGCCAGGTAAGGACAGCAGATTTCCTTCCCTAAAATACCTTAGTGAACCAGATGGGTTTTAATGACAATTGGTGATGGTTTCATGGTCGCCATTACTGAGACTAAGTCCAGATTTATTAATTGAATTTAAATTGCACCAGCTGTAATGGTGGGATTTGAACCCATGCATTAGCCTGGGCCTTTGGAGTACTAGTCCAGTAACATGCCACCATCGCCCTCTAACTAACCCCTAAATGATGTGGAAGAACAAAACGGGCTGGTATTGTAGCGAGTGACTTCAGAAGAATTGACTTGAGCCAAATGAACTGTTTCTGTTGCCTCTAATTTGACTCCTACAACATGATGGTGCTCGGTGCTTCCTTTAATTCTTGTGTTTTCTCCTAAATCTTTTAGGGAGTTGATGAAGGCGAGACTGTCTCAGGGTTTCCCACAGTCGGATCCTAAAACTCCGCATCCAGTCAAGAAACCAATCCTTCCGGAAAAGAGGAACCAAAGGCTAGTGGGAGGCAGAAGCAACCGCTCAATGAGCTTTAACTGTGTTGGGTACTGAGGGCCACCTATATGGGGCTGGAGGAGATTCTGGCAGTGGCCGGGTGGGGTGATTTAATGTTAAACTGGCCCGGCCAGGCTTCAATAGGCATGTTTCCAGTCATAGTTAAATCAATCTACCTAAAGTGGAATGAAGACTCTGTAAACCAGAAGCTTGACTAGTTTTGTTAAACCAAGAATCTTTAAATGTAAATTTTGATCACCTCTACTATGTTTAGCCCTTTTGATACCTGTACACTTGTGTGTAATGGCAGCTCTTGCCTTGAGTATTTTTATATTCTGTTATTCAAAACAGCCTCTCTATAACCTGTTGACCTTTTTAAATCTTCATGTTTATTTTTCATCACCAGGAACTTGCTCTCCTTTTTGGATCTAAACCACCACATAGTTAGATATTTGGAACTGTTTGAAAAATCCCTCTAATACAGCAATAACTTTGACTGTATGTCTTTTAGACTCCAAGAACACTTTTGGAGGGGTCTTGAAGCATCACAAGTGTTTGCAATGAGTCCGAGTCGTGTATATATTTGTGTTGGTCAGAAATGTCAATGAGAAGACTTGTCCCTTTCAGTGGGGTTGGTTTTAAGCTTCTGACAACTCCTCACCATGGTAATGGGATGTTTTGGCCCCTGTAGGTTGGGATGAGCCTTCAAGAGATGTAGCAAGTCTGAACTCAATTGTTCGGGAGGAGCAGAACCTTTGTTTGGTGGTATGTCTTTAAAAGGAAAACGTCTCAAACCACTGTGTAAACAGAGGGAATAACCTTTTATCTAATTTTATTTAATTTTTAATGGATAATAGAATTCTGTGGAGAATTCAACTGTGTAATTAAAGTTTTAATTTTCGTATTCCTGCCTGTGCTTCCAGTCATTAATAGGTTGCAGTTCTGAATTCAGTGTTGTGGTTTAGCCAGTGTGTCTCTTGGAGCCCTGTACGCAGCTGCTGCTGCTTCTCTTACTGATGCTGGGACACTGACCCACCAGAGGCTGCTGGCCTGGCCTGCCCTGCCCTGCTGGCTGGCTAAATACTGGGGTTTCCCCCAAACCTTGGATTTGCTAATTACTCTTATTTTACATGTGGTGTCACCAGGGTGCCAAAGGGCTAGCTAGGTGTTTGTTTTTGGTGGGGGAAGGGGAGGAGAGGTGACAGATTCTATAGTTGGGAGGAGGGGGAGATGATTACAAGTTCTGAATGGAATTTTGCTACTTGGCAGCCGGGGTTTCAGACATGACGACAAATGCAAAAGGTTCTGGAATGAGGGTGAGCAGCCAGAGCTTGTAGTTCATGTCAGACTTAAATGTGGGAGGCAATGATTGGAAAATTTGCTGGTGAGACACAAACCACACAAGTGTAGTTGATAATGAAGAGGATAGCTGTCAACTCCAGAATGACATCAATGGTTTGGTTGAGTGTGTGGAGGAGTGGCAATTAGAATTCAATCCAGAAAAGTGAGGTAATGCGTTTCGAGTGGGCAAACAAAGCAAGGGAATATTCAATAAACAGAAAGATATTGAGAGGGGTTGAGGAGGTGAGAAACCTTGGGGTACATGTCCACACATCCCTGAATGTGGCAGGACAGGTGGATAAGGTGGTAAAGAAAGCATATGGAATACTTTCCTTTATTGGACGAGGTATTAAATACAAAAGCAGAGATGTAATGCTGGAACTGTGCTGGTTAGGCCACAGCTAGAATTGTGTCCAGTTCTGGTCATCACATTACAGGAAGGACATAATTGCTCAGGAGAGAGTGCAGAGGAGATTTACAAGAATGTTGCCAGGGCTTGAATATTCCAGCTATGAGGAAAGATTGGATAGGCTGGGGTTGTTTTCCTTAGAACAGAGGAGGCTAAGGGGTGACCTAATTGAGGGGCTTAGATTAGGGTAGACAGGAAAGACATGTTTCTCTTAGCTAAGGGGTCAATTACCAGGGGGCATAGATTTAAGGTGATTGATAGAAAGATTTGAGGGGACATGAGGAAGAACTTTTTCACCCAGAGTGGTGGGTGACTGGAATTTGCTGCCTAAATTGATGGTTGAGGCTGAAACACTCAACTCATTTAAAAGGTAAAAACAAAAAACTAATGCGGATGCTGGAAATCCAAAACAAAAACAGAATTACCTGGAAAAACTCAGCAGGTCTGGCAGCATCGGCGGAGAAGAAAAGAGTCGACGTTTCGAGTCCTCACGACCTGTTCTGTTGAAGGGTCGTGAGGACTCGAAACGTCAACTCTTTTCTTCTCCACCGATGCTGCCAGACCTGCTGAGTTTTTCCAGGTAATTCTGTTTTTGTTTTCATTTAAAAGGTACCTGGGTCTGCATCTGAAGTGCTGTCACCTGCAAGGCTACAGACCAGGGGCTGGAAAATAGGATTAAAATGAGCAGTTAGCTTTTTTCTTTCCATTATAAGCTGATGCAGACATGATGGGCTGAATGGCCTCTTCTGGAACTATTCTGGTTCAATGTGGGAACTGAGGACACAGTTTGGAGGTAAATTTGAGATTCTGCAAAGGGGGTTTCATGAAGCTAGATTCTAAAAGGAGAAGAGCATTTAGTAATCTCTGAATTATGCCCAGTGCTGTGCTCTGGTCCAGATAGAAGAAACTTTATCAAGGAATAGCTGGAAGAATGGTGCAAAAGAGAGGGCTTCAGATTCCTGGAACTGACCTAATCTGAAGGAGAAAGTGTAAATGGGGTAGTGGGAAAACATTTAAACTAGTTAGGGGGGGGTGGGAGGATCAAAGTAAGAAATGGAGGTATGGGCAGGGTGGTGAGCCACCCAGAGATTCTTTCAACTAATGCACATAGCATAGGAATGAGAGTTAACACAAATTCAATTAAGGGTATGAAGAGTCGTTCCTGTTCGAAAATTGGGGAAAGTTTTGACAATATTGTAAAGACACAAATCACAGGCATGGAAAGAAAGGAATTCAAATTTACACACATATACAGAAAGCTACTAACAAAAAGTGTTTATAATGGGCGATTTTAAGACTGAAGCAAATGTGTTCACAATTTACTGAAATGGATGTTCTAGGACTGACCAGAGTAGATTGAGGAGTAATAAGCCAGTTAACCAAGGTGACACTAATGGAATATCTTGGGAATATTTGACCATATTTAATATTGGTTTGAGATTCTCCCCCCTCTTAACCAAAGTTTAATTGCAGTAAAGCAAACCAGGGATACAAAAAACTGAAGATATCACCCCTGGCCTTGCTGACCTACATTAGCTCCTGATTAAGCAACACCTTGAATTTTAAATTCAATCTTGAATCCCCTCCCAAGATATCTTGAGCTCCAGCCTCTTGAGCATTCCTGATTGCAATTGCTGCACTATGCCTTCAACTTTCTAGTCCCGTAAATTCATTCCCTCCCTTCATCTCTCTGCCTCCTAATTTGCTTTCCTCAATATTGTCAAAAATCTGACCTAGCTTTTGATCCGTATTATTTTACTACTTGGCAGGATGTTAAGACAGGAAAGCCTGGTGATTGTTAGCTGAGCTATTGGGGTGTAGGAATCGGAGGATTACACCAGTCCCTATTCCTGAGAGTCAGCTTCCTTTTTGCTGTTGGCAGATGGAGACTGTCTGGGCCTCGCCTGAAATTGAACTGCTGCTCAGTGGGAGTCGGGTGGGAGGTGGTGGTGTGTTATTGTCGCTGGACTCATAATCCAGAGACCCAGGTTAATGCTTTGGGGACCTGGGTTCCAATCCCACCATGGCAGATGGCCATATGTGAATTTGATTTAAAAAAAATGTAAAATCTGGAATTAAAAGCCTAATGATGACCATGTGTCGATTTGTTGTAAAAACCCATCTGGTTCACTAATGTCCTTTTTTAGGGGAAGGAAATCTGCTGTCCTTACGCGGTCTGGCCCACATGTGACTCCAGACCCACAGCAATGTGATTGGCTCTTAACTGCCCTTTGAAATGTCCTAGCAAGCCACTCAGTTTTCAAGGGCAATTAAGGGTGGTCAATAAATGCTGGCCTAGCCAGCGATGCCTCCATCCCATGAATGAATTCAAAGTTCGGTTCTGGTCTATTGGCCATTTGTAGTCGGTTTGTGGACCAAGTCAATCTAATTCCCTTTCTCAAACTCCCAATAAGTTGGGGAGTGGAGTGAGTGCAGCCAAGTGGCTGATTCCTCCCTCCTCACCCCACAACCTGTTATCTTTGTAGTCTTGAGTTGATGCTAGACTGGGGACTGCCTTTATCAGCAAGACAGACCAACCCATAAAGAACTGACAAACTCAATAACAGGCCAGAGACAGGCCAAAGCTCCATGCAGGTCCTTTATTATAGTGTTTCCCATATTCACATACATATAACTTTTTATAATACAGTCTTTTAAATAACTTTACACAGAATAAGGTTTTTTGAATTATCTATCAAAATTTTGTATCCATGCTCTATAGCAAACTGACAATATATTCCATTGTACAAATTTACAGTGAGAATCCAAGGTACTGGGAGGGAGGGAAATGCAATCAGTGGGTATGATTCGTCTTTACACAGATCCAAGATGAAACAGGAGACTAACTGACCGTTTGAAGCTACGCTTTCTCTAATTTTATAGAAAGAACATGTATGTGGGACAATGACCTTTTTTCCTAACTAGGAGCCTGCTGCACCTTGTTGAAGTAGCAGGTGTTGGATATGGCACTGGGGTCAGGTCCTTCTGAAAAATGCAAAGAATTCCTAGTGCCAGAGAAATAGCACAAGCTCATATGCAAAGGGTCAAGTTAGTGAGGACTGCGCCAAAGGAGAAGGGTGCAGGGTTGAGGAAAGAGGTGAGTGGATAGCTCTCAAAGAGTTGACGGGCAAGATGGCCCAAATAGCCTCTCCCTCTGCTGTCTGATTGTGTTTTATAGATGGGATTTCTTTTCTCTGGAGGGGTGGAAATGGTTTATAAGCTTACAATGTTTCACAGAACAAACCCAGGCTCCTTACACTGAGCTGCTCATCTCTCTCGCTCCATGGCTGGTAACCTCATTGAGAAACATCTTTGTACAAAAGGTCACTGCTGGAGTTTTACCCATGGGCAGTACAACAGCAGCTAACACTCAACTTCTGATACCAAGGCAGATCAATAGGTGAAAATGGGGCAAATTCTCCAAAGCGCACTGCAGATACCTATTCAGTGCTTCAGCATTATCCTAAAGGTATTTTGACCCTTGTAAATTGTATGTTAAAAGCAATTATTCTGACTCAGCCAAACTCAAAGGAAGTGGGGTCACTAAGAGCGAATGAAGCACCAATGACAGTTTTACAAACTCATGTAGACTCAAACCATCTGCAAAAGCTGAGGATTCTGTTATCTTTGCGGAATTAATTTTTTTCTAAATGTATATGGACCCTGGCCTCCTGAAGCATATCCAGTACAAGTAGATGACAGAGTGGGATCAGTGACGAGAAGGACTGACCAAGACTTTACTGAATAATGCTACTGAAACATCCATCATACTGTGCACTGCATGCAGGTCAGTGTCTGATTGGTGATACCAACTTATGCCTCCAGCTGTATTTGCAGATGCAGTCAGTGGTTCTGGGGAGTATACAGTCAGACAAGGGCTGTGTTGTCTTCAATGGATGCCTTGGACCTGTACAAAAAGGCTGCCACTATTCATGACAGGTACCTGTAGCAATCTCCTGGGCACAGTACTGTGGACTGAAATATCTCCTCTTCAATTTGAGCATCACTAACACATCATGCTGGTGATTTGCAACAGCTTTTTGCCTTTTAAGAGTTAAGTCAGTACCTGGTGCTTTTTATTAAAGAGGGCCCAAGAGACTCATTGATATTTGCTTCTTATACATTCCAGAGTTGGAATCTAAACAGCCATTTATGTGCAAGACAATTTTGTAGAGATTATTACTGAGGGCTTGGATCTAAAGCTCACCTACATGGGTTCAGCAGTACTATGCCCAGTCCTTTGAGGGTAATAAGTTAGCATGGATGGAGGATTGTCTAAATGACAGAAAAGCCCAGCGAGATGGGTCATTTTCAGGTTGGGAAAACTATAACTAGTGCAGTGCCACAGGGATCATGAATGTTGAGGCCTCAACTATTTCTGATCTATATTAATGACTTGGATGAAGGGACCAAGTAGATTGTAGTCAAATTTGCTGATATAAAAGGATCCAAAGTATGTAAACTTCTAGAAACAGCCCATCTGACTGTCAGAACTAAGCTGGACAAGAGTGCTGGGCAGGTATGTAAGACATTGCAACTAGAGATTCTCAAATTAAAGGCTCATCACTTCAGTCTTTCCACTGGACCACTGGCAAACATTGTCAAATAAAAGGATTTGGTCTCTTTTAAAGCTCCTAACTTGAAATGGAACCAAGGAACACCCTTTCTGTTGAAATAAAATGTACCAATCTTTCAAAAAGATTCCCATTCCAAACAGCTACGGCTCGTGTGTTATTGGAATCAGTAGAATGAGTTGTTCTGCCTTCCAGTTTAGCAACGGAAGAATACCCCCTCCTAAAACTGTATTAAACAAGTTACAGTGAACATTGGTGATCTGCTATTGATGTGTTTGGTGAGTTGCAGTACATGATCAGCACAGACACAGCTCCAAGATGAATACACACTGATCTGGTATCAAATGTCTACTTTTCCAAAAGCAGTTTTACTCCCCTCAATGATACAAATAACCAAATAAAAAAACAGTTCAGAACAAAACTATTTACTCAACACTTTAAAACACCTTTCTGGGTAAGGTGAAGGAGACATGGGGTAGTTGGATCCTGAGCTATGGGAAAACATGATAGGAGAAGGATTCGGCTAACAGCTCATTGTTACTGTCCAAAGTTTGTAAAGTGTAAGGAGATGAACAAGGGCAGCTAACCAATGCCAGGTCTGACAGAAGAGACTCACAGCTCTGAGCTTGAATGATGGAATCAAATCGGGAATCCTATCTCAGGCCCAAAGAGAGTACAGATCCACACTGGGAGTGAACTACAGATATTTTGCAAGTGTCCGTGAACCAGCAGGTCCCCCACAAACAGTTCAACGCAAAACTCCTGGAAACTGGTCATGTAGAAAGGCTGCAAGTGTCCTAAACAATACCACATATTGGCCTGGGTCGTCAGTGGCTCATTAAAGCAGTGATTCCTAACAATAGGTAAAACTTCAAAAAAGCTGAATCATCTCAAGCCCCCTCACAGGGTACTATTTCCACAAGTGTCCTCCAGTACCTGGAGCCTCAAGGGTGACTGCCAGCAGGCTATTCCACAAAAGGTAGCATCACAGTCAAGTCCAATCCCACTGTGCCCTTCCCTGACACACATCCCTGGGCAGTAATCAGGAGTGGGAATCCTGGCCCTGCCACTTCTTCCCAGCCCAGGAGTGCTCACACTGTCTGCACCAGGAGAGATGAACAAACTCAGCTGGGGGCCAGGGATCAATGTATGGCTCCCTTTAAAAGCTGTCTTGCAATTCAGCTCAGGATTAAAACACTCATCCCATTACCTCCTGGAGGACAAGAGTAATAAAACAAACTAATGTAACTGATTGGGACCTGAACAAGCAGACAGGGCAAGGAGGCAAAGCCTTTTGAGGAAGTCTTCTATGGGTAAGGAGTGATAGCCCACAGACTCTGCTTCCCCCTCCTGTGCTATTAGCCAATCATTCAGATCTCTAGCTGACCATGAAGAACTTGTCTTTATGTGGAAGGGGAGGAGGTAACAAAAAGATTATCCAAAGAGTGAAAAGCATCAGTTGGAGAACTCGAGCAGCAGGAATACCAGGTGGCAGGAATAATCTGGTGAGCTCTCGGCAAGAAAGGACAAATAAATTATAAAATACATATAAATAAGTGTCACGGCGCCCCATTGCATGGGTGACCAAGGGACACTGACCAATCAAGTCGTTTGACTACAGACCCATTCTAATGTAACAGGGCCTCAACCTGGTCATAAATAAGGTTATTGCACAATCACATCTGGGACAGAGACACAATAGGAGGGTGCTGGGGATACAACTGCCATAGGAGGATTGCACTCTATCGTTACATCCCCTGGTCCCTCAATTACCAAAGATTCCTCTTCACCCTGACCCCTGTCCCTCTCCCCAACAGTATCCAGAGAAGCCATTTTGTTCTTCCTTGAGGGACAACCAATGCACTCAGCTTCTACAGCTGGTAAAAGGGGATTCGGATTTGTGCATCAAGCAATTTCAAAACTACAGCTTCACAGAAATTGGCGGCAGAGTCTGTCTTTAAAATGATACAAAGGGTCTCAGGCAGCTCAATCGACAGCTGTAGTTTTTGCTTTGCAGGTTAAACCCCGGAACAACTGGAAGGAGACAAGACGCGATGGCGGACACCTGCTTCAACACATGGTTATGAAGCTCCATCTATTTGAATGCAGTAAACTCTCCTGTTAAAGCAAAAACAGTTTCAATATTAGCTTCCCACAAAGTAATGATCACAGTTCTCAATGTCAAGCTCAGTCAGCATTGGCACAGTAAGTAATTGGTTGCAATGTACTCTGTATCTAACCCTGTGCTGTACCTATCCTGGGAGTGTTTGGTGGGGACGGTGTAGAGGGAGCTTTACTCTGTATCTAACCCCGTGCTGTACCTGCCCTGGGAGTGTTTGATGGGGACAGATTAGAGGGAGCTTTACTCTGTATCTAACCCCGTGCTGTATCTGTCCTGGGAGTGTTTGATGGGGGCAGTGTAGAGGGAGCTTTACTCTGTATCTAACCCCGTGCTGCATCAGTCCTGGGAGTGTTTGATGGGGACAGTGTAGAGGGAGATTTACTCTGTATCTAACCCCGTGCTGTACCTGCCCTGGGAGTGTTTGATGGGACAGTGTAGAGGGAGCTTTACTCTGTATCTAACCCCGTGCTGTACCTGCCCTGGGAGTGTTTGATGGGGACAGTGTAGAGGGAGCTTTACTCTGTATCTAACCCCGTGCTGTACCTGCCCTGGGAGTGTTTGATGGGACAGTGTGGAGGGAGTTTTATTCTGTATCTAATTGAGTGGGGATGCTGTTCTGTAGCCAGAAACACTCAGGCGGGTCCAGTGTTGGCTTTTCACCTCTGGAAGTTGGGCTCTGATCTGGACCAGCCTGAAAGGGTGACCCCCTCTGCTGACCACAGTGTTCCTGTAGGAGATTGGTTTGGTCAATCATCAGTGGGCATGGTTCAGTATTAACGGCCAAATCCACTGAGAGAAGCTTGCTGTGGGAAATGGGACAATGTCAGACAACATGCACTCACCTGAGTATGAGACCCACTGCTGAGGCACTCTCTGTGCTATAACTAAACCCCAGGAGTGAGTGCAAGCCCAAATGGAACTCACTCCAGTCCCTTGCACAGTCACAGCCCTCACCTTGGTGAACATAAGGCTATAAATAGAGGACTGTGAAAAGTTACCACTGTGGAGTAAACAAATAGGGACTGATGTTGTCAGCTCCTAATTCTGATTACATTAGCCAGGGATCCATAGCCATGCTTCCCAGGAGGAGCAGGGGATACTGAGGAAGATGCCTGAACCACTCCAGTAGTCTTTTTAAAAAAATTAATGCTGTCAGAGTTTTACTTTCAAAACGGCACAGAGAAAAAGTGAAAAGGAAAGAGGGGAAACATAAAACACCTATCCAATCACATTGCACATTTTACAGTAGCTGTGGTTTGGTCTCAATAGTTTTCCACTTGTAGGACTCAGTTGCTGCCACCAGATGTCACCCATCTACAGCTTTTGGAGCCTGTGGAGTTGCTGGCCATTCTCCACTTGCCCTGCCATAGCCTATACATTCTATATGCTAAGGGAATACAGTTACATTTCAGGCCATAGGGAGTTCAGCCTCACCCTGGAAGCTGTCAGTTGCAGAAAGAACAAGGTTATTGTGTGCACAATATGGCCCAGAAATTCCATGGAGTGTCAATCACTGTCGGATTTCCACTCTGCTCCTTTTCACTTACCCCAGGTCGGGAGCTGCAGATTGCTCACCCGATCCTCTGAGCCAGGCCGGGTGGGAAACGTGCAGCTCCGCAGTCCTTCCAGTGCAGGGCAGCAGTGGGGAGCCACGCCCCCTTTTTTACAACACTAGCTGCTGTAAAGCAGGTCCCAGCCACCTTGAGAAGCCAGGGAAAAGGTAAGTGTGTTGGGTGAGGGATTGGGGGGAATCGGGATGTGGGGGGGGGGGACGGAAAGAGGGTAGCCGGGGGGTCGGGAAGGTTGTCTGGGGGTGTCATGGGGCATAATGAGGGTGGTTGGGTTGTAGGGTGGTAGTTGAGGGGATGGTTGGGGAAGGTAGTCGGATGGTGGTGGGGACATGGTTAGAGAGAGAGTGGGGAGGGTATTTTGTGGGTCATGGGGTGATCCAGTGGGGGATCAGTTCCATAGTTACCCAGGAGTTAGGGGTGTAGTTGGGAGGGTGTGTGGTGAGGTGGTCAGAGGTTCCAGTGGCAGAGTGTGGCGGAGGGGGGGTGTGTGTCGGTACTAGAGTAACCCAGGAGTTAGAGGTGGTTTTAAGCTGCCTAACTTCTCCTGGGTAACTAGGTTCAGAACCATCCAAAGTTTTCAACTTTAAGTTGGAGCATCAGATGGTCTCTTCTGCAGGAGGCACTTAAACTCCCTGGGCAATTCCCAGATATTCCTCGCTTGGGGACTTCCGGGTGGGGAGGGGGGGTTCCCACAGCACATTAGGTGGGGTACCACCCTCCTGGGAACAGAGGTTCTAGGCCTCAGGGTTCCCCAAATACTCTGAAAGTTGATCCTGCTGTAATATTGTTCCTGGATTCGGAGGAGGGAAATTTCCCTGTTGACCAGTCAGTATCAGGTTGATATTTGTGGGAGCTTATTGTGCACAAATTGGCTGCTGTGTTCTCTATATTTAAACAGTGACATGCTTGTTTCATCCTTGTTTTCAAATTCCTCCATTGCCTCGCTGCTCCCTTCCTCTAGCATCTCTTCTAGCCTCAGCACTCAGAGATTTCTGCACTCCTGAGCATCCCCAATCCAACACCGCTGGCTCTACCTTCATAAGAACATAAGAAATAGGAGCAGGAGGAGGCCTTTCGGCCCCTCAAGACTGCCCCACCATTCAATAAGATCATGGCTGATCTGCCCCAGGCCTCAACTCCTCTTTCATGCCAGCTCCTCATAGCCCAACACTCCCCGATATTTCAAAAAATCTATCTACCTCCTCGGTCCTAAGCTCTGGTGCCTCTACCTCACTTTCCTCCCTAAAACCTAACCTAACCCTTTGACCAAGCTTTTGTTCATCTGCCTTAATATCTCCCTATGTGGTTCAGTGTCATAATTTGCTTCATAACGCTCTGGTGAAGCATCTTGGGACATTTAATTATGTTAGAGGGGCTATATAAATAGAACCTGTAATTGCTATTGTTGACTATACTTCAAAAAGTCAGTCCTCCTTCTGGTGGTAGTGGAAGAGGGCATCAGCTGAAGACTAGTCTAGGTTCAGCTGTGACACAGAGTACATTGAACTCATCACCTAGGTGCACAGGTTGAGAATGGCCCACTGGAGTGAGGGAACCTCTGGAGACCGAGCAGAGCATTGGGGAACAACATTCTCACAGCCAATCTTTATACAGGTCTTGAGGGCCAAGAGCAGACGGCTTGGACAGGGGACAAAGGTTCATTGTCCTCAGACACACACTCACCATATCCTCCGGCCTGGATGGGTGTCTTTGGGGAAGCACATGTGTACAGGCTGAAGTCCTCGGTCTGGAAACCGGCCCGATTGAGCGAGGGCTCCGATGCGCTGTGATGAATCTTTGGCAAGGACCTGGCCAGCAGCTCAATTGAGGCAAGAATCTGCAATGCAAAACCGCTTCATTATTGGGTAATCCGAGAACCACTTGTACATCCTCCCCTTCACACAGCCAGCTTCTGTTCTCTGGAACTCCCTCCATCTCCCTACCCCTATCAGAGGTTTCTACTAAGAGCCTTGAATCAAATGCTCGATACATCTCAGGTTTCAGAAGCACGGGATCAGGAGTATACAGTCTCTGCACAGCACTGCACCATCTCACAGTCTGGGTACAGTGATAATCCTCTTTGCAATAAGTAAGAGTCAACTTTCTAACCCCTCCATCCAAATGATTCACATTCTAACCTCATGCCCTCCAACTTGACAGCAACAGCCAAAGGTTCATGGTAGCAGTATGTGTGTCTCTGGCCTTCAGTGAAGAATGAAGGTAACTCTAAACTCAAGTCATGTCAAATCACATCTGCACGTGATCCTTCTCATTCTCTGCAGGTTAGCCAAACAAACAGGTCTACAGTCACACTGCACTGCTGGAACTGATAGTGTCAGCACTTGCCAAACTACCCAAGCCAAAAAGGATAATAAAGCTAGAAAATGCTGGAAAAACTCAGCAGGTCTGACAGCATCTGTGGAGAGAGAAACAGAGTTAACATTGCGAGTTTCTATGACCCTTCTTCAGAGCTAAAGGGAAGTAGAAATATGATGAAATTTATACTGTTTAAGGGGGGTGGGACAGGGGGAGCTAGATAGAGGGCCAGTGATAGGTGGACGCAAAGGAGAGATTGACAAAGATGCATTAGCCAAAAAGATAAAAGGAGTGTTAATGGTAGTGATAAGGGCTAAAAAAGGTGCTGATAGTGGCATAAAGATAAGAAAGCAGAATGTAATAATAGCAGATCATCGTGGAACAAGTAACAGATGGCCCTACTGGGGGTGGGGGCGGTGGCTGGGGAAAAAGGATAAAAAAGGGGATAAAACAATGAATAAATGAATAAAAATGAAAAAAGTAGATAAAAATAAAAATGAACGTAGAAAAAAGGGGATTAAAAAAGGGGGTGAGGATAGAGTTCATAGTCTGAATGTTGAATTCAATATTCAGTCCGGAAGGCTGTAAAGTGCCTAGTTGGAAGATGAGGTGCTGTTCCTCCAGTTTGCGTTGAGCTTCACTGGAACATTGCAGCAGGCCAAGGACGGACATGTGGGCATGAGAGCAGGGTGGTGTGTTGAACTGGAAGCGACAGGGAAGTCTGGGTCATGCTTGCGGACAGACCGAAGGTGTTATGCAAAGCAGTCACCCAGTCTGCGTTTGGTCTCTCCAATGTAGAGGAAACCGCATTGGGAGCAACGAATGCAGTAGACTAAATTGAGGGAAGTGCTAGTGAAATGCTGCTTCACTTGAAAGGAGTG
This sequence comes from Cetorhinus maximus, assembly GCF_964194155.1. Taxonomy (NCBI): domain Eukaryota; kingdom Metazoa; phylum Chordata; class Chondrichthyes; order Lamniformes; family Cetorhinidae; genus Cetorhinus; species Cetorhinus maximus. The sequence continues at coordinate 76,829,292 of NC_135900.1, read as the reverse complement.
TTTGGGCCCTTGGACGGTGAGGAGGGGGGAAGTAAAGGGGCAGGTGTTGCACCTTCTGCAGTTGAATGGAAAGGTGCCGTGGGAAGGGGATGAGGTGTAGGGGGTGATGGAGGAGTGGAGCAGGCTGTCCCGGAGGGAACGATCCCTGAGGAATGCCGCCAGGGGGGGTGAAGGGAAGATGTGTTTGGTGGTGGCATCATGCTGGAGTTGGCGGAAATGGCGGAGGATGATCCTTTGAATGTGGAGGCTGGTGGGGTGATAAGTGAGGACAAGGGGGACCCTATCGTGGTTCAGGGAGGGAGGGGGAGGGGAAGGTGGGAGGGCGGATGCGCGGGAGATGGGCTGGACACAGCCAAGCGCCGTCAACCACCATGGATGGGAAACCTCAGTTAAAGGAAGAAGGAAGACATGTCATAAGGTCCAAGCCATATAGGAGTTGCCTTGTCCCCACTAGGCATAAGTGTCCAGATGCTTGTGTACAGACACTGCTGGTCTTGAACACTCATCTCCATGGGAGACGCTAACAGTGAAGACCATGAGGTTGCAGCCAGGGCATGAAGTTCTCTATCATACAAGAAAGGTGCAGGCAGCTTATCACGTGGGCTCAGGACTTACAGAAACTGAGAATCTGCAACTATTGTGGGTGAAACATTCTTTGAGCGAGTACCAAGTGAAAGAGAGACGAAGGTGGGAATATGTGATGTGAAGTCCAGGCGGGCCTACAGTACAGCAGCTCAGTGTAAGGGAGACTGTGCACACTGGCACACGGAGGTGTACAGAGTCCAAACAGAATGGGCATCGTTGGATAATCTCAGTGAAACAAATGCTAAAGCACATTTATCAAGATGTTACTGACATTTTGCTCCCAGGACACAGCACAGCACAGGCGAGTGACCACGGCTTCCTCCTGGCATACTCAACCAGACCATTCGCACTTTGTGGCATCAAAATATATTCTGAACACAGTAACTCACACTGACAAACAGGAACTGGGCTCCCACTCCTCCTGCCGCATCCCAAACCCCTGCCGCCCCCTCCCCTCACCGCCCCCTCCCCGCCCCCTCCCCCTCCCCTCGCCGCCCCCTCCCCCTCCCCTCGCCGCCCCCTCCCCCTCCCCTCGCCGCCCCCTCCCCCTCCCCTCGCCGCCCCCTCCCCCTCCCCTCGCCGCCCCCTCCCCCTCCCCTCGCCGCCCCCTTCCCCTCCCCTCGCCGCCCCCTTCCCCTCCCCTCGCCGCCCCCTCCCCCTCCCCTCGCCGCCCCCTCCCCCTCCCCTCGCCGCCCCCTCCCCCTCCCCCTCCCCTCGCCGCCCCCTCCCCCTCCCCTCGCCGCCCCCTCCCCCTCCCCTCGCCGCCCCCTCCCCCTCCCCTCGCCGCCCCCTCCCCCTCCCCTCGCCGCCCCCTCCCCCTCCCCTCGCCGCCCCCTCCCCCTCCCCTCGCCGCCCCCTCCCCCTCCCCTCGCCAGGGTGGTTGGCGGTGGGGGGGAGAACAAAGAGTGGAGGTAGTGGGCAGAGTATTTTCTGTTCTTTTCTCTTTTAATTCAGACAGCGGTCTGGGACATCACGCTCGATAACGTCTCTGGCACTGACACTGCGTGTGCGGACAGTACACCCTCTGTAGCTGCAGTACCAGCAAATACAGCATTTTCAGAATATCTGCCCCTCTCCCTTTCGTAGCCACAACTCACCTGCAAACCAGCCAATAATTCACCCCAACATTGTTAGTCGCAAAACAGTTTACATTCCTCCTTTACAAATATTGACCCAATGATAAATCCATGTCTCAATTCCAGTTGTGGGATTGAGCAGACTATCTTGTGTGAAAATATTCCTGCTAATTTTCTCCCTTGCTCTTCTGCTGATAATCCTCTGTCTGTCCCTTTGATTTACTGATGGAAACACTATATATCCCCTCAAAAACCTTGATCACTTTGAAATCCTCTGTAATATCCCCATAATCTTTTCAGTAGCTTCAGAAAGCCTCAATTCTTCAAGCCTTTCTTCATTGGATTAGAGTCAAGTCTCTTTCCACAACTTCATTGTCCTTTCTAGAATAGGGAGCTGGGAACTACATGCAAAACGCCATCCATGGCCCCAAGTGATACAGAGTCATAGAATCATTAAAGCACAGGAGGCTATTCAGCCCATCGAGTCCATGGCGGCTCTCTGTAGGGCAATCCAATCAGTCCCATCCCCTAGTCTATCTCCATAGCCCTGTAATGCTTTATAGAAATCAAAAATCACTTATTTTTAAATTCAGTGACCCAATGTTACAGGGCCCACGAGACCAGTGGCCTATTCTCCAGCAGTTCATGTGATAACACTCCCACTGACAGAGGGAGTGAGGAGTCAAGTCCAATACTTACCTGAGGAAACAGAGGGCGTTCATCCCGCTTCTTTTTCAGACAATCTGCCATTAACCTCTTCATTGCCTTTGGACAGTTATTGCGCACCTTACTGAGGTCAGGGGTCAGATAACCTCGGCCAACCATGAAGATTATCTAAAAGCCAATCAGAAGGGTAAAGCACATCAAACCAACGACAAACTATTAAACCTGCTAGGTGTAGGCCCACAACTGACCCAGCAGCAAGCCTCAACACATCACTGGAACATTTCAAACCGTTTTCAGCTCTTTACTTGATACTTTCCCTCAGCTGCAGTTGCAGGAAGGGGGTGGGGGGGGATGGAACAAGCTGGGGCCCTCCTTTCATGGAGACTCTCTGATTATATTTACAACATTCATGTTCATCTGGGACACACTGTGGCTAATATTTTGTTGTATCAGTACTTGGTACATTACCTTTCATTGCAATTATGAATCTGTACTATCCTTTCCCATGCTAATGTTTGAGTGTAAAACTCACTGATGTCTTGGATCATCATTGCTTTTGGAGATACAGCAAACTAGTCCACAACGACCCTTCTAGACAGGGGTGAGGCTGCCAATGGGCGGGGTGGGAGGGGGAACATGTGGGCAATTCACCTCGCCTGTTTTCCCCAGTGACAAGCATTCCCAGCCCAGGGTCACTCAGCTCCTGACCTCATTACAGCCTTGGTTCAAACATGGACAAAAGAGCTGAACTCCGGAGGTGAGGCGAGATTGACTGCCCTTGACATCAAGGCAGCATTTGACTGAGTGTGGCATCAAGGAGCCCTAGCAAAACTGGAGTCAATGGGAATCAGGGGGGAAACTCTCCACTGGTTGGAGTCATACCTAGCACAAAGGAAGATGGTTGTGGTCGTTGGAGGTCAATCATTTCAGTTCCAGGACATTCCTCAGGAGTTCCTCAGGGTAGTGTCCTCAGCCCAACCATCTTCAGCTGCTTCATCAATGATTTTCCATCTTAAGGTCAGAAGTGGGGATGTTCACTGCTTACAGCACAATGTTCAGCACTATTTGCGACTCCCCAGATACTGAAGCAGTCCATGTCCAAATGCAGCAAGACCTGCATTTGGGCTGACAAGTGGCAAGTAACATTTGCACCACACAAGTGCCAGGCAATGACCATCTCCAATAAGAGACAATCTAACCATCACCCCTTGATGTTCAATGACATTACCATCACGGAATCCCCCACTATCAACATCCTGAGACTACCATTGACCAGAAACTGAGCTAAACAGCGCAAGAGGAGAGACAGTCGGGAGATTGAAAACAGCGCGAGAGGAGAGACAGTCGGGAGATTGAAAACAGCGCGAGAGGAGAGACAGTCGGGAGATTGAAAACAGCGCGAGAGGAGAGGCAGTCAGGAGATTGAAATCAGCGCGAGAGGAGAGGCAGTCGGGAGATTGAAAACAGCGCGAGAGGAGAGGCAGTCGGCAGATTGAAAACAGCACAAGAGGAGAGGCAGTCGGGAGATTGAAAACAGCGCGAGAGGAGAGGTGATTGGGAGATTGAAAACAGCGCGAGAGGAGAGACAGTCGGGTGATTGAAAACAACGCGAGTGGAGAGGCAGTCGGGAGATTGAAAACAGCGTGAGTGGAGAGTCAGTCGGGAGATTGAAAACAGCGCGAGTGGAGAGTTAGTCGGGAGATTGAAAACAGCGCGAGTGGAGAGTCAGTCGGGAGATTGAAAATAGCGCGAGAGGAGAGGCAGTCGGGATCGCAAAAGGTTAGTATGCAGGTGGAGCAAATAGTTAGCAAAGCTAATGGAATGTTATCATTTATTGCGAGGGGAATTGAATACAAGAGTAGGGAGGTTATGTTTCAGTTGCACAGGACATTGATGAGACCACATCTGGAGTATTGTGTACAGTACTGTCTTCTTATCTAAGGAAAGATGTAAATGCATGAGAAGCAGTTCAGAAATGCTTTACGAGATTAATACCTGGAATGGGTGGGTTGTCTTATGAGGAAAGGTTGGACAGACTAGGCTTGTATCCACTCGAGTTTAGGAGAGTAAGAGGCAACTTGATTGAAACATACAAGGTGCGAAGAGGACTTGACAGGGTGGATGTGGAAAGCATATTTCTTCTTGTGGGAGAATCTAGAACATGGGGTCACTGTTTCAAAATAAGGGGTTGCCCATTTAGGACAGATGAGGAAAGATTTTTTTCTCTCAGAGGGTTATGAGACTTTAGAATTCTCTTCCTCAAGAGGTAGTTGAGGCAGAGTCCTTGAATATCTTTAAGGCAGAGGTCGGTAGATTCTTGATAAGCAAGGGCATGAAAGCTTATCTGGGTAGGCAGGAATATGAGATCAAAATCAGATCAGAAATGATCTTATTGAATGGCTTGAGGGGCCTACTACTGCTCCTGGTTTTTACGCTGGTATGTTCACTTGCAACAAAGTATGAATGACATGAGCTTGGGGAGTCACAGTCTGGGATAAGCCTGCAAGACTGGACTACGAATTGTAGTGAGGAAAGCTGCTTCTTGGTTGCAAATTTGAAGAAGTATCACACTGGTGCAGCAGGGGGCATTCCTGAGCCAGGAGATGAGGCACATTGTTGAGAGCAATGGGAATAATTTGTCCCAAGACAGCTGCAGCACATGTTAGATACAGAATAAAGTTCCATCTTCACTAAGCCCAATCAAACACTCCCAGGACAGGTACAGCACGGGGTTAGATACAGAGTAAAGCTCCCTCTACACTGTCCCCATCAAACACTCCCAGGACAGGTACAGCACAGGGTTAGATACAGAGTAAAGCTCCCTTTACACTGTCCCCATCAAACACTCCCAGGACAGGTACAGCACGGGGTTAGATACAGAGTAAAGCTCCCTTTACACTGTCCGCATCAAACACTCCCAGGACAGGTACAGCACGGGGTGAGATACAGAGTAAAGCTCCCTCTACACTGTCCGCATCAAACATTCCCAGGACAGGTACAGCATGGGGTTAGATACAACGTACAAGGCATTTTTACTCTGTATCTAACCAATGCTCTACATGCCCTGCCATTGTTTGATGGACACTGTTTAATAAGAATCTTTCCATTCTCAGTGATAATATTTTCACCTTGAACATTATTTTCATTGTAGGATTTTTTTAAAAATTAAGTCATTCTGCAGCAATTGTGTGTTTACTTACCTGATCTCGGTTATTGATGTTTGAATAGGGTAACTGCCCACTCATTAACTCATATAGAACCACCCCAAATGCATAGACATCAGACTGAAAACTGTAAGGGTTCTTGTCTTGCATCCGGATCACCTCAGGCGCCTGCAAAAAGGCAAAGGCTGAGTTAGTGAGGGTAAGGATCAGATCACCGAGGGACAGGGAGGTCAGAGTTCTGAAAGGGGCAGCTCCAAAAACACCTGGCCTGCACCCAAATATCCAGCCAGTCTCTAAACACATGCCTGTGGTTTCCAGATGCACTCCTCTGGCTGTCACTCCTCACTGGGAATGGTGGATGGTGAAGTAACCCCAGACACAAAACAAAGCCATTAAACCCAAGTGTAAAAATCCAAGGAAAAATAGGCAGTAGCTCGCAAACTAGCTGTATGAGCGTTGGGACTATCAACAAAAGCAAAATCCTGCAGATGCTGGAAATCTGATGTGAAAACAAAAAAATGCTGGTAATACTCAGCAGGTCTGGCAGCATCTGTGGAGAGAGTCAACATTTCAGGTCGATGACTAGAGATCCAGAAAAAGGTAGAAATGTTAGAGTTTTTAAGCCAGTAGAAGGTTGTTGGCAGGAAGAACAAAGCTGAAGGTCTGTGATAGGATGGAGGGCAGGAGAGATTAAATAACAAAAGATTTCATGATGCAACAGCCAAAGACAGTGGTAATGGATATAGTAAAGAACAAAGGTGTCTCCAGCTGAGATGTGAAAGGCTATATTAACAGCCACCTGAAAGCTCAGAACAGGAGAATACAGTGCACTTTAAAAACCAACCAGCTGCGACTGGCATACATTTGCTTTAAGTCCTCTTCCAATCTTAACCTCCCCTAAGGGGCAGAGACTCACTGTCAGCCCTCTAGTACCTGATCCAAGGGACTGTTGAATGTTAGTGGGGACTGTGACTGTGGAAGAATCACATCTTGTCCACATACTTGTTCTGAAGAAGAGACAGAGGGACTCGAAACGTTAACTCTGTTTCTCTCTCCACAGATGCTGCCAGACCTGCTGAGTTTTTCCAGCATTTTCTGTTTTTATTTCAGATTTCCAGCATCTGCAGTGTTTTGCTTTCACCTGCTCTTTCCGTCAGGAGTCATTAAACAGTGATCGGCAGCAGGAACTCTAGCTGATTTGCTTCTTCCCTTCCTTAGCCTGACTTTCTCAGCACAGATTGAAAATCAAACCAGGGACAACCTGGCTGGTACTGATCAGCCAGTGAGCCCTCAGGCGGAGCTTTGATTACAGAGCTCATCTGATGGCTCCTGTCGCTGGATCAGAGATTATCCCCACTGTACAAACATCAAGCAGACCTCAATGTGCACTGGTGGGAAATTCTCTTCATAACTCAAAAGGGTGAAGGAAATGCAACTTAAAAGATTTCTGCACCTGTATTCAACTGTCTGTTGCCAAAAGCGGAGAGAATCTATTGGGGGGCAAACTTGCTCTGGTTGTCATGCGTTAGCGTCACAAACAAATCAGGACAATTTTCTCTGCTCACCATTTTTGGTGAAATGATACTAAAAAACACAGATTTACTTCAAACTAGTGACCAGAGGGACTCTCCCACTGCTTCACATAAAGAGCCAGGATTATAGATGTTAAATCTCCTTCTTAAGGAGGGCAGCCAACTAGTAAAAGATAGCCTCGGGATGGAGGTGGAAGTAAGGAACAAATTGTGCCTGTAGCTTTGTTGGTTAAAACTTCAATTTAGACAAGGGATGCGCTACAATGGGACATGGTGCAGATTTCTGTAGCGATTTCCTCCCCAATTTTTCAGGAGTCCTGGCCCACTGTGCAGCTGGTGGAGCTGAAGAGCCTCTGATAACTAACCACTTTTACCTCAGGCCAGCCTGCTCCATTCCTCAGGCCCTCAGGGCAAATTCCTGATTCTCACCACATTTTCAAAGTTCAGATTTTGAATTGCAATAAAAGGGGCTGAAATTCGCTCCCCTGCCCCCACCTACCCCAAACTCCCTTTTACCAAATGCCCAGTATAATCCTCAGGTTCAATCTCCATAAATGTAAACATTTTCAACAGCCATCAGGATTTTCATCCACTGGGTAACAGAGGTATTGGAATGAAGGATTTTGCTTTGGTGACCTTGAGTCTACAAATGAAAACGAGACGATAATAATGGGTTTTGACAGGTGTAATTGATCTTGTACAAATAGGACTGTACTAAGCTGAAATAGACTTGGAAATTAAATGTTAAAATGTACTTCATCTTCTGGAATGAATGTGTGATACAGGCGTCCGCTGAACTGATACGGTGTACAGCCAGGGTAATACTACATATGGCTCTCTTCTTCCAGAACTAATACCATAACAGCCAGTTCAGATACAGTTTCAGCACTCACCATCCATAAGACAGAACCGGACAACTGTTCAAATTGGTGGGACCCGCTCCACCGTGATTTCACTGTTGCCAAGCCAAAATCCCCAATCTTCACTGTTAGGTCTTCATGTAGAAAAATATCTTTGAGTGGAGTTAAGGAGTTCAGATACAGCAAGTCTACATAATACACGTTTCTACCCCCAAAGCCCACCCGGATGAACAAAAGGTGGGACTTTTTGCATCCCCACCCAAGTATCCTTTTAAATTTAAAGCAATTATGCCCTAACTGATGCATACAGTTTAAATGTTGATGTCTGAGGACATTTCACAACTTATTCAGCATAAGTGTGGGGAAAACAGAAAAAAAAATTTACTCAAAGAAAAAAAGTTATTTTCCACCCTGTTCACCCACCAGCTAAAATAGGCTAACAGAGAAATAGTGAGAAAAACCCAAAGGTCACTAATCCAAAAGCAAATTACTGCAGATGAACTTCGTGGTTATCTAAAAAGCCATGGGTCAGCACTGGCAGTCAGCACAGAACTGTTAACTCATTAGCTCTGTATTCTGACGAAGTCAATGTAAAGGGAATGCAGTAGATATTGCTTATATGGAGTTTCAGGAGGAGTCTGATGAGCTGCCACAATTGGCTATGAAACCTAAGGCACATGGTATGAAAGGGATTGTAGTTGCATGGATAGAGGGTGGGCGAGAGACGGCAGTGAGTTTAGGGAATAAGGTTTCAGGCAATGGTGTGCCCCAGGGAGCTGTGCCTGGGTCCATTCTTGTAAATGATTTGGACGTAGGCACAAGATGACTGATTTTTGAAGGCTAAAGGTACCAAATCAAAGGGCATGGAAAACTGATTAAATATTAAAGTTGCCAGAGTACATAGGTAAATTACCACAGAAATATAGGGAACCAGAGGGTGACAGGCTTGAGGGTTGGGGGCGGGGGTGAAGGGGTGCAAACACAAAGCTCTTTAAAGATAGAAAAGGTGCTAAAATGCTGGTTTTGCTTCTGGATTTTATATGTAGGGCTGTGAATACAATAGAAAGGAAGTGTTAATTTTGTAGAAAAATTGGTTACGTCACACTTGGAGTACTACGTGAAGTTCTGGACATCTCATTATAGGAAGGATGTCAGGGACATGAAAAATGGATGGTGAAGATTAACTAGAAAGATATTAAGGATTGAGGGATTAGAGTTAAGAGGAAAGGCTGGGATTTTCTTTTTGAAAAGTCCGTGAAGGATAAGGAGTTTTCAACCTGAAGAAGTGGTTGTGAGAGGGTGAACACGGTGAAAGGGTGCTTCTCCTGGTTAGGGGCCATTATCCCTGAATCATTGCTAAAACAATGAGGAACGAAGTTAGAAGACTTACTTTCCCCACAGAGTTAATCGAATATGAAATGATATTCCACTAGGATTGCTGAGGCACAGATGATGTTATTTAAAAAGAAAGAATATTAAAATGTACAGGAAACGAAAGTACAGTAAATGGTTCCAGTTGATAAACTGGCACCGGTACAGGGGAAATGGGCTGAGTAGCCTTCTCGTGCTGCCATTTCTCATGACATTAAGAGGTGCTAAGCTATTCCTCCATGGATAGCATCACAACTGGCCAGGATTGACGCCCACACGTGCAATCTTTCCAAAGGGCCTCAGTGTACAGTGATTAGGAGCAGAGACCTCAGCTAACTCAACCCTCCTTAAGTGAGGACACTGAGGTTAACTTTGGAACCATTCTGCTGCCCTTGCTGAAAGCTGTTCACAACGAGCACCACCAGCACATGTGGTTCCGTTACTCAATGCTTTACCAACTGTGCTATCAGGGAGAGTTTACTCGATAGCAGTCAAACACCCATTGCCTCACTGCTCACACAAAGTATGAAAGGATACTATTACTCTTCAGATCTCTGTGGATAATAGACTTTGCATGTAGGTAGCTGTGACAAAGAAAAGCCGTCATTAATATCCAATTTATTCAACATCAGTAACCTTCAATGCAAGACACAAGACTGGCCTACAGGACGAATGGCAAATGCCCTCAATGCACATAATGCAGTGCTGGTATGAAAAGCCCCAGGACACACACAGCTCTTCCATTTCCATTTCTAAGTTTGCTTCCTCCTCTCTTGGCAACAGTGTGATGCTATGGTACATCACACTGGGATGGTGGCATAGTCCAAGGGCATTGCTTCATTTGGAAGCTTGAAAAACAAGTGTCGGCAGAAACTGGGCCTGGGATATGTTAGAAGGTGCAACTGTTATCCACTAGGCCAGCAGGGAGAGGAAGGTCACTTTTCCAAACACTTATCTACGAAGCAAACCACGGCTTCCCTTGGAATCCCCAGCTTTCTTTTTGTGACTCAGATATCAGGCTCTCAGCCATTCCACACAGGTTTCTTTGGTCAGCAGAAACATCTTGGACTTACTCCATGCCCTGTGCAGTCTGGCGGGCAATGTCGATGAGCTTGATCATCTCGAACTTGGTCTCGATGATGTGAAGGTGGTGATACAGACTGGAACCCTCACACCACTGCGTCACAATGGCAAGCTGAGGCTTCGTTGTGTAACCCATAAAAAGGAGGATGTTAACGTGTCGGGTTTTTCTAGACAGGGAAAAAAAAATGTTTACATTAATTCATCAGCCAGCAAATGCCCCCAGTTCAAAATCGGGAGGTGAGGCAGGCCCTTCAGCATCTGACTGTTCTGGAACACATTACTGGGGTAGGCCAGGCGAACGAGACTGTGATGAAGGAAGGGTCAGGATCTATACAGAAGGGAACAGGCTGTTACAGACCAGGAAGTCTAATCCTATTAGAAATTCTTGTGTGTTTACTCCCATCTCATGTCACACCGGGGATCATGCTCCTGGAATATTCCATAATGAGTTTCTTGGGTTTATTGCCAACGTTTTACTTGTTCAACCTCAGCAATGAAGTGATTGGATGTTCTGAACTCATTTCATGCATGAGCAATGGCAGGCAAGAGGGGGAAAGAGGAGGCCAAAGTGGGGGACACAGAGGGGGCTCGTAGTGGGGACGGAACAGAATGGGGAGGGTAGGGTTGGAAGTTGCAGAAGCCAGGATAGGGAGGGGTGAAATTGGGGATGCAATAGGGGAGGCCAAAGTGGGGGACAAGATGAGGCAGATGGGGGGGAAAAGAATTTGGGAGAGAGTGGGAAGAGGAGGTATTGGGAGTAGGGGAAGCGGAGATGGTGGAGAGGAGGAGAAGGGGAGTGGTTGGGTAAGGAAATGAAGAAGAGAACACAGTGGGGAAAGGGGAGTGGAATAAAGAGATAGCATGCAACTGAGGAGGTACGACTGAGAAATGGAGTGTGGGCAATGTCCATGGGAAGATGAACTGTACTTTGTGGGAAATCAATTGGATACATTATTTCAAATGGAATGGAGTATAAAAATAGGGAAGTCTTGCTAAAACTATACAAGGCACTAGTTAGACCACACCTAGAATACTGTGAACAATTTTGGTCCCCTTATCTAAGGAATAATATACTGGCATTGGAGGCAGTCCAGAGAAGGTTCACTAGGTTGATCCTGGGTATGGAGGGATTTTCTTATGAGAAGAGGTTGAGTAGGTTGGGCCAGTAGTCATTGCAGTATAGAAGAATGAGAGGTGACCTTATTAAAACATATAAGATTCTTAGGGGGCTTGACAGGGTAGATGCTGAGAGGTTGTTTTCCCTTGTGGGAGAGTCTAGGACCAGAGGGCATAATTTCAGAGTAAGGAGACACCCATTTAAGAGAGATGAGGATGAATTTCTTCTCTTAGAGGGTACTTAATCTGTGGAATTCTTTACCACAGAGGGCTGTAGAGGCTGGGTTGTTAAGTATATTCAAAGCTGAGATGGATAGAAATAGAAATAGAAATGGCCACCAAATAGAGACCAGCTCTAACTTCAGACGAGTTCTTTTATATATTTCAACCCCCGTCAGAAGGCTCCGATGGCAGTGGCTAGAAACACGACTGCAGGCATATTTGATCCTGCAACAAAAAACAGAAAATGCTCAGGACGTCCAGAAGCATCTTTGGAGAGAAAAACATAGTTAATGTTTCAGATCAATGAAAGTTCTGATGAAAAGCCATCATTTTTAAATGTTAACTCTGTTTCTTTCTCCACAGGCGCTGTTAGACCCGCTGAGTGCTGACAGCATTTTCTGTTTTTGTTTCAGATTTCCAGCATCCGTAGTATTTTGCTTTTGAATTTCTTGCCACTTTTGCCAGTGCTAAGGTCTGTCAGGGAGCAGGCCTCAAGGGCCTCCCAGTGCTGCTCCAGGACAGGAAATTCAGTGCTGCTGAGGATGAACTGATGCAATTTATATTGGGTCTGCTTTCTCCCCTCCAATACTTGTGACGGGTAGAGGCGAGAGAGGAGGGGCCAGAAATATCAGCCCCTTGAAATTCCCAGCTTCAATTTCTACTCAATGCTGTTAGTTATTCTTAGTTGGTGCAGCAATTGGGATGTCAATATCAGCCTCAGTAAAGAAGGAAGAAAATAATGAGGTAAGGTCTCTTTGTTAATCCCTGATTGCTATTCCATCATTTCTTTTGGAAAGCATCGATCTGAATTGTTTGATGGAAATAATCTGCTCAACTGTGATGCCCTAGTTGTCAAGTATCTTGCTGATGGTCACTGTCATGGTTCCTAAATGAAATTTGCCACTTGGGTTGGGTATCAATGAACCGTTAGCAGCTAAATTTCAGCCCCAGGAGGAGCAGAGAAAATTGATGGGTGGGTGAGGGGGGTGTGGGGTGGGGAAGGCGTTATAGGCAACTCTATCCCGGTAGTAGAATGGCAATATTTTTTTTTAAAAGAATAATGCAAACTGAAGATGGTGAAGTGCATATCTTCAAACGTTGACATGGTTTATAATTCCCAGAGATCTGCTTAATGAATCACACAACAGACAGTCCGTCGTCAATGATCTCAAAAACAGATTCATGCAAATATATAAATTTTTGGTGATCTGAACTAAGTCTTATCATATAATATGGTAAATTCAACTTCCAGCAAACGTAAATGCTATACATTTAAGGGTTCAACGTATACATGTCAGATTTATGTTTCTACGCAGCAGTGTTTTGTTTTGCCAAGTTGAACATTGTTTAAACTGATCGATCTTATTAGGATTTTTAAATTGTCCCAGTGCTTTGTGTTCCTGGTTTTCGTCTTTAAAATTTTACTATGTACATACACTGATAACTTGAGTCCAAAAGTCATTATTTGCAGTGCTAATGTGTGAATGGTTCATACTATTGTCTGACATTCCCAGTTGCTTTAAAAGGATTAACAGTTCTACTAAAGCAATGAGGCTTTGTTCAGGTAACATTCCTGTCACTGAATTGGAAGGTTATGTGTTTGAGCTCTATTCCTGATGGCGAATGGAGACAAGAATCTCTGAACATCCACCAGGGTACTCATTGTCATCAATTTAAATTTTAAATTTTAACTAATCCTTCAACGGCTAAATGAGCTGAGTCATTAAGTGGCTGAACCGAGGGGCGAGGTCTCAGGTACGGTTCTGTTCCAGGCTATGAGTTAGTACGATTGCTACAATTGACCTTGGTGGCCATGGCTTAGGATGAGGAGAAGAAATGCATGTTCCCATTCTGGCCACTAGAGACCTCTGCTAGAAATGCAGATGTGCGCAGTGAGGGCAGGTTCATGATTATCCCATGATTGAATAGGTGTCGCCACTGATTGCCAGGAGTCCTAATAAGCTCCCATCTCCTGTGGGACGCTATCTGGGATCATACCCAGCACAGAGTTAAGACCTCCTGGAGATGTGGGGAGTGGAAAATATTGGCAAAAGGAGAAAATAATTTTTTTTATATTCATGGGATATGGGCATCGCAGGCCAGCATTTATTACCCATCCCTAATTACCTTTGAGAAGGCGGTAGTGAGCTGCCTTCTTGAACCGCTGTAGTCCATGTGGTGTAGGTACACCCACAGTGCTGTTAGGGAGGGAGTTCCAGGATTTTGACCCAGCAACAGTGAAGGAACGGCGATATATTTCCAAGTCAGGATGGTGAGTGGCTTGGAGGGGAACTTCCAGGTGGTGGTGTTCCCATGTGTCTGCTGCCCTTGTCCTTCTAGATGGTAGCAGTCATGGGTTTGAAAGGTGCTGTCTAAGGAGCCTTGGTGAGTTCCTGCAGTGCATCTTGTAGATGGTACTCACTGCTGCTACTGTGTGTCAGTGGTGGAGGGAGTGAATATTTGTGAAAGTGGTGCCAATCAGCCAGGCTGTTCTGTCCTGGGATGTGTTGAGCTTCTTGAGTGTTTTGGGAGCTGCACTTATCCAGACAAGTGGATAATATTCCTGACTAGTTCCCCATAGATGGTGGACAGGCTTTGGGAGTCAGGAGATGAGTTACCTGCTGCAGGATTCCTAACCTCTGACCTGCTTCTATAGCCACAGTATTTATATAGCTAGTCCAGTTCAGTTTATGGTTATTGTTTACCTCCCTGGGATGTTGATAGTGTGGGATTCAGTGATAGTAATGCCATTGAATGTCAAGGGGCGATAGTTAGTTTCTCTCTTGTTGGGGATTGTCATTGCCTGACACTTGTGTGGCACAAATGTTACTTGCCACTTGTCAGCCCAAGCCTGAATATTGTCCAGGTCTTGCTGCATTTGGACATAGACTGCTTCAGTATCTGAGGAGTCACGAATGGTGCTGAACATTGTGGAATCATCAGCGAACATCCCCACCTGACCTTATGATGGATCGAAGGTCATTAATGAAGCAGCTGAAGATTCAGTAAGGGAATCAAAAGTAATGGAAAAAGGCAGGAAAGTGGAGTTGAGGATTATCAGATCAGCCATGATCTTACTGAATGGCGGAGCAGACTTGATGGACCAAATGGCCTACTTCTGCTCCTACGTTTTATGGTCTCACTGTCAATAATCCACACCAGTCTCTTTTAAGTTATAAGCTGTTCACATTTTGCCCATGCCCATGTCTGCAGTAAGTGTTTGAAGTTTGAGCAGCTTCAGCTCAAAGTTTATGAACTGGAGGCTGAACTACAGACACTGCAACGCATCAGGGTGGGGGAAAGTTACCTGGGTTCTTTGTAAGAGGAGGCAGTCACAACTCTTAAGACAGGGTCTTCTGATTTGGTCAGTGGTCAGGGACAGGAGAGTGTGACTGCAAGTGAGGCAGGTAAAGGGACTCAGAGGGCAGGAGCGCAGGAACCTCAACCTTTACAATTGTCCAACAGGTTTGAGGTTTCATAGCTTGTTTGGATGTGAAGAGTGGGGGCTGTAGCATGGATAATCTAACTGGCTATGGCACCACGGTACAGGAAGCCATTCAATTTTGGGCGGGGGGGGCAAAAAGGAATGTAGTGGTAATAGGGGATAGTTTAGTCATAGGGATTGACACCGTTCTCTGCAGCAAAGAGCATGAGTGCAGACGGCTGTGATGCCTGCCCGGTGAAAGGGTGTGGGACATCCGCTTGGGGCTGGAGAGGAACTTGCAGTGAGAGGGGGAGGACCCAGTCGTTGTGGTCCATGTAGGTACCAACAACATAGGCAGGGCAAAGGAGGAGGTTCTGCATAGTCAATATGAGGACCTAGGCACCAAGTTAAGAAGCAGAACCTCAAAGGTCCTAATCTCTGGATTATTACCTGAGCCACACGCAAATTGGCATATGACAAATCAGATTAGGGAGATGAATGTGTGGCTCAAAGACTGGTGTGGGAGAAATGGGTTCCGGTTTATGGGGCACTGGCACCAGCACTAGGGAGAGTGGGATCTGTGTCATTGGGACAGTCTACACTCTAATCGTGCTGGTGTTCTTGCAAGCTGCAGAAATAGGGAGCTAGAGAGGGTTTTAAGCAAAATAGTGGGGGCAAGGGATTAAATTTGGAAAGATGTGGTAAAGCAAAAAGCATAGACAAGACAAAAGAAAAAGATATTATGGGAAATGAAAAACAGACCATGACAGCAAGGGATAGAGAGTACAAATTTAACAGTAAATCAACAGATGAAACTAGAGGCGATAAAAAGAATAAAGGAATAAAACTAAAAGCTCGGTCTCTGAATGCACATAGCATTCGAAACAAACCAGATGAACAGAGAGCACACAGAAATAAATAATTACGATTTGATAGCCATTATGGAGACATGGCTGCAGGAGGACATGGATTGGGACCTGAATATTGAAGGGTACAGGATATTTAGGAAGGAAAGGAAGCAAAGAAAAAGGTGGAGGAGTGGCTCTGTTAGTTAATGATGGTATTAGCACAATAGAAGTGACCAGGATGTGGAAATGGTTCACGTAGAGATGAGAAATGGTAAAGGCAAGATGTCACTTGTGGGAGTTGCGTACAGGCCCCATATCAGTAACCACATGGCGGGGTTGAGCATAAAGGAAAAAATAATTGGAGCTTGTCGGAAAGGCATGGCGATAATCATGGGAGATTTTAATTTACATATAGACTATAAAAGTCAGATGGGCAAAGATAGCCTAGATGAAGAGTTCATTGAATGCTTTCGGGATAGTTTCTTAGAACAGCATGTTATGGAGCCAACTAGAGAGCGGGCTATACTAGACATGGTATTGTGCAATGAGATGGGAGTAATTAATGATCTCATAGTGAAGGTGCCCCAAGGTAGCAGCGACCATAATATGATTGAATTTTACATTCAGTTTGAGGGAGAGAGGAGTGGGTCTAAGACTAAGTTTTAAACTTAAATAAGGGCAATTACGAGGGTATGAAAGCCGAGCTGGCTAAAGTGAATTGGCAAATTAGGTGAAGGGATAGGTCAATAGAGTTGCAGTGACTAATATTTAAGGGGATATTTTAGAATGCACAGAATAGACATATTCCAACAAGTGAGAAAAGGTACAAGGGACGGACACACCATCCATAGTTAACTAGAAAGGCCAAAGATAGTATCAAACTTAAAGAAAAAGCATATAATTGTGCAGACACAGGTGCAGGTCGGAAGATTGGATACAATATAAAGAACAGCAAAGAATGACTAAAAGGCTAATAAGGAGGGAAATATTAGAGTATGTGAGAAAGCTAGCCAGAAATATAAAAACAGGAAAGAGTTTTTAAGAAATATTTAAAAGAAAAGAGTTAACAAAGTGAGCGTTGGCCCTATAAAAAGTGAGTCTGGAGAATTGATAATGGAAAACAAAGAGATGGCAGATGAATTGGACAGGTATTTTGCATCAGTTTTCATTGTAGAGGATACAAGTAACATCCCAGAAGCAGCTATAAACCAGGAAATGGAAGTGGAGAAGGAAGTCAGGAAAATTACTGTCACAAGAGAAGCGGTAGTGAGTGAATTGTTGGAGCTGTGGGCCGACAAGAGCCCAGGTCCTGATGGACTTCGTGCTAGGGTCTTAAAAGAAGTGGCTAGTGAGGTAGTTGATGCATTGGTTTTAATTTTCCAAAACTTCCTAGATTCAGGAAAGGTCCCATTAGATTGGAAGATAGCAAATGTAACTCAAAAAGGGAGGGAGACAGAAAGCGGGAAACTACAGACCAGTTAGCTTAACATCTCTCATTGGGAAAACGTTCAAAGCTATTATTAAAAAAGTTACAGCATGGCACATGGATAATCTCAAGGTCATCAGGCAGAGTCAACATGGTTTTGTGAAAGGGAAATAATGTTTAACCAACTTATTGGAGTTCTTTGAGGAAGTAACATGTGCTGTGGATAAAGGGGAACTGTTGGATGTACTGTACCTAGATTTCCAGAAGGCATTTGATAAAGTGCCACATCAAAGGTTATTGGGAAAATAAAAGCTCATGGTATAGGGGGTAACACATTGGCATGGATAGAAGATTAGCTGGCTAACAGGAAGCAGAAAGTAGGCATAAATGGATCTTTTTCAGGTTGGCAAGATGTAACGAGTGGTGTGCCACAGGGATCAGAGCTGGAACTGCAACTGTTTACAATTTATATAAATGACTTGGATGAAGAGATTGAAGGGCTGGTTGCCAAATTTGCTGATGACACAAAGATAGGGAGGAAAGTAAGTTGTGAAGAGGACATAAGGAGGCTACAAAAGGATATAGATAGGTTAAGTGAGTGGGCAAAGATGTGGCAATTGGAGTATAATGTAGGAAAATGTGTACTTGTCCATTTTGGCATGAAGAATAAAAGAGAAGTATATTATCTAAACGGTGAGAGATTGCAGAGCTCTGAGGTGCAGAGGGATCTGGTTGTTGTAGTGCATGAATCACAAAAGGCTAGTATGCAAGTAATTTGGAAAGCTAATAGAATGTTATCATTTATTGCAAGGGTAATTGAATTCAAAAGTAGGGAGGTTATACTTCAGTTGTACAGGGCACTCGAGAGACCACATCTGGAGTACTGTGTACAGTATTGGTCACCTTATTTAAGAAAGGATATAAATTCGTTGGAAGCAGTTCAGAGAAGGTTTACCAGACTAATACCTGGAATGGGTGGGTTGTCTTATGAGGAAAGGTTGGACAGACTAGGCTTGAATCCACTGGAGTTTAAAAGAGTAAGAGGCGACTTAATTGAAACATAAGATCCTGAGGGGTCTTTACAGAGTGGAATTAGAGAGGATGTTTCCTCTTGTGGAAAAATCTAGAGCCAGGGGTCACTGTTTAAAAATAAGGGGTCGCCCATTTAATACAGAGATGAGGCAAATTTTTTTGATTGAGGGTTGTGAGTCTTTGGAATTCTCTTCCTGAAAAGGTAGTGAAAGCAGGGTCTGAATATTTTTAAAGCAGATAGAATCTTGGTAAGCAAAGGGTGATGGGTTATGGAGGGTACGTGGGATGCAGATTTCAGGTTACTATCAGATATGCCATGATCATATTAAATGGAGG
Organism: Cetorhinus maximus; assembly: GCF_964194155.1. NCBI lineage: Eukaryota > Metazoa > Chordata > Chondrichthyes > Lamniformes > Cetorhinidae > Cetorhinus > Cetorhinus maximus. Next base: position 76,810,551 of record NC_135900.1, on the reverse strand, counting down.
AGCAGGCTCGAAGGGCTGAATGGCCTATTCCTGCTCCTTGTTCGTATGTTCTACTGTTTTGCATGCATGTGGTCCTACACTGTAGCTTCACCAGGTTGGTATCTCCGTTATGTTCTTCAGGACTCGGTCACCAGTGGTGTTACTGAGCCACCTTTAATCATGGACATTGATGTCCCCTACCCAGAGTACCCTTGCTACCCTCAGTGTTTCGTCCAGGTGCTATTCAATATGGATTCATCAGCTGAAGATGGGTGGTAGGTGGTGTCAAGAAGATATAATAATGTCTATAATGTTATTGGAAATTATTTTAAAATAGAGCTTTGTTGTGTGTGTGTGTGTGTGTGTGTGTGTGTGTGTGTGTCTTAATTAGGTTAAAGCCAGCTGGTCTAGAGGCTTTGATGTATAGAAGAGAAGTAGGTTTGAAATGTTAATTAGGTAAACATGGGGGCAATTTTCATTTTTTCTTTAAACAAATTAGTGTAGCTTGGGCGCAAAGAGAGGGAGTGAAACATTACACCTAACCAGGTGAAGCTCAGAAACAGTGCGTTTGTTTATTTTTCCCAAGGATTACTAATAAAGTGGGTATTATGAAAGGGTCTTATTATCAGAAGAGGTAAAGTTCAAAAGACATAGTGATACATGGAAATTTGTATTCATAGAGGAAAGCGTGTATAAAGGAAGAGAAGGCTGTTGGTAAGAGAAGAGGGATTCTAAGATCTAAAGTCTCCAGCATGTAGGCCTTAAGCCGCAGTCTACAAGGACCCAGAGCTGAAAGAAACTCATTTTGAATGCAACTATCTAGAATGTGCTTTCCCAGGGGTCTGTTTAAACATGCGTGTTTTACCATTGCCTTACTGGAGATGTAACTAGCAGTCAGATTAATTAGGGGATTTTTGTAGTTATTATTGTAGTAATTTTGTAGACATATGTATGTGCTTATAATCTGTCTTGTATTAATAAATGTTTAATTTAGTTTTATAAAAAACCTCTCGTGACTTGGTGGTCTTATTACTACTGAATTCAAAGCCTGCAACTCAAAACATACAAATGCAAAATTGGTTATGACAGTTGTTTCAAGTTTCCCTCTGGGATTTGAACAGCTCAGCATTTACCATCAGCTGTGTCATAATAATCAGCAAGAAGTTTTCTTGCCCTTGTTTGACCTGATGCCTTCTTGGGGCCCTAGAGTCAATGTTGAGGACTCCCAAAGCCATTCCCTCCTGACTGCATACTGCTTTATTGCCACCTCTGATGGATTTGTCCTCCTGTTGGGATAGGACATACTCGATAGAGATGGCTGGAAGGTGCAATTTGGTGATATTAACTATTTTAGGCTTTTGCTTGACTAGTCCATGGGAAAGCTCTCCTATTTTTATCACAAGTTCTGAGATATTGGTGAGGAGGGCTCTGCAGGGCTGACTGGGCTGCGTATCCAGTGCCTAGGTCACCATAAGCAGCTTTTTCTTTAGTTAAGCACATTTAAATTTCACTAGCTGCCATGGTGGGATTTGAACACATGTCTTCAGGTCATCAATCCAGGTCTCTGGATTACTAGTCCAGTGACATAACGACAATACTCCTGTACTGGCCCTCTAATGACATCACACCATCTATGGGGACAGCACACCATCTGTACAACAATCATCAATACTTAATTCATGGCTTGCTAATCAATTGATAGGTTTTGTCTTTCAGGATTTCTGTCACCCTCTTACCTGAGGACTCCCACTTCATTCTTAAAGGCTTGTAGCTGTTGAGGAGTTGGAGCTGTAACATTAAGCATCTTCACTGCAACATCACCTGTGAACAAATAGCATTGATAGCATATGGCACAACAACAGAACAGGTTAACCTTAAAGGGAGTGAATGGCTACCACAGCTACCAAAATACCAGCAGCGTTAGCCTCAAAAGAAGATCCAGCTCACTCAATGGATGACAGCTGGTCCAATCAGTAACTCAGCTATCAAAAATGAATAAGTTCTAACCTCCAATGAGTGCTTAACTCAGGCAGGATGGAGGCCCCCTCGGATGGGGCAAAGGGGATGGAGAAGAGAATCACTCTTGACAGCTGCCCAATTACCCCTGCTGGAAAGTGAGCGTGCATAGACATTGTGCCAGGACAGGATTAGACTCAACTAAAAGCTAACATGCAGGTACAGCAAGCTATTAAGAAGGCAAATGGTGCGTTGGCCTTTATTATAAGAGGATTTGAGTTTAGGAGTAAATATGTCTTACTGCAATTATATAGAGCTTTGGTGAGGCTGCTCCTGGAGTATCGTGAACAGTTTTGGTCTCTTTACCTAAGGAAAGATATACTTTCCATAGAGGAAGTGCATCAAAGGTCAATTCCTGGGATGGAGGGATTGTCCAATGAGGAAAGGTTAAATAGACTGGGCCTTTAGTCTCTGCAGTTTAGAAGAGTGAGAGGTCATCTCATTCAAACATACAAAATTCTTCCAGGGCTTGACCAGATAGATGCAGGAAAGATGTTTCCCTTGGCTGGGGGTATGGGGGGGATGGTGGCAGGCTCTAGAACCAGCGGACAGAGTCTCAGAATAAAGGGCAGGCCATTTAGGACTGAAATGAGGAGGAATTTCTTCACTCACAGGGTGGTGAATCTTTGGAATTCTCTGCCCCAGAGGGTTGCAGAAACTCAGTCGTTGAGTATGTTCAAGACTGAGATTGACAGATTTCTACATATTAAAAAACATCAAGGGATACGGGGATAGTGCAAGAAAATGGTGTTGAAGCCGATCAGCCATGATCGCATTGAATGGCGGAGCGGGCTCAAAGTGCTGAATGGCCTACTCCTGCTCCCATTTATGTTCTTATGTAACCTCTTTGCAGTCAACAGCCTGCTGACATTAGCTGTCAAGGTGAATAATGACACAGACAAGAAGTGAATGCAGCAGCCATAGAGACCTATTATAAGATGGAGTCAAGGCCTTCAAAGGAGGACAGGGAGAAAACTAGGAAGGAAAAGGTCCCAGGCAATTCCAATTCCAAGGATTTGGCAATGTTCCCAAAGGTGACCCTTGCAGATTGATTCCACAGTCAGCACCTTCAGAAGAAAAGGGATGACCAAGGATCAAATCGTGTTCTGTATATTTTTGCCAGCCAGATCTTAGAATGCTATTGAATCTATCCAATATTTTTCCTCAAGCATCCTATTGTAAGAGCATGAGCCTATTCTGCCACGCATTAAGATTTGTATTCAGCTCCTTTTGCCCACATTTAATTTGACATCACTTGATACCATTATCAAAAATCTATCGATCTCAGTCTTGAATGTTTCAATTGACCGACGAGTATTATCCATTTTTGGCAGTGTACATGAGGCACTGAGTGGTCATTATTGGTCTCAAATTAACGCACCTTCAATGATATCAAAGGTCTTCAAAATATAGTTGGAGTCTTGATTGGGAGTAATAGAGAGAAAACTTCCATGGGCCAAATGGTCTTTCCTCAATCTCGTACCTTGGTGATTGCACCAACAGACCTGGTCAAACAAGCCTCACCCATCACTGTCACAACCACCAGGCAAGTTAGTGCCTAATAACATATATTCTGCATTTATTGCATAGGATGCTAGGCTTTTCTTTTTGTCTTTATTGGTGGGGCAGGGGGGAAAGAGAGAGAGAGATGTCAGGGGTGTAGACAGGGGCACTCACTTTCTGTGGCCTATTTCTTTTTTACCTGTAAAAAGTGAGATCCCGTGACCATGGCAATGACAACACTGAACAATTAAAGCTGCAAGATGTTACATTAACTGATCATGGAGGGGGTCTGGATTGCAGCCACACTCTATTCTCAGGAAGTGCGCAGAAGCTACGGCTTGATCAAAGCCCAAGCTGCAGCTTCTCAGCCCTCCGGACCTTCAAAGACACTTCAACACCACCCAGTGCATTCCAAAAATCTAACATTGAATCCAGGAAACAATTCACCAGCTGAATACCTATGCACCACTTTTTCTCCCAGTAAAACAAAGGTTAGCCACTGCAAGGGTTTCAAACAGATGGCACACTCACAACAATGGCCCAAATACAGTCGCAGTCACGGGGGGGAAATATGGTGAGAATTCACTGGGCACAGTACTTGTTTCATTCTGCACTGAATTCTTTACTTTTGAAGCTAGTTCACTAACTCCGAAATCCAAAAGTCTGGTGGCTTGTTGATCAGTTTGAGCCAAGTTACTTTCTGAAAGAAAACCGGAAGGCTTCTTTTAATACATCCGTCTCCTCATGTTTATACACTGATATGATGCCATTGCCCAATGTACTTCCAAATGAGGACAGGGTAGACAGAAATTACAGAACATTCCTGTTGTCTTTAAGAGGGGAGCCTCATTTTAACAAGGAGTCTTTATCCAAATTGTTCCATCATTGGCAGTGAACTTAAGAACACCCATCTGTAAAACATAGCAATTATATACTATAAATGACTCTCAGATGAGTTGCAAGTGCCCGAAATGGCTCTACTGTGCAGTGACATTCACTCAAAAGTTTTGGCACTTTGGGATCACCGAGATGTTCAGATATACATCAAATAGCAGCGATCCTTTCCAAGGCAATTCCAACCTCCTCATTACGTACCGTGCCATTTTCCCTTATACACTGTTCCAAACGAGCCTGATCCTATTCTTTGGCCCAGTGTAATCTGTCCTTCTGAAATCTCCCAGTCGTCGCTGGAGTCCCTCCGCCCAAGAGTTTTCTACGAAGCAGAAACAACCATAAACAGAAGGTAATAAAAACCAGGTTAAACTTTTGTAGTGCAATTATTAAATACCATTCAATATGAAAGTCCCATTTACTCTGACTCTGCTCTCGTAACAAGTGCCATTCACACCCATCTTTCCGTGAGGGCCAACATTCCATCCATTATCTTGCTCAAAGAAGTTTCAATATACAGTGCGACAAGTGTTTATCACTGTGAGTTCTCAAGTTGCAAATTCTGAGTTCCAATCGCTCTACTGAAAGACCTGACCCTTGATGTCTTAGGCATCTTTCTTGAACTTTGGCAGGAAGGTGTCTGTTACTATGACTTTCCATCAATGGAAGAAGATGATCAAGAGAATGAGCAAGTTACCAAGATGGTCAGGTGGATGTGGACTCATGAACAACCAAATGGAAACATGGTAGTGTTGGTATTCTGAAGGAATGAAATTGAATGGGCCAAAGGGCCTTCTGCATCATCTGAACCTATCACAAAGTGAGCTACACAGCATGAGATGTAGCAGGTTTTGAAAGTGGGCCAGGATTGCAGAATCACAACTAACATCAGCAGAAAACCCATTTAACCACCAAACGCATCTCTTCCCTCCAATATTATCTACCCTTCCCTCTCCCCCACAACTGCCTTGAAGGCTATTTCACCACAAGCCATCCCCAACCCAAACTTTGGCCCTGCTCCTACTGAAAAATCCACAACCATGCACACTGCCAGCAGGAGGGCAGCCAAAAGTGGGAACTCTTGCCGATCCCTCCCTTTCTAGCTAGCAGCCACTTTTGCCTCCCTTCAGGCCTGAGATTCCCCCACTTCTCTGTGCAATGTCCCAGTAAAGTACCTCAGCCCCTCATCGCCATTATACAAGACAGAGCAAGAACAATCTTCTTCTTACCATCTTATTGCGGTCTTCAGATGATGAGGATGATGACTTCCTCTCTCTCGGCTGAGTACCAGGTGACTTCTGCAACGTTTTGACGCTAGTCAGAGAACCGGGCAGCGAAGCAGGCGGGGTGGCAGAGAGTCCCGACGTGGACCCTGTTTACATTTTGTTTTAAATAAAATTGTGACAAGAGTGGGTAGAGAGGAATCAAGAGGTAAGAAAGAAAGCAGAATCATTACTACAGCAAAGAGTCATCCAAAAAAAAGGCGAGCAGCTAAACTATGAAGTTGGACAGCCCATGCAGGGTACGACACTGGTGAATGATCTCGCAGCCAAAGTGGCTCCCCAAATAAGGAGTGACCATGCACAAACCGATGCTATATCTTTGATTAAGAGTTAGGGATGGAAAGAGAAATAGAGAAGCGTGAAGTTTGGCCTTCAACAGAAAATTTCCTGTTCATGTTGCAGTGAGTCAGCTAAGCAGCAAAGTTAAAAAGCAGCTCGCCCTCTCTCATTACTAACCCTGTGCAGCGGATAAACTGTTATTGTGAGGTCAGGGTTGCTGTGTAATTCAAACTGTTCACGTTTTTGTGCCTACTTCAGACTGGAGCAAAAAATAAGTAGCTAGAGATAAATATATTGGATGCCTTGATGGGAGTCCAGTAGGACAAAAACCAAGTGCTTCATGACTATTAGTTTTAGGGGGAGTTTATAGTCGATAATTGCAAATATTGCTTTTACTTAATCGAGAGTTCACGCTCAGACTGCATTGAAGGGTGTCTACATACAACAAACAGACACATTTAGGGCCGGTACAATAGTCAATGAAATGTGGTCTGCATTAGTGAGCTTCTGAGCAAGGGTGCAACTTGCTTTACTCCTCCAACCCCCCCTACTCCCACCCAGCTGAGAAAGGCCAAACAGGTCAGGAGCTATCAGCTTCAAACTCCAATTTCCCTGGACTTTGGTCAGGGATAATAATTGGCTTCAGCATTACAAGGAGTAAAAATACACACCCCTGGCGATCTCTTCTGCCCCCACACACCCAAACGCCCTCAGCCCCAGCCACTTCTCAATCCAACACCTCCTGCTGAAAAGAAAGGTATAGGTCTGGGGTTTGGGATTGACCCGAAAGTCAAATAGCTTGCTACACCTCCTGAATAGACTCCCAGATAAAGATATGCTATTTGGCTGAGGGAGCACAGAGGGTAGCTAGCAACCATGAAACTATACCCAGCTAGTGCCAGCTCCCATGGTACTGCACTCCAGAAAGAGAGTCAGCAGCACTGGTACTGCACTCCAGAAAGAGAGTCAGCAGCACTGGTACTGCACTCCAGAAAGAGAGTCAGCAGCACTGGTACTGCACTCCAGAAAGAGAGTCAGCAGCACTGGTACTGCACTCCAGAAAGAGAGTCAGCAGCACTGGTACTGCACTCCAGAAAGAGAGTCAGCAGCACTGGTACTGCACTCCAGAAAGAGAGTCAGCAGCACTGGTACTGCACTCCAGAAAGAGAGTCAGCAGCACTGGTACTGCACTCCAGAAAGAGAGTCAGCAGCACTGGTACTGCACTCCAGAAAGAGAGTCAGCAGCACTGGTACTGCACTCCAGAAAGAGAGTCAGCAGCACTGGTACTGCACTCCAGAAAGAGAGTCAGCAGCACTGGTACTGCACTCCAGAAAGAGAGTCAGCAGCACTGGTACTGCACTCCAGAAAGAGAGTCAGCAGCACTGGTACTGCACTCCAGAAAGAGAGTCAGCAGCACTGGTACTGCACTCCAGAAAGAGAGTCAGCAGCACTGGTACTGCACTCCAGAAAGAGAGTCAGCAGCACTGGTACTGCACTCCAGAAAGAGAGTCAGCAGCACTGGTACTGCACTCCAGAAAGAGAGTCAGCAGCACTGGTACTGCACTCCAGAAAGAGAGTCAGCAGCACTGGTACTGCACTCCAGAAAGAGAGTCAGCAGCACTGGTACTGCACTCCAGAAAGAGAGTCAGCAGCACTGGTACTGCACTCCAGAAAGAGAGTCAGCAGCACTGGTACTGCACTCCAGAAAGAGAGTCAGCAGCACTGGTACTGCACTCCAGAAAGAGAGTCAGCAGCACTGGTACTGCACTCCAGAAAGAGAGTCAGCAGCACTGGTACTGCACTCCAGAAAGAGAGTCAGCAGCACTGGTACTGCACTCCAGAAAGAGAGTCAGCAGCACTGGTACTGCACTCCAGAAAGAGAGTCAGCAGCACTGGTACTGCACTCCAGAAAGAGAGTCAGCAGCACTGGTACTGCACTCCAGAAAGAGAGTCAGCAGCACTGGTACTGCACTCCAGAAAGAGAGTCAGCAGCACTGGTACTGCACTCCAGAAAGAGAGTCAGCAGCACTGGTACTGCACTCCAGAAAGAGAGTCAGCAGCACTGGTACTGCACTCCAGAAAGAGAGTCAGCAGCACTGGTACTGCACTCCAGAAAGAGAGTCAGCAGCACTGGTACTGCACTCCAGAAAGAGAGTCAGCAGTTTCACAGGCTAGCTGCTTACTGGTCTATTCATTAACCTTTCACACAAGCAGTAAAAAATTTTCATTAGTTATGTTGCCTAAAGTAAGCTTATTAGCTTAAAGAGTTAAATACATTTCAAGCACAATCTCAGCACCTTTTGGTTTTGCACATCAGTCTCAAAGAATCCTTAGTGATAACATGCTCTAAAAAGTGAGTACATTATTGGGAAAGAATGAAGGTAAAAAAGAACATTTAGAAAAAATAATTCTTCCCCCCGCACCCCCAAAAAGCATAGAATACAAATGTAAGAAAAAGCACACTATGTAAACTGTGTGCCTTTCATTCTGGCTCAGACTGCATACCAAAACCACTTAAATGAATGTCAAATCTGTATTTAGTTTATGAAAGATAAATTGCCTTCAAAACAATTTTTAAATAATAAAGCGAAGAATTTTTTTGCCAAAGCAATTGCTATAGGGCCGATAATTTGTGTTAATGAGCAGTTTGATAACCCAGAGAAAAGGCACATCATCTCTACCACTAAACTTAAAGAGTGACTCTAAATTATAAAACAGTGCAGGAATGTGTTCGACAAGGAAAACAGGTGCTGATCAGAAGCAGTATTTTGTTTCTAGGCCTCGAGAAAGGTCAATGTGATTCTTGTTTTCCCCAGACTTGTACAGCAGTGATTTTCCCTTCCTTCCCTCTCTGCTGTTCCCTCTTCAGATTCCCATCCCATCGCCTCTCCTGCTTTCCCCTGATCCCAGGATACTGCTGCTTGCTATCTTCTTGTTGAAGGCCACAATCCCAAATAGTCACAGTGACTGAACTTCAAAGTATGTGACTAGCTTGTGAAGAGCTTTGGGGCATGTGGGGGACATCAAATGCACGTTTAGTGACATGAGTGCTCATTCTCAGTAATGCTCCAACCCTGATGATGTTAGTGATGGAGACCCAGGAGAGGGAGCAGGACAGGTGGGGCCACAGATCATGAGCCCAACTGCCTAGCTGAGCTGAAAATCATTTGCTAAAATAGACACCAAAGGAAGTATGCATGGCCTGTGCAGCAATGCTATCTACAGAACACAGCAACAGCACTCTCGACTGATGTGAGCACCCAAATTCAAACCATTCTTAGTGCAAACTGGGGGTAAAATTACAATTCCTGATAAAGTTGGCACTGGCATCAAACAGACAAACTGCACACTGGCTTTATTTTACTAATAAGGTCCAGGTGAGATCTCACCCTCAATGCAGCGCATTGAGAATGAAAGGAATCAACATACCCTGTTTGGCCAATAATGACCTCAAAACAAAGAAAATTCCAACATCTAGGTAACATCAAAAGTTGGCTGCATCTAAGGGGCAAAGGATACTTCAGCAGCCTACACCCAAGCAGCAGGGTGGGGAGCCCTCTAATAACTACGTCCACTTAAATGCACCTTAAGTGTTGTGATACTCCCACCAAAGGCACTTCACAAAGGGACAGATCAGCCACAAGCAGGAATGGGGAATGAGGTTTTGAGGAGCAATTATACATGTTGTTGGACAGATAGGTTGAGAAGGTGCACAAAGGTAACAAGTGGTTAGGGAGAAAGCTGCAGGTTGTGGGGGTCATGCTGACTGAAGATTGTGCCCTCAATGTGGGGCAGATGGCTCCGTGAGAAGAGGACACAGAGTACTGGGTGATTTGGAGTTAATATAGGGTGGAGGGCGGGGTCTGGCTGGGAAAGTCAAGTCCGGAGGTGACAATGTTGGCAAACTAGAATGGGATGCTCCCACTATGATCCAGGAAAAGAAATTAGGTGGAAGAAAGCAAAATGAATTTTTAAAACTGACTGATGTGCCACCTCCAATGCAACCTGTGAGCAGCACAGTTTGGAGACTGTTCAGGCTTTACCAAGAAACCAACAGCCATGCTGCAGAATAGCTCTAAATGACAAGCCCATGTTTGGAATGGCAGATAGGTTGAATATTCGGTCACCAATGTAACCTGTGCCAAATGGCTGAGAACCAGGAACCTACTGGGCTGATTGGGGCTTTGGAAACTGGGACGATTCCATTTTACCTTCCTTCAGGCAGGTGCCACAGAAGTACTTCCTGAAAAAAACACTTTCAAAATCAACTCTGATCAACCAAGAGATTCCTTTTTAGGGGGCGAGTCAGAAAAAGATCAACCTACTTCAGTGCTGGCATAAATTGGACATAGGGCTTCTCTGGCTACACCAGCTGCAACAGGATCGTCATCCTTCCTACAGGTCAGTGGAAGGAGCACAGTGCTGTCGCTAGCTATTTGTCCATGTATAAACAAACACATACAATGAGTTGGTACAATGGTAATATCTTTACACACCTTAGAAGTATGCTATGACAGCATATATAACATACAGGCTGGTGCCATATGCCAACATCACAGTTGAGTTCACCAGCTTTGATGCAGTCTGCAGAGTCCATTTGAAATGCCAACTTTCCATACCTCCTGGCCAACTCAAAAACCTAACTAACACAAACACAATATTTCATCCTACATTTTTGGTTAGTTTCTTTCCACCCCAAAAAACATGCTGGTATTGACATAATCTTGGGCATGTTTTGGGAGAGGTTCTGGCATTGGTCACAGAAACATTACCTCTGTTTCTCTCTCTGCAGATACTGCTCTGACCTGCTGAGCATTTCCAGCATTTTCTGTTCTTAGTTCAGATTTCCTGCATCTACAGTGTTTTGCGTTTGTATTAAGTTTCTGTACACTTGCTTGTTTTACGCATTGGCTAACACGTTCAATTGTTACTTGGATGCATTAACTAACCTGTTTCCCTCGGGTCACAAATGCTAAACAAGAGAGGGCCTTAAGGCATTTGGTCAGAGAAGATTAATCTCAACTGGTCACATTTAAATTTACATAATAGGATATAAATAAATGTAAAGCACCCCTTTCCTTTTCTTACATGACCACTTTACTGCATTCAGTAATGTATGTGTTAATTCAACCATTTCAAATGTGTAATATAGACTGTTTCTCTGTCATGTAATTTTACTAGTAATTTTGCATGTTCAATATTGTGATTTTTGCTGCAGCAACGACAATTGTTTACTAGCTTCTAATTCTGTGCCTCTGTCTCTGCGGCTAAGTTGAAGGAAGAGTGGGAAAAGCCCACTTTTATGTAGGTTTACCACAGCAGACCATGTGAATTATAAATACATGTGTATGCACTAAAGGTATGTTAATTATATGGTCGAGATACACATTTAAAGGTATTGTTTAATTAAGTACTGAGAACACTTGTAAAGAGAGACTGCTGGGAACACAGGGATACTAGGTAGGTAGGAAGCAGACATATGAGAGACTGCATTCTGTAAATAAACCTATTATCAAGTATTAGTATCTAGTCTCATACTTCACTAACTGGCTTAGAACTGAGTTAACAATAAGTACTAAAGGAACATACAAGATGCAGTGACTGTCCGCCATTATCATACCTCCTGCTCACCCCCATTTCTGTACATCTTCCCTCCCCCTTTGATCCAACATAAAGGCAAACTGTTGTAAAACAGTGCGTTGCAGCAAATCCTAAATCGTCTTAAAGCAATCTGATTTTCAGCATTTTCAGAGAAGAACACAGTTGAAATGTCCTTATGTCATTAATCTTAGGATATATATCCTTTTAAATTCTGCTGTACAGCCACTGTCCTTGGCCACATCTATTTGCTTCCCCCACCAACCCCCCTCCCCTTGTCCACCCTTCTAATTCAGGGCACTGGGCTTGATTTCTTTGCATGTTTACATTAAAATTTAATAGCTAGGCAGCCGGAGAAGCACTCGTGTGTCAAGACCTGGGTAGGATTGCTCACAAACTTACTGTCCATGAATCTGTTGTTTCTAGCTAACCATGTTTACGACTCTTTCCAGGCCTCTGTTCAATACTGCTTCTGATCGAGCTACCTGCTCCACAGTTCCTGTACAGAATGGGTCCGTGGAGTGGACATGAATCTCAGGTGGAGAAGCAGCGGTGAGAGAACTGGTGCGGTGCAATGTAAATGTTTGTGAGGGAGCGTGCACAGGTGGGTAAGCGAGGAGAGGTGCCCAAGTACCTCTGAATACGGGACCAGGCTCAAAATCAAAGACAATGTCATTGGGGTAAGATTGCAACAAAGGGCTGGGAGTCCGGGAGCGGTACTTCCTGAGGCACTTGACCGGCTGCGTCAAGGGGGCTGCGGGAAGAGAAAAGAAAAGGAGTAAAGGAGCAGGAATAAAAATCCCTGCAATAGGGTTCTTTCTTATTGGATAGAGAAAAAAATATTCAAAAAGGGCAAAAGAAACTTTGTGTACTATAGTAGGGTTTCTGCCGGAGGATCTTCCCCTGTTTCGTACAGTGCATGTCCATCAACAACTCTTTTTAATCAGAATAGAGACCAACGTTCTTATATCTGCACACTGGTTCCCAATGTAGCCGTGTCAGCCAAGATAACTTGCCTTGGGAGCATACAAGTGGACAGGCATCACAGCTTTTTCAGAAAGAGTGCCACAACTAGACTCTACCTAATGTGTTGAAGCTGCATCGGTCATACATTATTTTAGTGCACAATGTGCCCTGCCAGAAAGGAATCACATACTTAAATGGAGATCAATGCACCATTTCAAATTCTTTCCTATGTTGCTTTAAAAAATAAAAGAGGTGAAACTCCTTGTTTGCTATTTGCGATTCCACTAATTCCATAGGGGTTCAGCAGCAGAACAAAGCAAGAACAAGCCAGATTGGAGCTGACTATATTTTATCACAGCTCTGACAATCGCCTTAAACTAACTCAAATTCTCCCTTGTGCTCCCCCTCACCTATCCAGAATGGAGGTAGCACACATCCTGAGAGTGTAACCTAATATTGTAATTACTGGTGCCTAATGAATACTCTTCCAGTGTCTCAGCTGGTGAAGGCAGCGTAACTGAACCAATACAGACCACAAGGAACGCAGTCTATTGTCAGCCTGTGCTAAACTCACTACAGAGTGGGAGAAGAACAGCTCACTGGCTCCCCACTCTACAGGATAACCATCTGGTTCTAGTTTAGTGGGCAGGAGGAGTGAGAGGTTATTAATGAAAATGAAGAAGTGACAGTGAAAATATATAGCTGTCCATCAAAGTTCATTTCTCAAATCCTTTCCTTCATCAGCAGATACTCAGCCTCTCAAAGAAGTTCCTAAAATTTCAGCGAAGTCTAACCATGGGCAAGTGTAAGACTCTCCTACTCTATTCCCTTGAAATGTGAAGGCCAGACAATGACATGGTTACAGAGAGTTTCCGTCCAAACTGGTACTGGGAGAGAATTTTGATCCAAGTAACCCCGGGGGTGAAGGAAATGGTGGTGGCAGGTGTGGAATTAAGAGTGTCACAACATTAAAAATAATAGGCTGTGCTGCCAATTTTTTTTTCATGAACCAGATGGGTGTTTACAACAATCAATGATAGCTTCATGGGCATCATTACTGAGACTAGCTTTATATTCCTGATTTATTATCTGACCTTTATTACAGATTTATAATTGAATTTAAATTCCACCAGCTGCTGTGGTCCCCAGAGCATTAGCCTGGGCCTCTGGATTAGTAGTCAGTGACATTACCACTGTGCCACCTTCTCCAGCCCAATATTCTGAACAAGTTAGTGATACCATTGGCTCCTCACTTGCACATGCACTATAGCACTGGCTGCAGGTTCACGTGTACAATTCACAAACTGCTGGGACCTGAAGTGTGCCACTTTAACGAGTAAAACTGTCAGGTTTGACCCCCAAGCTCCAGGTCACAAAACACAGCACGACAGCCTTTTCTACCCGCATCAAGTCAAGACAGAATACACTGGCAGCCCTAGAGGTTTATCGAGTGAGTTGCTGAGCCACACTGACCCAGTGATCGCTCTCCTGTCTTTGCTGGGCTAACTCATTGCAACACAGCTGGGACACTGCAAGTGGCCTTAATTTCCCTGTGTTAGGGAGGGTAATTTTTTTCATTAAAAAGTCAGTTAAGATTCCCTGTCCTCATCATTAGCCAAGGATTGCTGCTGGAACGCGAGTTTGCAAAAAAACCAATGAGGCAGGCTCGAGCTCAACTGTGGTCAAATGGTCTACCAACCCATAAATTAGACTCATATATGAAAAATACCTGGGGTGAATTAAGAGGTTACGTCACTTTCTAGAAAAGAGCCAACACCTTCTGCTGAAGGATGGAGAGGGAAACATAGGCAACAAATATAAAATCATAAGAGGCAGATAGATACCAGAGGTGTGAACATGTTGAATTTTATTGTAGGAAGGTGAAAGGGTATTATAACAACTCAGCTTTTTGAAGGCCTTGCTGCTTTAGTATCTACATTGGTGCCTCTTCCCATGGCCTGAAAGGGTTTTCATTGCATGACTATTTCAGTGCCCCTCCAATAAATTGATTGACATCACTCTAGCACTTCATTGAAAATTTGCTCTCCATTAATAAAGGACCACAATAGGCTGTATTCAATGGGAGAACCAAGTTCAACTATAAGCAGCGTCTCCTTTGCCGGCTGGGTGAAATACATCTAGGCAGGTATCATTGGCATTCCCTGCTGGGCAACAACCCACAGCACAAATGCCATATGGTACCATTCAACACTAAGTTGGCAACACTACTCGGGGGCACACAGGAGAGCTGGTATAGGAAATGGAAAGAGCCACATTGGCACAGTAGAGGAAGGTCTACTGACAAACGCTGCATTATCCCAGCACTAACTCTTCACTTCAGGGAGCACAAAGTTCATGTGAAAAATAATTTGAGGGGAATAAAAATAATGAGCATACTAAGCCATGAAAACCTTGATGTTTTCTTAAAATCTCCACTAAGAAACCCACAAAATCTAAGGGCGTCAAAGTGTCACACGATGTGTTCTTACCTCCATCACTGCGCTGTAGACCCTGATCTCGGATCAGACCCTAGGGGACAAGGAACAAAGGTTAGCTGCATGCATTTATATTTTTGAGGACTCCAGGATGAAGTCAGGTTACTGAGTGGATGAGTTTCTGTCACAAGAGCAAGGTTTACATGAGGACCTAAGAAAGGATGTCTGAAGGTTGGAAAGGACCAAGAATTCTCCCCCTGCCCACCCACTCACACATCCCCCACCGCCCTCCACACCCACCCTGCACCCACCTCATCCCACCCCCGAACGAGAGATGAGTATTAATATCTGGCAGCACAATTGACAATTGGGTTAGGGAGAGGAGAGAACTAACCATGGTTCCCACTACTGAATGTTACACATTCATCTTCGCTGGAAAGGGCATGGCTCAGGGCTTTGGGAAAATCAACACCTCAGATGTGATGCCCCATGCTGAAATGGCCTCTCCACCCTCACTCTCTAGGCTTATATGATACTGTCTAGGCACCACAGGCCAACAAGAAGTCAACACCTTTAGGAATGGCGACTAACGGAAAAAAAAAACAAACATGGGGGGGGAGAATTAAAGTTAGCCTGGCAGATTTTCAAAAAGGCATCCCGACAATAGTAAGAGCGCCGAAAGATTAGTGCAAGGAAGATCACAAGGAACCACTGCAGAAGCTGAACTATCACTTCCTCATTGGAGCTTACCTGTTGCAAAGAACGAGCTTGCATACAGTGCCTCTCATGACTTCAGGACATCCCAAAGTGCTTAACAGCCAATGAAAACTACTTCTGAAAAGTACTCACTGGCAGCCACTTGAACACTGATAGGCCCCATCAACAGCACTGAGATAAATTACCATATAATCACATTGGAGATATTGGTTTGAATGATAAATATTGGCCAGGACACCAGGGAAAACTCTCCTGTTCTCCTTCAATTAGTGGCCATGGGATCTTTTGCTCAAGAGGGCAGACAGAGCCTCAGTTTAACATCTCAGCCAAAAGACAGAGCTTCCAACAGTGCAGCACCCGCTCGGTACAGCACTGGAGTGTTAGTTTAGGCTCAAGTTTCTGGAGTTTGAACTTAACCTCTAACTCAGAAGCGAGAGTGCTATCACTGAGTCGTGGCCAACGCCATAAAGTGATTGTTCCATGATCACTGTCCCTCTCTCTACTTTTAAACAGCCACAGTAAGCACTGGGGTGGTGTGAGGATACTTACATCAATATTGACCTGCTCGATGGTATTGAGGTGTACATTTGGTGCAGAGGACGATCGGTCTCGCTGCCCAAACTGATTGCGTTGGTCTTCCTCCCCAGGTCTGAAAGGCTGTGGGATTGGTATTGACTTTGTTGGGGAGGCGGTTGGGTGAGATAGGGACCTGCAAATACAAAATGCCATTATGTTTGTGCTCTCAACAGCGGTGCGTTCTCTCACTTCTTCTCACACCGTCCTGACTCAGGCTGAGGTACAATTCCACGGGCATCGGTTGCTCACAGGTTGATCAAGCTGCCGTTCTGAGAGTGAATACCACTAGGTTATTCGAATGAGGGAGGGGGCCACTACAAAGAGGACTGATTTCTGGCTGGCTCCCCCTTCACAAGGCTGGTGTTAATGAGATAGATTTCAGCGTCTAACAAGCTGAGAGCAGAAACTGATCCTCCTTGGTCTATGTAGTACAGCAATGCAGCACATGATTTAATACTCAGACTGGCATTTCCACTCTCTCTGGGGCAGCACTTAATCAGCAAATCACACTCCCTGTACTAAATGTTGGCATCATTGGCATTTCCCTGTGGAAGGTCACATGTCTGCTTATTATGTCTGCCCATTACGCTTGTCACAAAATCACAGAATGGTTATAGCACTGAAGGAGGGCTTTCAGGTCCATGTTTGCTCTCTACAAGAGTAACCTGGCTAGTTCCACTCCCATGTCCTTATCCCCAAACACTGGGAATTTTTTTTTCAATTCAGCCACTCATCGAATTCTATTTTGAAATCCAAAGGTTGAATCTGACTCCAACATACCCTCAGACAGCGCATTCCAGGTCCTAACCGCTCACTTGTGCAACAAGGTTTTTCATGTCACCATTGCTTCCTTTACCAATCACTTTAATTTTGTGTCCTGTGGTTCTTGACCAATGGGAGCAGTTTCTATCTGCTCTGTCTAGGCTCCAAATGATTTAGACCATCTCCATCAAATTTCCTCTCAACCTTCTCTTTTCTAAAGGGGAACAACTCTGCTTCCACAATCTATCCATGTAACAAGTCTCTCATCCCTGGAACCATTCTTGTAAATCTTTTCTGCACCATCTCTAAAGTCTTCAGTTCCCTCCTAAAGGTTAATGCCCAGAATTGACAAATTGAGGTCAAGTAAGTGTTCGACAAAGGTCCAACATAACCTCTTTACTTTTGAACTCTATGCCTTAATTTATAAAGCCCAGGGTCCCATTTGCCTTTTCAACCACTTTCAAACACCTTCGATGATTTATGTACACATGCCCCTCAGCTCCTGCACCCACTTTAGAATTGTACTCTATTTTATATTACCTCTCCCCATCCTTCCTACCAAAAAATATCACTTCACATTTCTCTGGATTAACTTTCATCTGCCACACGTCCGCCCATTCTACCAGCCTGTCGATGTCCTCATGAAGTGACTCCTCACAGTTCAAAATATTTCCAAGTTTTGTGTCATCTGCAAAATTTGAAACTGTGCCCTGTATACTCAAGCCTAAATCCTAAATACAGACCAAGAAAAGCAGTGGGCCAAGTATCGATCCCTGGTGAATTGCATATCTTGCCCCAGACCAAGAAACAACCATTCATCATTATTCTCGGTTTCCTGTCAATCAAGCTGCCATTGCCCCTTTTATCCCATGGGCTTCAACTTGGAAAAACAGGAGATGACCCAATGATTGGATCACTAGACCAAACGTAGGTGACACTAACAAGTGGGTTGTGGTGAATTAAATCATGTGTGAGTCGGACACAATTATGACTATATGAGAAATCCTACTCAAACTAGTGTGCATTCCTTGGATTGCACCAAGCTAAACACCCAACCCACTCTTGCCTCCATTTCAGAATTTCTCTGCACTTTCTCCGCTTCAGTCGCCTGCTCCTTCCATCCCGCTTCTGCCTTCTGTTCTTTGTCTTTAGTCATTTTTCCTCATGCCGCCTTCAGCCTTCTTTCCTCATCTGCTATCTCTCTCCTGCTTGCTTTGCTGATCAATTTCCATGCCTCCCTGCCACTCAGTCCATTGCTTGCTCTCTCTGCACTTCACTACTCATTCTCATCTGCCCTCCACTCACATGCCCACCCACACCTTGCTCTCCCTCCACATTTATCCACCCTCACTCTCCCTCCCACACTGACACCACCCTTATGCCCCACTCTCAATGCCCAAAACTCACTGT